>NW_017962983.1:1083610-1595159 GCF_001890905.1 Aspergillus aculeatus ATCC 16872
GATGAACTACCCAAAAATGCTTGGCGATCTTCTCTCCAACTTGTAGATGACATAGGTGGAGAGGAGCGGAACGTGCTCGGCAACGGCTTCACCGTGGCGGCCTAGATCCAGACCTGCTGCACCAGCTTGCCTGCACAGGCGACAGAGAGGATGACCAATGGATAGTAGGCAGCTATCTCGGTGAAGATGGGGCCGACAGGATTTCCCAGAACAGAGCTCGACGAGAATAGGAAGGTCTGAATGGTGGGAATCCAGAAGGCCACGACTGGAATGAAGTAGACCGCCTTCCGGCCGGAGAGTCGCTGGATGTGATCCTTCATGAACCATCCCACAGCGGCCACAATGGCAACTCCATAGGCATGGAAAACGTGTGTACCGTGAGTACCATAGACAGGGGCCAAAGTCAGAACCGTCAAAGGCGAGTAGAACGCGGTGAGCACCAGCAGTGCTGCACCGGTCACCAGCTGCCTGGTGGTGGGTTTTTGCCACAGGGCACCAAGAGAAGACATGGTGTCCGTTTCTGAGATGACGGGATTTGCCAGCACAACACGTTCTTAGTGAACTTCAAGCTGACCAGAGTGATTCTTTTGGCCAGGGAGCTTTCCTGAAGGTACTTGTTAGTTCAATGAAGTCCATTTTGAGCTGTCACTTTTTTCTTTGGGGGAGCAGGGGCAGACTGTGGACCCCCCCCCGGCAGACAAGCAATGACAGGACAAGTAACTGGATGTGAAACGGAAAGAGGGAGACTAGTCTTACCTTCTTTCTCAGTTCGAAACTCGAGTAGCCATACTCCGTTGCCGGACTTAATGGAATGAGCAAGCACTGAGGAAGATGATGTTCTTCGTGTGTTCCGCGGAGCTTCGATGACGGCAGGAATTAATCTGCCACCCGCCGCTCTCTTCCGCTTTCCCCCCCTCTCTTCTCCGCTTCCCCCCTCTTCATCTTTATTGTCGTTCGACCTCTTCGAATCTTGCTTATTGTCGCTAAGACATATGTTCCAGCTTCAGTCCGGTCTGAACTAATTGATAATGCCTCTTTTCCCAATGGGTATCACTCCAACGACGCCCAAGATGGAGGCAAATCCTGCCTCCTCCGCCGTGCCCACCTCCCCGGCCACCCAGATTAAGAACCGTCGCAAGCGTTACCTGGACATGCACCCAGAGTACTTTTCTGCTGATCTCGAGCTAGCCGGTCCGCTTGTCGCTCATCTGTGTTTTACTTTGATGACATGACTGGCACACTGCCAGCCTTAGTCGTCACGAACAACCTACATAGATATTGTCAAGCTAACACCCCCAGCAACCGCACAGACCCCTTGCTCTATGACCGTTTGATCCGCCGTTTCCAGACTCCCGCAGAACGAGAAGCCGAAGGACGCGCCAAAGGATTTTCCGGTGTCCTCCAGGCGGACCTGTGCCGCTCCGAAGCGAAATTCGAGGCGTTGAACCACCCGGACCCCCACGCCATGTTCAGCTACACCCGGGGTCCGAACGGGGAGATCCTCGCCGAGGACAGAGACGAGATCCCGCCCAGCAAGGAGGAAGGCGAGAAGCTGTGGCAGTGGGAGATGACCATGCGGTTCCTGCGGGGCGAGGATACGGATTTCGACTACGCCACCGTCGATCACAATGATGAATATGACGATTGGAACGAGGCGCAGGAACAGTACTTTGACGACGAGGAGCCGGAATGGATTGTCGAGGGCGAGGGCGAGGGCAGTGGGGATGTCAGGTCTCGGCTTCAAGGTGAGACTGGCATTCAGGACTTTTGAGCCGCTTTGCCGTGATCGTTTGTTTTGCGGATCCGGATACGCCACGGTTCGGGGCAGTCTCGGCTCGTCCCGAGCGTTTACTCGTACTTTGACCTACGATCTTCTTCTTGTGCTTTCAGTCTCAGCCTCTGATGAGTGATGACTTGCTCTTTGCGGCGCAATTCTATGACTGGATCTCCATTCTCGCATACTGCAGATTCAGCGGAAGCTGACATACTGGCGTTTGATATTCGTCAGAGCGACTTTTCCGAGGCCCGTCAAGACCGACATGGAGGAACAGCCCAAGCATGCGTCATTGAATACCAGACCACCACGCCATGGCTGGAGATGAGTGTCACTTGGCCGGCAGACGGCCGAGACCAGTCCGTAACATCACTAAAGGGGGGTAGAGGAGATCAGGACTGGGGATCTCCTCCACGGCTCGCTAAGAATTGGCTTTGGCGGAGGGGTCGATTGTCCTAGCATGCCCCTCCCCCGTGCTTGTTGCATCAGAGCTTGGATCTCTCTTCCGCAGGAGTCGACTGACGTAGTGAGTCACTTCCCCTTTCAGCTGCTGGGTCAGGCTGATGCCGGACCGTGGGTAATTAGAGCACATGGTACACAGGTTTCCAACGGGGAAAACCTACGGTGAAAATTCAAGCCACGCATAAGGATCTTGATTTTGTGCCGAGCCACTATCTGCTGGTGAATGATTATAGTCATTTAGTATACAGCTTAGTAAATGTATGTATAGGTACTTGGGTCAATGCCAGACAATGGACAATGTAAAGATGGTGAATGGAGAGGCAGCTTGTACACACTTATTCCTTATTCTCTCTCATGTAGTTGATGAGACATGTTTCTAAAGCATGTTTTTCCCGAAGCATGACATCCATACCTGTCACCTCCATCATTGTCCAGAATTGTATTCCTCTCGCAACCTAAATGCACTCTTCAACTCTCAACGCCTACCCATGGAATCCACTTCCAGAATTACATCGTCACGATGCTGCTCAGCACAATTTTCACCCGAGCCCACGGTTAGCGAGCCTGGATAACCCTCAATCCGGCAACCAAGTCAAAGAGAAAAGACACAACTCTTGCTGAAGCAATTCAGCAATAATGCTGTCATTTCCCCATATGACTCTTCTGCTGGCGAGGGAGGGAAAGCCCATCCTTGCCCATCTCGTCTCTTCTTCCATCTTTTTCATCCTTTCTCCCTGTTCCCCCACCTCTGCTGTCTTGTGCATTCAGCAGCAATATCTTGCTTGTCTGAAGCACCACACTTCACTTGTGTGAATAGCAACATCTTCACTATTTACACCTTTACATATTGGCATACGCCTATTCTTACCCGTCAGTGACATTCATCTAATCTGTCATGACATAAGCCTTATCCATCCTTTCCACCCTCCTTCTCCTCGACCTTCACCCTCTGTCCTCGCCTAGCAGGCTCTCTATACTGCAAGGCATCTGGTTTCTGCACCTCGAAGCGCAGAAGAATATATACCTATTGTCTCGAACAATAGGCTGTTGATATATCAGACGGGGCTTTGAGCATTGTCCCCGTTATCGTCGTTATCACTATCATCATCATCACATAGTCGACCAGCCCTATCACTATTACCAGCGATAGCAGGTACTGCCCTCAAGATGCAAACAACGGCCACTCTCCCCATTCGCCTGCACTCAAATAGAGTGTGCATGTCGAGCATGGAAAGCTCGCTCGTAGAGGGCAGCGCCATTACCTCCACCACTACCTCCTTCTCCTCCTCTAGCACATCCTCCTCCTCTTCTTTCTCCACCAGCCCAAGAAACAACAAAGCCTCCAACACCCCCACAAACGAGACTTCCCCCTCCACCCAATCCACCTTCCTCCATTTCAAACCCCTCACCCCCCTCCCCGTTCTCCCCTATCCATACAACTCCAAACACCTCACCCTTCTCCCAAAGCACCACCTTGGCAACGGCGGCAACGGCACCGTGCAAGCCGTGTTCAGCGCCGACCTAAGCGGCGCAACCGGGATAGCCCAGCTCTACGCCCTCAAGACCTGCACCCGACAACCAAGCGCCGAGCTCATCCTCCGCCAGGAAGTGAAGCTGACCCGAGAGCTGCCACCGCACCCACACGTAGTGCAGACCTTCGTGCTAGGCGAGCTCATCCCCACCACAATAGCCGCCACAGTCGCCTCCATCCTCAGTGCCTCAAGCACCACCACCAGCACCAAGACCCCCACACGCAGCAAACAACTAGGCTACCTAATGGAACACTGCCCGCACGGCGACGTGTACGACCTCCTGTACCCGCCCTCCGCAGAAACCACCAAAGCAATCCTCCTCCCACAAACCACACAACTCTGCTTCATCAAGCAACTCTTCCTGGGGGTAAGCTACCTGCACGGCCAAGGCATCGCGCACGGGGACCTCAAGCCGGAGAACCTCCTCCTCGCCGCCGGGGGATCCCTGCTCAAGCTCGCCGACTTCGGCTTCGGCTTCGGCTTCCAGCAGCCTCCCGGCGGGGAGGCGGGGGAGTGCACCCCGATCCCGATCACCGTGAGTGCGACCTCGCCCGTGACCGGGACGGACTCCTACATCGCGCCGGAGATGTGGCTGGCCGATTTCATGGCCGTTGCGCTTGCGGAAGCAGAAGCAGAAACAAAACCAGCACCAAGAAATGTAGCCGCAGCCGAAAGGTCGACGACATACGACCCCCGCGCCGCCGACATCTGGGCCTGCGCCCTCACGGCCCGCCAGATCCTGGGGCTGGGGTACCCGTGGAAGTACGCGTTGGACACCGCGGACGAACACTTCGCCCGGTTTGGGGACGGGTGGGCGAGGTTCTGGGCGAAGGGGTGTACCCGCCTCGACGCCGCCGCCGGGAAATGGCCCCTGTGCGGCCGCGGGTTCAGGGCCAAGCATTATCCGGATTATGCGGCGCTGGTGCTCGTGCTGGGGATGCTGCATCCGGATCCCGAGCAGCGGCTGACTATTGAGGACATCCTAAGGGATCCCTGGGTTCAGGGGATTCCGTGCTGTTCGCCGGTTGTGACCGCGGGGAGCCGCGCCGTGCATGATCATGCTCGGTTGAGGGCGGATTCGGGGGTGAAGTGCACGAGATAAAGGGGATGTCTTTCAGGGATTGGGGTTGGGTTTGGGTGAGGGAGTTGGGGAAGGGCTCCTACTGGACTCTTGGAACGAACAAGTCGTTGTGGATAGAACGACGATTGTTCGACTTGCAGGGCCCAAAGTCGATTTCCTGGGCATTGGGGGTTGTTTGGATAGTTGCGACATGGCCGTCCGTTTGTTTGCTTGATCACGGACAGGCTTATTTCACTGTACACTCGAAAAGAGAGTGTCTTTTCTTTGGATGCACGTTGAGCGTCTTCGTCGCATAGCGAGCGATTATACCCTTTGACATGCCAACGGAGTTTATTTGCTGTTTGTCTGAGAGGACTAACCATTTCATTATGCAGCGCTCGATCAAATATGTCAATGATAAGTAGGTTTCATGACGCGCATTCGAACCGTAGCGCTCATTGTCTACCCATAATTCATCTGTTTGTCCATCATGAAGTGAAATGTTTTACATCCATATACATTTCCAATCCACTTCTAATAGACCCCAGGAGTAGATGACAAAAGTAAGTTCCCGCTCTAACCAATAGCTATTCATGTAGCGTAGATGTCCAAACCGATAAGCCAGTCCATCATGCAGAATGGCTCTCCCTCTCCCTCTGCTTCAAGCTCTTCACCGCAATCTCGCGAAGCATGAATTTCTGAACCTTGCCACTCGCAGTTTTCGGGAACGACTCCGAGGAGGGCAGGAAGAACACATATTTCGGGACTGTTTCAGCTGTTAGCAATTCTCGAATCTGAAAGACCCTTGGATTGTACGCACCAAGGTGGTTGCTCAGCGTCTCGTTGACATATCTCTTCACCTTCTCCTCCCTAGCATCCTCACCGTCGGGGTCTCGGTGTATGATAAAGGCAGCCACCGCCTCGCCGTATCGTTCGTCGGGAACCCCAACGACCGAAACATTCAAGACTCCGGGGTAAGCAAGAAGACAATTTTCTACCTCGAGGGGATGGATATTCTCGCCACCGCGTATAATAAGGTCTTTGACGCGGCCTGTGATTGTGATGTAGCCATCTGGGCTGATGGTTGCCTCGTCACCAGTCTAGGTAGTCATCATTAGTGGAATCGATCATCAGACTCAGGAACTCAATGACATACGTGCATCCAGACTTTCCCGTTCTCGTCGGGAATCATCACCTCGGCTGTTTTCTTCGGGTCGTTCCAGTATTCTTTCATCAGGAGGTAGCCGCTGACTGCCAGTTCTCCGCGGACATCGACGGGAACAATCTTGCGGTGGTCGGTCAGGTCAACCACTTTGGCTTCCACGTGGGGTAGGAGGGTGCCGACAGTGTGGATACGCTTGTCGATGGGGTCGTCGGTTGTAGTCATGGCGGAGACTGGGCTGGTCTCGGTCATGCCGTAGCAGATGGTGAGTTCGGTGAGGTTGAGGATTTTGTGAAGCTTCTTCATCAACTCCGCTGGAATGCTGCTTCCGGCTGCGATGCCAGTCCGGAGGTACTGGAAACCTTCGAGCGAGACCTCGCCACTCTCGAGCAGACTGAGCTCCTCGAGAAACATGGTGGGCACACCGTACAGGGCTGTGCACCGTTCTTCTTGCACTGCTTTGAGAGCGGCTCTGGCGTTGAAGGACTCCGTCGGGAACACAATGGAAGAACCGTGGGTCCCCGTCGCCATGTACCCCAAAACAGAGCCGAAGCAGTGAAAGAGAGGTGGGGGGCAGCAGACAACATCCTCGGGGGTGAGGCGCATGCGGTCTCCGATCTGAGAGCCATTGTTCAGAATTGAGCGGTGCGTCAGACAGGCAGCCTTGGGCATTGCAGTTGTTCCAGATGTGAATTGAATGTTTATAATGTCATCAGGGGACAGGTTCTGCGGTGGTAGAGAGCTCCCATCAGAGGCAGCATCTGATGTAAGTGAGGCATATGGCGTAAGTACCCGGTAGTCGGTGCCATGAAAGCGACCAGAAGAGTTGTCGACAAGGATAATATTCTTCAGTGAAGGGATGATTTCTGACTTTAGTCGAGGGCTGGCCAGATCCGGCACGATAGTCTTCAGAAGTGGGACATTGCTCCGTGGAGGCCTTCGGGGTAGATTTGACTCGGTACTGACTACCAGATGGCTTGTATCGAGGTGACTTAGGGCCGATGCTAGCTGAGTGGTGTTAAATGACGGATTGATGGGCACCTGAACGAATGAGATTACTTTCACGCATTCCGTAGAATGGCATTAGGCTTACCAGAATTGCTCCTAATTTAAACAGTGCATAAGTTACCTATAGAAACCTCGTAAGCTGCTGATTACTCGCTTCGATTGGGTATTTTATTGCAGGCTGTTTGCATACGATGGCGTATTCGATGGAGTTTCCCAACATGACTCCGACTCGGTCACCTCGGCGCACCCCGATGGATTCCAGGCCCCTTGCAAACGCATTGCTTTTGGCGTCCAAAGCGGCATATGTCAGTCGTTCGTCTTGATGCTTGGAAATGACGCTGGGTTCAAGATCGGTTAGCGGGAAACCAGCTGTGGCTGGCCTGCAAATAAGATAGATCCAGTATATACATACGCTGTCCGATCGCCATGTAGCTTGACAATCTGGGCGAAATGATCGCCAACCGTCGAATCGAACAACGGAGGCTTCAGATTGGAGGAACTGAATGTCAGCTTCTGAGGGTGGACGCTTTGGGCGAGGTGCAGCAGCTTACCTCGGATGGCCCTCGGGCATAGCTCTGAGTAAGGAGTCCGCGCCGCCACGCTATCGACGACCGGAGGGTTCTTGGCAGGCAGTGTGACCTCCAAGGGTGACAGCGGACGATTGAATTGGAGCGATACATTGGCAGTACTTTGGATCGGATGGGAGCTACATCAAGTCTGTCGTCGGTGGAAGACGTCAATGTAGAGTACCTCACCCCTTGCTTCAAGGCGGCAGTGGCAGTGGCAGTGGGGGTGGTATGGTGGTATGGATCAAGTATAAGTTGAGGGTCAGGGTTTGATTTAAAGTGACGTTTCTTTTACACCCAGAGAGTACATGAAGCGAAGTCAATGGAAAGAAGAAGAGCAGAAGACGAGGTGGTTTGAGGTCATTCATTCAGTGAGTGTGTCTTTCCCCTCACGTGTTATGGAGAGAAAATGCGGGGTTGTGCCTGCCTTCCCAATTGGGATTGACCTTGGATTAGTTACTAGTAGCCTTGAAGCTTACTAACATCATCGTATGATTAATTCTAACTTTGGCTATAGTATAGGACAGTACAGTATACAGTATACGCTCTATTCAACAGCTTCATCATTGACTCGGTTTCTCCCTCAACCACTCAGATCCATCACTTCCGCTGCTTCCACCACCATCGGTCCTGGATCATCATCATCCCCATCACTATCGGCTTCGGGAACATAGTTCTTGTCCTTGTGGTCATCCTTCTCTGGGTGTTCACCATCTTCACCATTGTTCTTTGGCGGATCTTGGTATATGATCACGTTGGAGGACGGATCTGGACACAGCACCTCTTCACCTCCTCCGCCTCCCCCAATATACTCACCGTCATCACCTGCGTTTCCTTGTTCGGCTGGTGTTGCTTCCGCAACGTCCTTTTCCTTCACAGCTTCCTGTTCTTCTTCGCCTACTTTGATTTCCTGGAGAGGAACTCTCATCCCAGTTTTTCTTGCTCTCCCCTTCTTCGGTTGTGCTTCAGCCTGATTTGCGGAATAACAGTTTGACGACCCGCAGCGGCATTGCCTCGTTTTCCAGTACCTAGGCCCATAGTTGACAGTAAGCTCTTCATACATGGCGATATCCCGCGTGGCCTCGAGCGTCATGGCAGCGCGGTCCCCAAAGGTTCTGCAGCGGTATTCGACTGACGCGTTTTTGCAAGCATGATTGACGAACCGGGTCCAGTTGCCCTGGTAGTATGCGTCTATGGACACTATGCCTCGGGTACGAGGGTCACTCGGCGCCTCCCACGCAAGAGCATAGGTCTGATCCGGCTTACTGCCGTCCGGGATGAGCCGCCCGATATACTCGCCCAGAATGTCCCCTTTGCGGAAGGGCCACAGCGCGCGCACCCCGATGCCCCGGTCCGCCGTCTTGACGAGCTCCACCAGCTCCCCGGGCATCGACTGCACCTGGCACCGGCAGACATGCGGGCATTCGCAGAAGTCGCAACATCCCAAATCATATACATGTGCCCAGCGCATGGTGACATTAATATCGGGATTGTCCTCCGGGTCGACGTGGTCCTTCCAGTCTGCGGGGTCCCAGATGTTCTTGGTGACATTGGGCTGACGATGATTATCGTAATTTGGGGTTTCAACATGGTCTCCGCCGTCAAGAGGGATCGCAAGCTCGTGCGGATGGCGGTCCCAGAACTTCTTGACGAGCTTCAGCGCCGGGCCCATGTAGCGGATGTTGTCGTTGGAGTACGGGAGCAGCAGGCCACGCCAGTCGATGTTGCGCACGCGGCCGTAGAGCTCCAGACTGTTCTTGTTGGCCGTGAGGGCCTCAAGTACCCCTTGCCGCAGCTGGGTGTCGACCTCTTGGTCTAGGGAGAGGAGGCGCCGAAAGGCTTCCGAGTAGGCAGCGATCGCGAACCCTTCCCAACCGATGCGCTGCAGCAGGTCATCAACCTCGTCCGAGAGCGCTAAGCCTTCGGCGGAATGGTACGAATCATCCAACCCTGCGACCAGATTTACCATCTTGCTGATGAAGTTCGTTGCCTTCTTGCACTCATGCCAGTAGCGCTTGCGGTCGGTGGTGATTTTTCTGCCCTCCCGCACGTTAATGCGCACCTTGCCAACACGGTTGAGGTCATAGTAGATGTTTCCGAGCGTCTTTGCTTTCAGAGTTGCAATCGACTTTTCTGACAACGGACGAGGAGGGGGGGATTTCGCTTTCGCTTCTGCTTTAGGAGCGGCAACAGACCCCAGCAACAGTGGATCACGAGTGGGGGGAGTCGCTTTCGCTACTGCTGCAAGAGTCCCAAGGGTCTCTGCCACCAGTGGATCACGAGGGCGAGGTTTGGGTTTCGCGTACGCTTTCAGTCTAGCAATCGAATCTGGCGACAAGGGACCGCCAGGGAGGGGATATGATCTTGCTTGTGCCAGAGCCACTGACAGTGGAACATGAGTGCGGGGAGCCGCAATTGCTGGTCTCACAAAACTCGCAAGAGGGTCTGCCCCTGTCGGTCCGCGCGCGAGGGGTTTCGCTTTCACTGTTTCTCTAGGAGCGGCAACAGACTTTAGTGATGGTGGATCACGAGCGGGGGAGTTCGTGCTTGCTGTTGCTTGAGGAGCGGCAACAGAACTTGGTAACGGTGGATCACCAGCGGTACTTGCTTTTGCTTCAGGAGCAGCAGCAGACTCTGTTGATTGTGGATCCTGGGCAGGAGAATTCGTGTTAGCTCTCGCTTGGGCAGCGGCAACCATCTCCGGCGACAGTGAATCCCGAGGAAATGTCCTTGCCCGGGACTTCTGCCGGGACTTTCTCGCCGGGGCGGACTTTGTTACTTTATTTTGGGGAGGTGGGGATTTCTTGGATTGTGAGGAACCAAGCCCAGAATCTGCCTTGTTCGGAAAGCACATGATACGTGCTGATAAGATGAATATGACGATGAATCTGTAAGTTGCAGTCCTGGATTGATTTCTTTTTGATTAGATTCAGAAAACTGCCGATATGTTCCTCCTTGAGGAAGAGGAACGTTACCGGTCAGGCTTTATGTACATCGTTCATAAGCTGCCCACTTCCCACCCAGATGGGAATCTATAATTACATTGCTTTAGTTCATCACCGGTGAAAGACCAGCAGCCTCCACCCTTTGTGGACGACATTTTACTGGCGTTGAATCATTGTCCGCTTGCAAATGAGAGAGTTGTCCGGCCATGCTTTGTATTCTTTTCAACTCGTTGAAAGAACAGGGAACGAACGGTCTGAAACCGCCGAACAAAGCCTTTCGGGACCAGAACTCATTCTAGGTGAAACATCACAAAGAAAGGAGGATAGACGTGGTGATATTGGCACAGGTCGCGATTGTTTTCATTTTCATTTATTTGTGTCGTCGTCGGTAAGGGTATGTTGATAGGGGAAGTGGCATTTCCCAGCGGGGTGGAACGCATCAGATGTTGCCGTTTGCACAGTGACCCCGTAGGTAGTCAGCGAAATCGAGGACACCTAGCAAAACCAAAAGATAGACATGAAAGTCTACAAACTACACCCCCATCGACATAGATTTGACAAGCTGGTTTTCGTTGCATATACAATCAAAGCAGTCACAACTGCCCATCCACACACCCCGTAGTCAAGAATATACAACCCCATCCCCAGCCCACCCCAATGGCATCCCTAAAACAACCGCGTAAACCCCTCCCCATTCTCCGGCGGCTGCAACCAATTACGCTCATCATACACCCACCCCTCGGCCCCCTCAATGACATGAAACGTATACGCGAAGCGACTCCGGGAACTCGTATTCCTCGAGCTCTGATGCAGGACATTGCCATGGATGAGCACCAACGAGCCGGCCTTGATATCCAACAACTGCACCTCCGCCTCCTCTTGTGTCTCGTCCTCGACCAAGCCCTTCGGCACCCTGGCACCGGTATTCTCCACAAACTCCGTCCCGCGACTGCCGTCGGGCACGCGCCGCACAAACCGCCGCGCGATGCCATTCCGCCGATGCGAGCCGGGCACCATGCCGAGCGTGCCGTTCTCGACGCCGGCGTCCTGCAGCGCGAACCACCAGCCGACGGCGGAGGGCGGGTCCGTGTACAGGAACGTCGAGTCCTGGTGGCTGGGCACGGCGCCGCCGATGCTGGGCTGCTTGCAGATGACCATGCTCTGGAGGACGCGGGGGTCGTGGAAGCCGAGGGAGCGGGCGATGGCGGCGTTGCGGGGGGTCAGGCTGACCTCCCGGAACGGTGGGGACAGGCTGTGCAGGGAGTGGCCGATCTTGTTGACGGCCTGCTGCTTGGGCTTGAGGAGCGTGCCCGGCTTGTCCGGGTGGAAGGCGTCCGGCTCGAAGAAGAACCGGATCTTGTCGCCCGAGGTGAGGAAGTAGTCGTCGCCGACGTGCTCTTTTTGGGCGTCATCGTCGCCGGTGGTGAACTGGGTGAGAGGGTGGGTGTCGAGCGGGAAGGTGTCGAGGAGGTGGTTGGTCTCTGTGAGGCAGCGTTGGACCTCGGTCGGGGTGAGGTGGTCGGGTAGGACGAGGTAGCCGTTCTCGTGAAAGAAGGCGAGTTGCTCCGGGGTGAGACCTTCGGCGGTCATGGTGGGGTTTTGCTGGGGGTAGGTGTAAGAGGGTGGTGTAGGATGGAGGTTTGGCGCAGATGGGAACAGAAAAAGAGGGGGAGGGGATTGTGGGGGAGGAGGAAATATGCTATACGGCGGGTTTTATAGACGGTGCTTATCAGCTTATCTAGTCTGACAGGCTGCAGCTGTGGATTAGAGAAGATAGATAGTTTCTGTTCTTAAGACTAAGTTCAGTATTGTTACTAGAGAAGAATCTAGTAATTGGAGGATCCGTTGAGAGAGAGAGTAAGATGTAGTAATTAGATTAACTTGAAAACTCTTAGCTTATGTCTGGCATTCTTCTACCTGCAAAGACAGTATCAAAACACAAAGCTGCATTGACCGCCTACAAAGGCTATAATTCTGCAGGCAGAATGCAAGTCTTGGTTCTATCAGAGCAAGAGATAAGCGGTGAGTAGCTAGTAGCCTGCTGAGTCATCTCTCCACCGAGCTCTGCCCCATACCCCAGAAATCACTAACTGTATTAGGAAATGGTACCTCAGCCCGGCCGGGCCTTGGCTATCACTGATGATAGATGTGTCTACTGATATAATTCTTCACAACAGTTTACAATTCACAAGTACACTTATCAAGCAGGAGTAAAACTAGTCCAATCAGCTGAGAGTGTCTCGGCAGGTGGGGCAAATAGCCCTGAGGATCACTGGGCTAATATGATATTCAACCAGCTTCAACCAATAGCATCTCAAAGCTTCTATAGAGCTCGAGGCAAAGCTTTGATATAGTGAATAGGTATTCCATCAGCTACCTCTGACTCTTACTATATTATAAGTTCTATTTTTTTATCGAGTTGACTCACTATTAATAGTCATAGAACCAGAATCTAAATATTTAAAGGCCCTTAGTCTCTTGCTTTTCGGTTTTCTCTTCTTTCTTCTACCATCCACCATCTACTACCATCCTCCCTCCTCAGCATCACATATTCTGAATCCATCAGCTCTTTACCTTCATCTCCAAAGCAAGTAAGTATTGCTAAAGTCTCCTGTATGACTACCTCCATCAAAAGCACCAACAAAGCTCTTCTCTTTCCCAATCTTCAGCAGACAATCCTAAGAACTCTTAAGCTGGTCTTATTTAGCTACCGGCTCATCAGCTCTAAACCAAGTAAGCATCTCTTAAATCTTCTGCATCACCATCTCCATCAAAGCCATCAACTAAACTTCTCTCTTCTTCTAATCTGCAGCAAGGAAATCTCCAAAGCTCGAGAGCCGAGTTTACTTGACCGCCATGTCGCAGGACCAGTCTCAGACTCAGTCTCCTCCCGAGCTAGCCATGCTGCGTAGACTGCACAGCTTCCGCTACGCACTGCGCTCCTCTGGGCCAGTCGCTGGAGCTGGAGCTGCACCCTCCGGTCCTCATCACAGCTCAGCCCCTTATAACAACGTGACCAGCACCACCACCACCAGCACCACCAGCACCACCACCACATCAGAAGACATCGACGCCGACACCGACACCGACACTGACACCGAAACCGACACCAACGCCGAAGAGGACGAAGACTACGAAGACTCATCCTCAGAAGACGAACCAGACCCCAACCCACCAAACCCCCTCCCCACCCCCCCGAATACACCTCCTCCACCACCACCACCCCCCAACCCCAACCCCAACCCCCCCTCAAACCACATAAGATGCGCCTACACCCGCACCTGCACCACCACCACCACCCCAGGCCACCCACAACACTACCGCAAACTGATCTCGCACATCTTCGGCCGCAACAAGCACTCGACCAAACAGATCCCCGCCACGCTCTGGTGCTGCTACTACTGCCGGAAGCACTACCAGCGGGCGCGGTACCGGGAGCGCGACACCTGGGCGCTGACGCAGTGCTTCTGGGTGGGGCAGATGCTGCAGCGCCTGCGCACGCTGCCGGACATGGTGGGGTTTCGGGTGCAGTTGCGGTTGCGGCAGCAGCAGCAATCCCTAAGATCAAGTCCATCGGTGGGTAAGCCGGTTGTGCCGGGGTGGTTGGTCAAGAGGATTACCTCCAGAGATCGCGAGGTGTGGTCGTTTGAGGAGACGCAGGCGCTGGTGGGAGGGGAGATTCGGGAGTGGTTGTTGGAGTTGAGGGCCAGGAATGTTGCCGCGGGGGAGTTTCCGGATGTGGAGATCTTGCCGGTTTGGAGGTGATATTTTTCTTGGATACAGGTATGGGCCTTGGGTGGTTCTGGTTCTTGGGATTTGTCGTGCCATTTTGGACTCCTTCCCGGGATGAGGGGTGATATGCTGTCAAGGTGAAGGTGGAGGTGGAGAGAGACTCGGCAGGGCGGGATGATCTTCTTTCTCAATCTTCAGCACCTGCCTGTCGATCTGTGCTTCTCTCCTCTGGCTCGGATCGAGAGAGCCGGTCGTCAGCTCGAATCCTTCAAGATCATGCCCACCGTTCTCATTCTCAGATGCATCGGTCAAATTGTTTGCGATCATATGTGAGCTCGATTCAGCAGTCCCCTGCCTTATGAGTCTGGATTCAATGACGCGAGTTGTGTTTGTCTTCTTATGTCGTGAGCTTCTGATGTACACACAACCATGACGTCTCAGCAAGGCGTCGCGGGTATCTGCCACTTAGCATCCAATAACTAGCGAATAGCAGCAAACAGAGATCGCGGCGGAAGCTGCAATGTTTCTATCAGTATATCAGTAACCTCAAGTCACACCTACACAAAACCCTTACATACTGTACCTGACTAAAGTATTAACATGTATATTCTCTAACCGCATTATCACTACCAATGCCTACTAGGTACCTATAAACCAGATGCAGCATCCGACAAAATAAACTATAGGCAATAGAACCGCAAACGAACAAGAGATAGAGAGAGAGAAAAAACCCCACATGTTCATAGTCAATCATCCACCAACGCCATATAAGTAAGACCGAAGGAAGTCAAGTCATTAACGTATCGTATCATCTCATCGCATCGCATTAGACCCACAACAAGCTCCCCCCCCCTCGCCCCCCCCCGCATCCAACCCTCAAATCACGAATGATCCGGAATCAACTCATATCCACCCTCCGACGGCAACGTATACGCCGCAATGATCAACGCCGCAGCGCAGAGGAGACTCACGCACCAGCTGACGGTACAGAAAATCCAGGATTGGGAAAGGACCCAACCAGGGAAGAAGCGTTCCTCGTTGTCGAACAGGTACGCCTGTCGATCGGGAACGGTTAGCACTATCCTGCCTAGGAAAGCCACTCCCCGGAAAGATGAGCAAGAACTCACCACAATCGCCATACTCGCCGCCTGCACCACCGCAGACAACAGAATGAACAGACTCAAGACCTTCCACCCGGACTCGCGCAACCGCTTCCCGCCGGACAAGACGATCAGGAACGCGACCAGGCTCATGCCCTCCAGCACCACGGCGAACGACATCAGGAACCCGACGGAGCGCCACATCGAACAGAAGTACCGGTCCTCGCCGTGGCAATCCTCGCGCTGCGGGAAGCTCCAGCAGGCGCCCTCGACGGAGGAGCAGCGGCGGTGGAGGCCGTAGGAGTAGTGGAAGGCGGGCTGTATACCGTCATCGCGTTAGTCCTTTTCCCTTGAATTTGGGTTGACAAATCAATCCAAAAACAAAAAAAAGATGATATCCTCCCAGCGAAACCCCCTATAGTCCAAGCTCGAGGAAAATGAAAGTGGCAAAACGTACCGAATCATAGCTAGCCCATCTCGGGATGGCGATTGAGGAGATGGTTAATCCGAAGGCTGTAGATGTGGACCGTATTAGCTTTGGACTGCGATGTGCGCGAACAAGGAACCGAAGGGGTGTGGTGGAGAGAACGTACATGCTAAGAATAATATTAAGGAACCGGTGTAGACGATTGTTTTGGTCAGGAAACCGGTATAGTTGCGATCTTCCCCGCGAGGCACTAGATGAAAATCCATCCTGGCGCCGGGGGGATTTCTGGGGGTGTAGTTATTGTCGCAGTTCTAACGAAAGGAAGAGATTGCGAACGCGGAGGGATTTTGCTGCTTGGTGCTGGTCGGGTATGTTTTACTGGATGAGGTTGAAATGATACGACGATGACGACACAGCACGAGCCGATAAGACGGGGAGTGGCAGCGAAACAGCACAGTAGTTAATGGAGGAACAATAAGTCAGACAACCCGACACTAACCACAGGGATGAGTGAGAGCTAATCAAGTGAAAGAGGGGGAGAAGAGGAATGCGAGAAGAATTCAGAGCCAAAAGGACGGAGGGGTTATGTTGGTTGCAAGAAATGGAAGAAGGTGGTGGAAAGTTGGGATGGGATGAGCTGATCAGGAAAGAGCCAGACAGACGGCCGGACGGTCAGGTGAGGCTCTCTTTTAATCTAAATCCCAAGTCAATCAATCCATTCTATTCAATCCAACTTAATTGAACTGCAACTCAATTCCCTCCACAACACAATAAAAAGACCCGGAATTTATTCTGAAGCAGAAGGTCAAAAAGAGAGGATGACAATTTGAATATCCTCCACCCCCCTCCTCCTTCACCTCAATCAACAAACCGCATGCCAGCCCAGAAAAAATACCTCACCTCATCATCCGCCGTCCGGAAACAGACCGAGTGGTGTATGACATGACCCTTCCCCCTCCAGGCAACGAGTAACAGTACAGTACAGACAGGACAGTTTATGATCATCATGACCTCCAGGGACAGTCCAACCTTGACTTGACTCCCAGATGATCAATCCACCATTCTTCTTCTTCTTCTTCTTCTTCTTCTTCTTCTTCTTCTTCTTCTTCATCATCATCATCATCCATCAGAACGCATTCTAAAGCAGTGTGTCTGTTCCTCGAACAACAACCAATCTAAGCTTGGGAAAATCTTATAGTTGCAACATTCCACCACCCACCGCCTCAAGGTGGGAGGGGAGGTCCAAGCGTCCACCCCCAGAACTGCAATGGCGGGACTGTCCTGTCCACTGGACACAGTATGTACAGATCAAGCAACCAGCTTCTCAAATTTCCTTCTTGCTGTTCCTCTCCCCCCTTATCGCCGACCAACCCACCCACCCACTAACCCAGAAAATCTGTACCAGGGTTCGGCGCAGCAAGCAGCAAGGGGGAGTAGAAAGCTCAGATGACAGAGCTTTGTTTACGAGACGAGACACACTCGGACTCGGTAGCGTAGTCCCAAATCCTTGGAATTCTACCCGCTTCAGCTCAGCTCTGCTTCCCTCCTCCCCTCCTTTCCATCCAAACAATAAGAAAAACTCCGTATACTGTGCTATACATGCAACTTACCAGACTGAATCTCCCGCCCCCCGTTGGCTGGTGTCTTTTCCGTAATGCCGATTCGACATCGATCCAGTCCGCCATAGGATAATTGGAGCAGATAAGCTGCAAGGATCCGAATCAAGCAATCCGATACCTTATACACACAACCAGTAACTTCCAAGTTCCAAGTTCTTCTCCGACCGGCGCATTCACACAGTTGCGTTCGGGTCACGCACGGTGACACGCATGTAACTATGTAACTATGTAACTACCTATCCTTGACCTGCTGTATGCCGGACTATAAATCAGAGATGCGACCTTCACCTAAGGACAATCTATGCAATTCCATGAATCTACAAATCTACAATCTACAAGGAAACAAATATTGTCCCATCAAATCACGTGGGAGGGTGTCCATCGCCACCACTGGACTCGTGCTCATCATTCCATCGCCTATCTCACGGTGAGGGAGAAAAAAAGTATAACCTTCTGGCCCGAAGACAGAGAGAACCCCCGGCATCAAGATGACAGAAAAAAAAAGGAAGAATCATAAGAAAGATACAGAATAATTTACATCCGACATGAGGCTGGGGATTCCATGACCGAAGCAAAGTCCATGATAATACACGGCCAACCAGCAAGAATATTAAAAGAGAAAAAGAAAACAGCGTCAGCACCGCGTCGGTGACAAGTTATGGTAGAAAAACACATCATAGGTGGGAATGTAGAATGGAAGAGAGAGAAAGAAAAATCCCAGGTCATCAGCAAGCGGAGAGAGAGAGAGGTAACGCCAAACCCGCCAATGCAATCCAGTGCGTCGAACGCTTTCATCCCGCTCGACTCTGCTGGATCATCGCACGAAAGTCATCATTGCTCTTTTTCATTTTTTGTCCGTCGTCCGGGGCGGAACTGTCTGTGTTGTTCGTCATCGTCGTCGTCATCAAGGTGTTGGTCGTAGGCGCGCCATTTTGCGCGTGGCTCTGCCCCTGCAACCCACCGGTGGCTCGCTTCACACCCAGATGACCGCGCTTGCCTCCGCGCGCCCCAGGCTGCGGTGGCCGTTTGATCGGTCCAGTCGGCTGGAGTCTCGCCCCCGACTTCTCAGTAGTCGCCTTGCTGCCGGCGGTGCTGGAGTGGCCTCTCTTCTCTGCCGACTGCTTCAGCATTTCCGGTACGCTGCCTACGTGCAATCTCCGGCCGGGAGCAATCTCCTGTCCTTCCAATTCCAGCGAGGCTTTGCCGGCAGCATGAATATCAGCGAACTCGACAATCGCTCCTTGGTGGTCTGGCCGAAGGATAATCTTGATCAGCTTGCCGTACGGCTCGACTAGCGCGCGAATCCGTGCATCGTTGACCGTGTCGGGAACGTTCATCAAACCCAGAGTACGCGCAGCCCGATCACTGCTGGAAACCTCCTCTCCAGTTCCGTTGGCTTCAACCGACGGAGATCGCGAGGCTGACACGCGAGACAGAATTGTTGTGGCACTCCGTTTTGCCCCCTGTGGCGTGGACAACTTCACTTGCAAAGGCCGAGACCGATACTCTTGTTCGTGCATTACCAAAGCCGCCTCGGCTTCCTCCTGCAAAACATAATCAGCGGGAATGCAACGTTAGGAAGGTTCTTACAGACGTACCTTGGAAGCGAAGACAATATAACAGAAACCTTTGCTGCCTCCGTCCACCTTACGGGGAATGCGCACCTGTTCGACGGTGCCGAACCGCAGGAACAGCTCCTCCACCTCTTGTTCGCTAGCCTTCCAGTCCAGATTGCTCACATGAATCTCGCGTCCTTCGTACATCGGACCATGCCGGTCCTGTTTGCGTGTGGGATCGGAAATCTTAGCGACCAGGTGGAGGCCATTGCCGACTGTAGACCCGTCTAGTTGGGTGGCGCTGTAGGCTTCTCCAGACGTCTTGAACTGCACGTAACAAAATCGCCGATGCGTGTTGTACTTGAGAGATGGGAAGCGGATGTCAATGATTTCTCCGTGCTGCAGTAGATTAGCAATGTGGATTCCCTGACTGCACACAGAAGGGGAAGTCACCTCACGGAACAAATCACGAATATACTGTTCATCCGCAGTGGGGGGGAAATTGGTGACAAAGAGTGTAGACCCTGACCCGAATTGAACTTCGATGGCTTGTCCATCGATCATCTTCTGATCGCGGGTCTGCGCGACGACGGCTTCATCCCGATTGTTAAATTCTATGATGGCGGTTTCCGAGTTCCCGTTTGGAGCAGAAAACATTTTCAGGCTGTTGATCGTACCGCACTGCCGACACATTAGCTACGCGCTGCAAGAATCTGCAGACGGACAGTGTACTTACATGGCGAAAGAACTGCCGGACTTTATGTTCCGTAATGCCACGAGGCAACTGCTTGACGACCACGGTCGCATTCTCGCGATCACGCTGAAGCGCAACAGGTTCAGGCGTCACGAGAACAGACGGGGTAGACTCTTCTGCGCGGACCCGTTTGGCAGGTGCTGCTCCGTGCACGTTGACCTCGTCTTCCCGCTTCCTCTTGTCGACTTGTGTCGCCTGCTCGATGGCTGCGGCCTGTTGCTCGGCCTGCCGCGCGGCCGCCTCCCTTGCGTCCCGCTCGCGCCGGGCTGTGATGGCCCTCATCGCCTTGCGGGTTTCGAGGATCGCCAGCTGCAGCTCATCCGAGTCTTCGTAATCCTCGCAGTGAGCGATATAGACTTGCATGATCTTCTCGGGCCAATCCAAATCTGTCCGCTTGATGGCCTGCTTCAGAACGGCGGTGGCGTAGCTGGGGTTGGGTGTCCGCCGGGCGGCGTCAATGGTGGCTTCTCCCTGCACAAACTTGCTCCAGGAGATGAGCTCCCACTCGTAGTAAGTCAGCCAGAACTCGTAGCTGTTACCGCGCCGACCGACAAGACCCTTGAAAGTCTCTCGGGCACTATCCCAGCTGCCGCTTTCGCTAAGATAGCGGATGTAGATCCGTTCCAGGCGGAACAAAGGGTCCCCTTGGTAGTTCCGCCCGTATTTCTTCTCGCCAAGCTCCTGAACGCTTTCAATGGCAGATCGGATTCCAACCTCCGCCACGTCGATATCTTCGTCGGTCGAGTCAGACAGGAAGGCCTGTCGACGCAGATAACTGCACCAAGCGGTATGCACTTTGAGCACTTCCTCCATGCCCCCAACATCCAGCAAACCGGTGCTGGTCGCTTTGTGCTTGATATCCGCGATCTTCGCAAAGGACTGTCCTTCGCGCTCGGAGCTTAGCAGATATTGCGACCAGAGGGTGCCGGAACCGGGACAGTGGCGAGTCGCACGGTCCAAGGTGGCCATCGTCGCAGTTTTGGTGTTGCCGTGCATCGATTCGTTGACAAGGTACATAATGAAATCCTCCCACATGTGGCAATCGGTCGGGAAACGAAGAACCGCGCGCTGGTAGATCGACTTGACGAACTCGAAATTGCTCAATTGCCGTTTCCGACGACTTTGTTTGAGCTCCCAGTCAAGATACTCCGTGAATAAGGTATATTCCTGTCCTAACTCGCCGGACTCGGTCGCATTGCGTAACTTGATTTCGAACTCCTCGCGGGCGGAGTATTGTTCCTTGGCTGCCGTGGCGTGTCTTCCAACCATGTCGGCCATGATGTTTTCGTAGTTCGCGTTGTAGTAAGTTGAAACAAAGCCGGAGAAGTGCTGGAAGGTCTGGTCCCAGGTGGCGTGGGGCGTTGCGAGACGGACCTCAAAGAAGTTCCGCACATGATTCACCTTCTCTTGGGTAGCGTTGCGGGCAAGATCCTGGACGAGCAAGTCGAGGAAGCGATCCCACACCATATGGCTGTCATGGATTCGCCATTGGGTCGACTCGGCTCCCCTGTGCCAGACCTCCAAGACGGAGGGCCAAGTGAAAACTTCGCGCCCGACGATCCGATCTTCCTCAGTCCAGGAGCTCTGGCTGGCATCGCCATGGGCCGATTTATAAAGGTACAGCACCCATTCTCCGTAAATGCCCCAGAGTTTGGTGCTGCCGTACTCTTCCTCCACCGATCGTTGGCAGAGCTCCATGACTGCGATGCGTTCCTCCACCGATTGTGCCAGCATACTCTCATCCTGGATCCACTCCGCCCACAAATCCTCGCCCATGGCGAAAAGCTTGTCCATCTCCTCGCGAGCGGTGCGCATGTCCTTAAGCAGATCATACTTGCGTGGATCCCCATGGATTTCAGGGTTATTAGGCGGGTAGACGTGATTGACGAAGCCCGCGTGTAGCAAACGAATGAACCGGACGTGCGCTTCGTACGACTGTGGGTTTTCCTGTATCTGAGCAAATAAGTCGGTCGCCTGCCGCTGTGCGTTGGGGACCAAAGAGCTATCCAAGTAGCTTCGTTGGGCGGTCTCCCGGGGACCGTCGGACATCGCGATATCGAAGGAGGATCGGGGCGTGGGCGTGTTGTGGGAAATGGGGTTGACGTGAGGGAACATGGTGGAGGGTGACAGCTGGCTTTCGTAGGACTCGGTGCTGCGCAAGAGAGGGGCGCCGGGACGCTGAGGCTGGTGATGCTGCATCGACGCTAGGTCGGCTAGTGTGTCCATACCTGGGGTGGAGGGCTGTCTCGCAGGCGGGAAGTCGGTTGCCGGGGGCGTTCCGCTGCCACTGCCACTGCCACTGCCACTGCCCATGCTAGGACCAACCTTGGGGCTGTTGGCGGGCGGTGACGGATCAGGCAGTTGATTCGGGGCGTACACATGTTGCGCCAGCGGCGAGGAGGTCATACCCTGCTTGGTTGCGCCGGCACGAGACTTTCGCAAGGGTTTTGGCTGCGGCGGGCCTGAGACGGGAACCGAGGCATTGTTGGCAGGCGTAGACCCCGCGGTGGGCGTGGTGCGCCCGGACTGTGAATTGGAATCCTGGGGCGAAAGGAGGGAGTTGATGTCCATCATCAAGGCTGTGGGATGACGGGATAGAAAGACGAGAGCGAAAACCGGGGCGGCAGATATCAAGCAAAAGTCCAAGCGCCAGCTATGGTGCTGACGTAAGGAAGTTTTCGAAGTGGAATGAGAGACTAAGGGAATAGACGAAGGAGAGAAAAGAAAAAACTCGAATTAGAGAGGAACCGTTGCAAGTGACCTCATCAACGAGTCCATTCCTGCACTCGTCACAACCTGGCCAGATTCTTCTATTTTTTTTTCTTCTGTGTCTTGAGGAACCGAGGGATGGAGTGGCGTATTCTTGCTTTTGAATATCCTTGTTGTCGGTCTGGGTAGGGTGGGATGGAAGGGGATCCGTTCGTCACTTATTCGGGCCAGTTGCGTGGGCTGGCCGACGGTAGGAAGAAAACAGAGGAACTTCAGAAATTAAAGAAGAGCAAGCGGAGGGGAAAATAAATAAAAGGAGAAAAAAAAAACAAGAACAGTGAAGGCGGAGGGGGAGAAAGGTTTCAGGTGGGAGAGTAATTAAAATAGAAAGTGATCCAAAGCAAAAGCAACCAAACAAATGCAAGTGGTGCGGTGTTTTGAAGATCACTGGTATTTGTTCAGGCCTTTGGTTTGAGTTGCAGGTGGGAGGAAGCTTGACAGGTTGGGCGCTTTGCCAAAGACTGCTAAAGTGAGGCGCTGGGCGGAGGTAGGAGAACAACCGCGGAGAGAGCTGCGAGCAACAAGATCGCGCTCTAGATTTATTTGTCTTGGGTTTTAAACCTCTGATGGAGGGAGAAGGCGGGAGGGGAGAGTGGGACAGATGAAGTGGATGGGTGAAGGGAGGGGGGAAGAGAAGATGAGGATGAGGGGAACAGAGAGACAGTCTCCAGCACACACTACTCACTCCAACCAGACGAACTGATCTTGGTCCGAGCGATAGAATGGAAGCTAAAATGGGCAAGTCAGCGGCGGAGTTTGGGCGGGAAAAAGTTGGGGAATTCTTGGGTGGATAGCAATTGGGGAATTAGAGGATAGAGAAATTCACACGCACGGGATGTCCCTTTCGGGGGAGGGAGGGGAGGGAGGTTGATGAGGTGGTGAGCGGGTTGAGAGTAAGAGGGAGGAAGGGGAAGGAGACGGAGAAAGAGGAGGAAGAGTCAGTCGGAAGAGTCAGTCGGAAAACTTGAAGAACTAGGTAAACTAGACACCAAGAGAGGGAAAGAAAAAAAACGAATGACCAGAATGGCTGAGGCAGGAGTTGGAGCAGTAAAAGAAGGGTAGGGAAGGGGAAAAAATAACAATCAATAACAATAGCAACCACCACAATTCTCCTTGTTGAACTACACACGAGCTATAAAGAAACCACTGAAACCTGTAAGTTAAGACGTATCAGGTCGAATCCAGTTCACTGATTTCTAATTCACTAACTGTTTGCCAGTCTACCAAATTATGGAAGTATGTACTCTCCAACTGGTTGAATCTCACTGGCAAAAGAGATGTTTTCCAGAGGTGTACTGTAGGTTACTGACAAAACTTTACTATGTAAGTTACTTGGTAGTTCACCCCCACTATGAGAGATGATATCGGATCGCGGATGTAAGTTCCAATTTGGTACATGGTACTAACTTAACTGCTCTCCATCTGATATCGGATAAGACAACTTGGAAGTGAATGGCCTCGAAGTCAATCACAAATATTAACTGTTGGGATACACCTACCGTAAAAGTCCTCACACCCTCCATCAAGGTGCACGTTGCTTGATGACGGCCGAGGATCTCGACTGCGATCGATTTCACCGGTTGTGTAACCGGCGACAGGGGAGGACAGCATCAGCAGCATCCTTCGACGTAATGGCCGCAGCAGCCCACTTTCCGATCTGCCGATGTCTCTTGTCTCTTGTGCTGTCGCCGGGTGACCACCATTTACTTACCACCACCACCACTTGGAACACTTGACCCTGACTGACACCTTCTCCGCTCCCCGGGGAAAAAGGAAGTTGTCCCGTGGTGTGTGATGGGTATTAAAGGTGTGTCTAGATCGAGAGACCGAGGGGGTGGTTGGCCGGCTGAACGATTGGCTGGTGCTAGCTACACGATTTTGTTCCGGTCGGAAGACATGCAATAAAGGCATGCGAGATTCTTGATCCATATCAATGAAATGAAATCTTTCATCATGGCGTCGAGCATGGATCTCATGTCACATCCTCTAAGCAGGACAGGAAACTCTAGGGCTGGGGCGGCTGTTCCTTAATCGGGCTAAGCGGGCTATCCTTTGGGCTGGCTGCAGTGAGAGAGAGTGAGGGAGAAAAGATAGAAAAAAGACGCAGACTCGGCCTATGAGGTAATTGTACAGCAAGCCGTCGGGCCTTATTGGCGGCACTAGATTCCAGTTGGATCCTAGGTTGATAAGTTTACTTACTACTGAAAGCTCAGCTGTAGTTAGTTAGCCTAAGGTGGGATTTGAATGGTAGCACATGACCCTGCAGTGAGGGAGCACCGCCGGGGCCCGGGCGGCGGTCGACCTTGCCTGTTCGGGCGCTGGCGGGAACTCACTAGCCGTTGTGGCTAGTGAGGAGCTACCGCTGTGGCTAGTACCTAGACTCTCTGTGGCGGTGTCCTTAGTCATGTGTAGTTGCCGCATTTATCGGGCGGCAAGGCAGACATGCTCCTTCCATCCAGACAAACCACTCGCGCAAAAGCCAAGCCCATCAATCAACCGACACTTTTTTCCCTCAAGCATCTCCGGATCCCCGTTGCACGCAAATCCCTACTCTTCCCCCTCCCTTTCCTCCTCATCCTCCCCCATCATGGCCTCAATGGGTTCAATCCAACCCTACGGGCACCTCATCCGGTCAGGTAGGGACATCCGTGACAATTATCCCCTCCCATCCCCAATTCTTATATGCGTGACCTCATCCATTAACACCAAACAAACCTGCAGCCCGGACCAACCTCACCTACGTGCCACGCCGCACCCTGACATCAACAGTCATCCGGTATGCCCAGGAGGGTAACAATGACAGCAACGCTCCCAACAACAACAAGCCCACCCCCGAGTCCCAGCCGCAGCAACAACCCTCCAAGCCGTCCGCCCTCTCCTCCATCAAGAACTTCTTCTTCGGCGGCAGCAAATCCGATGCTCCGAAGCCCACGATCCGCCCGGTCACCGCGCCCCCGAAACGCGAGGGCTCTCTCGGCACGGACTCTATTTTCTCGGAGGATGAAGCCGGCCCGAAGCTGATCACCACCGGGCGCACT
Organism: Aspergillus aculeatus ATCC 16872; assembly: GCF_001890905.1. NCBI lineage: Eukaryota > Fungi > Ascomycota > Eurotiomycetes > Eurotiales > Aspergillaceae > Aspergillus > Aspergillus aculeatus. Next base: position 1,109,115 of record NW_017962983.1, read on the forward strand.
CCGACGAGCCGCAAGACCGCCAGCACCACCGGCACCGGCACCGGCGCCACCGCCGACGGGAACGGGCCCACGGAGGAGGAGCGGGCGGCGGCGGCGGCGCAGCGGACGTTCGCGGTCGAGAAGCGCGACCGGTCGATGCTGCAGGCGGTGCTGGACCCGAAGCCGCGGACGCGGCTGCGGTGGGAGAAGAAGATGGTGATCCGCGAGGTGCGGCGCCGGGGCCGGCTGACGCGGGCGGAGCAGATCATGCGCACGGAGCGCGAGTCGTTGGTCAAGTCGCACTTCTTCAAGACCTCGATCAAGAAGCTGGGCCCCCTGTGCCGCCAGATCGCCGGCAAGAGCATCGACGAGGCCATCCTGCAGATGCGCCTCAGCAAGAAGAAGGCCGCCAAGGAGGTCCTCGAGCACCTCAAGCACGCCAAGAACATCGCCATCGTCCGCTCCGGTATGGGTCTGGGCGCCGTCGTCCCCAAGGTGGAGGCTGAGGAGGCCGAGGAGGCCGCTCCCAAAAAGCCCACCCCCCAGCCCGTCACCATCACCCTCAAGGACGGCTCCAAGAAGACCATCACCGACCCCACCGCCATCTACATCGACCAGGTCTGGGTCAACCGCGGTCCGTACGGATACGAGGCCGACCACCGCGCCCGCGGTGTCATCAACATGATGCGCCCTCCCCACACCGGTATGTCCGTCCTGCTGAAGGAGGAGGCCACCCGCATCCGGGAATGGAAGGAGCGCGAGGCCCGCGATCTCCGTCGCCGCAAGGCCCAGCTCTGGACCCCGCTCCCGGATCGCCCCATCACCCAGCAGAACCAGTACTACTCCTGGTAGATGGGCCTGATCCGAAGAGCGGTTGTAATTTTTCTTTTTCTGTCATCCTTTTCATGCCAACAAAATCGGGTAGCTTCTTTGTTTCGTGGTTGTTTCTTCTTCTATCTCACCTGGCGTTCCGTCCACAAACCTGTATTATGTCTCTAGAACCTTGAAACCCCCTCCTTTACCCTGAAGAAAGCAACTATAGCATTTCTCTCTTCGTTGTTATGTGTTTCTGGGCAGCTTTGTTTTGTTCTTGTCGGGTTGATATGACCTGATAGATAGGTAGGTAGGTAGTGTGTGTGTTGGGGAGTGTTTGATATGTATGGCATCTGCATGAGCAGTCACTTCTTTTCCTGGAGCTCGAATCTCTGTACAATATATTGCGTTATATACGGTCTATCCCTTCCTCCATCCCTCTAACATATTGGCCCCCTTCTACCCGTACAGTATCAGTATGACCTTACTACCGAATAACCAAGCCTTTTATACAAGAATACAAACAATACCCAAGGGCAGCCAGCCCTACATAACCCAACCGGACCCAACCCAACCCAACCGCAGCAGAAGCAGCAGCAGCTACCCTCCCTACCCGAGTTGAGGGACAGAACCATCCTTGCAAACGGGCGGCGGAAACCACGGCTCCACATGCATCGGCGGTAGCGCCCCCGCCACGCGCTCCGCCTTGACGAAGATGGGGATCACGCCGCCGGTCTCCAGCGCGAACGCCCGATGGCCCGTGATTTGAAGCATGCTGGTGATGGCGCCGGAGTGCGCCGTCAACGACAGAAAGGTGTTGTTGTCGTGGCTGAAGATGTCCTGGAACAGATCCCGGAAGCGCTTGTCGCGGGCCGAGTCGGACTCGCGCAGTCGGGCGTCGTAAAGGGGGTCGGCCTCGGCGAAGCCCGGTTCGATGCGGTACAGCGGGTATTCGGCTGCAATGGCGGATTTGGTCGAGCGGCCGTCGCAGGTGTGTTGGCCGATTGTTTCGCGGAGGAGCTTTTTTGGGGGTGTTGTGAGTTTGGTTGCGGGGGGGACTAGGGGCTAGGGGGGGGGGGGTGGGGCGGCAAGGTACCTCTTTGATGAGTGGGCGGAAGGGGTCCGTATGGGGGATTCTTAGACCGCTGAAGGTGATGTTGGCGGTGGCGAGGCACCGGTTCAATGGGCTCACGTAGTAGGATTCCGGGGTGGGGATCTTGTAGGCGAGTTGCGTCTTCCAGGCCGAGTGGGCGGTTTGGGCTTGCGAGATGCCGAGCGAGGTGAGGCGGGCGTCGACCCAGGTGCCGTTCTCGTCGCCGTCGAGGAGGGACCAGTAGCACTTTTGGGGGGCGGTCAGTCAGGGAGAGTTGGACCTTGGCGTGAAGGTGGTAAGAGGAGTACGTACATCCCACAGCTCGGTGCCGTACTTGGCCTCGGCGACGTTGTGATAGCCTTGGCCGTGCCGGCCCAGGAACAGCACCTTGTAGGCGGTGTCGGGCTCAGCATCTCGGTTCAGCGTCCGGACCTGGTGCTCGAAGCGCTCCCATTGCGTCTTGTTGCCCTCCGGGTCGAACTCGGGGTCCGAGTCGTAGGGCCGCGGGATCAGGCCGAAGTTGGCGGAGACCTGGTTTGTAGTGTTAGCTTCGCCGTTTTTGTCTATGAACAGGGGAGGGGGGGGGGGAGGGGAGCTGTGCAAGAGATTCATGTTAAAGGGTCCGTACATAGTCAAAGCTGTCTGCGTCGGTGGTGGGTTCACTCTGCAGGAAATAACCTGGGACAATGGAGAATCGCCAATGCGACTCGGACGCGGTGGACTCGGCCATCAGGACGAACCCGGCTGTAAGGAGAGTGGCCACGAGGAGGATGGGGCTTTGCAGAGAGCGTTAGTTTGGAGGAAAAACGAGGCTCTGGTGGTGTATGTGAGGTACCATTGAGGAGTAACTTACATGATCAGTGGAATACGAAAGATGGTGCACAGCATCGACTGGCGATGGGGAGCGAGGAGTTGGTCGTGATCGTGGTGGTGATCGTGGTCAAGCGGCCAATAGCCGGGCGATGGGTCGCCAATGCGCCGGAAGCGAGCCGGAAAAGCTGCCAGTTTTCTCGCCATCCCTTTCTTGGACTCCCGCTGTGGAGATGATATGATAAGTTAGTATGGGGTAGTTCGGTCGGTCCAGGAGGAATTGGTCCAGGTGAGATTAGTGGAAGAATCTCATCTCAACACCACCGCCACCAGGAACAACAAAGCACAAAACATGATGTTGTCCGGTTAAGGCTGTTTGCAGGCAGCAGGTGCAACCAACCCATGGAACACCGCCCTTTTCCCACGTGTTCCTCCCGAACGGCTGACCACTGCTTACAACCATAGAGTGTACCTATACTTCTACTTCTCTTTACACCTACAAGCATTTGACAATTTAAAATCAGATCACCACAGCAGTAATGCTATTCACCCCCAGCCTAAATTATGAAAACTGACTTTTCCAACCAGTCACCAGACCCGAAAACACAACCCAACATTATACAACATGCTATCAAACAGGTATATGGTATCTTCCGCGTAAACCAAACACAACATTAACCATTGGCATGAGATCGACGATCTCAATCACCAAAAGCCCATGTCCTTGCGGACGAGCCAATGTTTCCGCAATGTGGAAACTGCAAGCTTGCCGAAAGATGAGCCCAACCAGGATACAACCATGTTCCCAAAGTCGACAAAGCGCGTAAGCGCAGACGTATTGTGTATGAACACAGAGCCAGTGTATTGGGCGACGGTTGGTAGTTGGGTCGCGCTTGGCGGCGTATCCGACGTGCCACGCCTGTTTTCTGCAAGCGGGGTGCGGGTCGTTTGGTAGCCACAGCTCACTGGTTGAGTGTTGACATGCGTCTTGTCTCGGGTTTGATCGCAGCCTCCACGGGACACAGCGCCATTGGAGACCTTGACGGTCAGGCTCTGTTGGGGGCGGGGGCGTAGGCCGTGGTCGGGACGAAGACCGTGATCGGGGCGTACACCATGATCGGGACGTACACCAGCGGGGCGTATGCCATGATCGGGGCGTAGCCCTTGGTCTGGGCGTAGGTTGTATAGTTGCAGGTATTGACCGAGGCCTGGGGTGCGGATTGCACTGCCATCCGATTGGAAGTGCTTCCTGTTCGACGTTGCAGCCGCCTGGTCGCCGTTGCGGCGGAGCGCTGCTGGCTGTGGAGGTCGATGGACTAGAGAGTCCGGCTGAGCTGTGGTCGAAGAGCGCACAGGATGTTGAGTCGTTGCCCGCAGAATTTGATCTTTGTGAGTTACAAGGACGCTGGCCTTTGATGGACGGAGCGCATGCGGAAGTTGCACCTGTGAGCGTGCAGTGGCCTGCTCTACTCCGTGGAATGCGGTTGGTTGTAGCGTGGGCGAAATGTTCGCCTGCTTCCAGCTTGTGTGGCGCTCGTTGCCACGTCCGTGGACGTGTAGTTGGGTGTTCGTCGCCGAGTGGGCCACCGAATGGGTGGAAGAAGCAGACGAGCCGTTCGCGAGGCCTAGAGCGGCCGCCTTCTCGAGGCAGTTGCACTACAATCAAATTAGCATAACGTCTGGAATGATTAGGGACAGGTATCAACTTACTCGCTTGTGCTGTTTTCGATGCTTCTCACAGGCTCCGTATTTCCGGACCTTGATATAGCTCTCCTTCTGGGCTTTCGATCTGGGCTTCTGTTTCTTGGGCACGTTCGTCGTTGTGTTCATGTTCAGGTCGAGCACCAGCTCCATGGCGCCACTAGAAGGTGAAGCCTGCGGCGTCGCTACTTGGTCCTTCTCACTCATGTCTGGCGACGAGCCATTGGCGGGGGTTGCACACGAGCCAGTGCTGCTTTGTGCGGAGCCCGACCAACAAGGAGAGGGGAACGTGGTGCTGGAAGTCGACGGGACCAACTCGGAAGACGAGGCCTCCTGTAAGCGCTGCAAGTGGATAGCGATAGACGCATCTCGTCTCTTCTCTTTGAGCGTGGAACAACCCAAGTTGGCCATGGCTTGAGCCTCAACCATTTGTCGGATGCTCGCGTAGAAGGGGTCTTCGGTGTAGGTCGCTTCTTGGGGCCACGCATCATCGAACGTTAACCCGGCGAGCTCTTGGTCTGAGAGGGTGGGAAGCGGTTGAATGGCATCATTTGCGCTCAGGCCTATTTGGGGGCTGTTTAATGACAAGCCTGGGTATGTCTCGTATGGACCGTCATAGCTCACGAACTCCGAGAACAGGTTTTCTGGACAAGCCGTGGGAGTGGCACCCCAGTTGCATTCGCCCAAATCAGGGAATGCCAGGTCAAAGTCTCTCGGCGAGACCGAATCACTCGAGGTCGCATTGCTATCCAGGCAGCCGGAGGGGATATCAAAAGAGTTGTTGAAGTCGAACCACTCCTCATCGGGTGTAGTTTGGCTAATCTGACAGAGCAATTGGTCTGCGGACATAATGAATGGATGAATGAGGGGTATTAGGGTATCAAAGAGTGTATGTCTAGTTGGTTTAGAGATGACAGAGGAGCAGACGAATGTAATGCTTTGTCTGATAAGCGGATAAGACAGACTAAGAAGATGAGTGACTATGACTCACGTCCTTGGCTGTGGATTATGAATCAGGGAGGGGGAAACTGTGCTCCCTTGAAGGTATAAGAAGACAGGCTGTAACTAAAGGAAGTGAAGGAGGGGAAAGGAGCGAGGAGGAGAAGAAAAGGAAGCCAGGCTGAGGGGGTCGGAGACACTGACTGTCTTACATAGAGGCTGAGGAACGAGGCTCATCTCGACCCATCCCACGCCTTGCCTTTTTTGGGACCCCGACCAGGAATCCACTAAGCCATTTCGAGACCCCGACGGTCGTCGCCCGCCCGCTGGAACATTACTTACTCCGTCTTTCCGGCTGCAACCCTTATCGCTCAGGCATCGCCAAGCCCCTTCTTATCCTTCTTTAGCCGTTCGTTTTTTGCTGCATGTATAAAACCACCTGGCAAAGGAGCATGCAACCTGAATACAATCCCTCAATGGTGGAAGGCTTGAGAGGCTTGTATACATGCTAGCTGATGCTAGCCTTCAAATTCAGCTTTGCTGATTGTTCTGCATCACACATAGGCCCAATCCTTTTAACCTTGAGGTATTGATCTTAGACCTCTTTGGGTTACTGTTATACCCCGCATAAAATATACTATACTTTCTGAGCATCTGGATTTCAAGGACCATTGTACTTAGCCCAATGACATCATGTTGCAATAGCAAAAATCCATATTTAGAACTACCGAGCTGTTGGAGTACAGGCAATGCTCATACAAAGCTTCAAAGTTTAGCGGCTTAGGTGGAGGTGAAGGAACATGTAGATCATTTGCTATACAATACATGCGATATGCCTGAGAACCCCAAACTCCATCCGAGGTATCCAATATGGTGAAACAAGCTCTACTCATAATTTTCGCTTTTCGTGGTGGCCCCAATTCAGCACGCCCGCAACATCTCCAACATGCCTTTGGTCTGACAAGCTTGGTGCGCCATTTCAACCTCTTCACGCACCTTCCGGTGCAGCCTCTCCACCATCTTGTCGATCTGGGCGGATTGGCCCAAGTTGCCGGAGTAGATATCCAGCACGTTCATGGCCACCTCGACGCAGAGGTTTACCAGCCGTGGTTCAGTGAGGTGCTTGTGCACCCATGCGAGCACCGGCTGCAGTGTTACCTCGTCGCGGTTCTGCAAGGCGGCACGCAGGGCGGAGCGATGGCGCAGCGCCGTGAGAAGCGTGAGCTGGGCCGTCTTGTCGCTGGAACTGAGTACGTGGTCCAAAGCCGCCGTATAGCGGCCCTTGCGCAGATCGTGCTCCCAGGTCTGCTCCCTCTTGCGCTTGCCAGTATCGCGTCCCTCGATTGCAACATCCACACCTTCACCAATAAAGTCCCGACCACGGAGACGCTTCTCCCAGCCCGCGCCGCGCTTTTGTTTGGCCACTTTGCGGTCGTGCTCCTCCAGTTTACCCTCCAAGAGCGCTTGCATCTCTTTCCGACGCTCCTTCTCCTTGATCTTCTGCTGGCCCGACAGCCGGGTCTTGATCGACAAGAGACCGGACGCCATACCGACGGCAATGTGCTTGTCCTCCTGAGCAACGCCAGATTTGATGACACTCAGTGAAAGGATCGGGGACGGGTACTTGGACCCAGACACGACGTTCCACCCCGTCGTCTCGAAGACCTTCATGTGACCGTCCAACGCACCGGAGAGCAACCGCTCCCCGTTCGAGGCCAGCGCCAACGACGTAACCGTCTTCTGGTGACTCTGGATCATGTGCAGGGGTTTGCCGGCCACGATGTCGAGGACGGCGATCTTGTTGTCGGCGGCGGCGAGCACGGTCGTCCCCGTCGGCATGGGCAGCACGCTCTCAATTGGGGCGGCCATCTTGAACGTCATGGCGGCGCGGGTATCCACGCGGGGATCCCAGAGACGCACCGTGCGATCGTAACTACCGGAGACCAGAAGGCCCGACGAGGCCAACGATCCGGGCATAAAGGCACCGCTGCGCACGTAATCCGTATGACCCACGAAGCTGCGGGCGCTGTTCTGGCTGGGAAGATCCCACATGCGCACGGTGCGGTCGTCGCTGGCCGTGAAGAGCGCCGTCGGGTCGCTGGGCGAGAATTTGGCCACCCAGACCGGCTGCTTGTGTTCCTTCCACGTCTTGAGAATCGCCCGCGATGCCACGTCGAAGACTTGCACCGTGCCGGAATCGTCACCCACGGCGACCACACGACCATCTGGGCGCACGTCGGTGCCTCGCGCCGTGTCGTCGAAGCGAGTGATTGTGCGGAGGAGTTTACGGGTGCGGATGGAATAGATCTGGACGCGGGCGCCCGTGGTCACGGTGAAGACATCGGGCGGCTGGGTGAGAGAGGGGAAGGCGGAGGCGGAGGACGGGGCGGAGGGCTGTGTGATGAGGTTGATGGGCCCGTTGGCTGGCGAAGGAATGAGGAGGGGATTCTTAAAGGTCTTCCAGTATTGTTGCTCCGGTGTCAGGCGGGTGGAAGGCAGCGATGGCAGCTTCACCTGCTGCAGGGGGAGGACGGGGGCAGCCATGGCTGCTGGTCGTCGGTCGGGATGTGAACGATGAGCGGGTGAATCGATGCTTGGAGTGCTCAGCGCGAGATTGATCAAATGCGCGGGGTTGGGCTCGTCGAGAGCGCTTGAATGGGCTGGACTGGCAGGTTTGGGATGTTCATGGGAAACTTTTTTTTGAGATAAAATCCATTCGCATCGGGAAAAGTCTGGCCGCGTTGCCCGATTCGGAATAGTGTAGGATGCATATCTATGCTGACTGATTAGTGGCATTTATGCAGGTGGTTTACATCTCTTTTCCAACATTGTTCGAAGTCAATTACTGACAAGCAATATCTTTCTGTTAGATGATTGAGCTCGCATGTTAAGAAGAATTGGTGAAATCAGCTAATGGAATTAACCTGGGTAGGGGGGTTGATCCTCAATTTAATCGTGGATCGTTCAAGAGCTCCCATCCCGTACTCTGGAAGTAACAGCAAACAATGTATACCAGTAACTTTGAACTCGCCACGGAACAGTCTGAATTGCCATTACAGATGGAATATAAATAGTACTAGACTGATTTGTTCTCTAGGTGTATAGCATAATGCATTGTTTATCCCATTTCTTTCACTCAAACTTGTTTGACCTCGCCAATATATAGTATGCGGCTATTCCGCTGTACTCATGCTACGGAGCTACAACAAAAGGTCAGACCGTCAGCTCTTCATCTTTCTAAAAAATGTCCATATCTTCCCAACTATATACAGAGATACCGCACTGATGAGTATTCTTGAACCTGGAACTCGATTTCTGTAGACTCAGGGAAAATAGGATACTGGTAGGCCCACATGAAGAACACCGTAAGGCTCAAACGACCGTCCTACCTATTTCGCAAGTAATATTATTGAATGTGTTATGACTATTGCTATTCCGTGGGGACCAAAATTATAGCTAACTTATCATCTATGTGTGGCAGGGTTCATGCCTGATTCATGCCTCAGGCACAAGAGATATTCGCCGTACGGTAAAACTCCCGGCTCTAGATTTCTTCAAAAACAGAAAATACTAGCTCCAGCCTAATGTGAAACCAGCTTCCGTAGTTGTACGTCGAATGGTTCCGCAACTGGTACTAGGGAGAGAGATAACACTGGAACTTGGCTGTAGCTTCCCTGGGGGTTATAGTGTCTCCCGAGCAAACAAACATTTACCTACTGCATCCCAGTCCTTTGAATCGGTTGATAGTGCTCCGTACCACCGAGTCCTACATTCCATTACTGATTATGCATCACGAGGACAAACATTTTGTACTGCATTCACATGAGAGGCTTGTTGATTGAGCACATTCTACAGAACTTTACCCCCGCGCCATGTCCCCAAGAATCAAGGGCGGATTGTGGGGTAATTGTCAACATGCGCTCTGCTGGTGCACCCAACACATTCCTCCCACGAATCGTCCTTGACGCGATTAGAGTCATGCTGATCAATCGTGACTGTTTTCTAAGTTCGGCAAGTGTTCATTCTTGGGGGTGGGTATTGTCGTCGATTTGCTGAACTGTGATCTACTGACTGACTTGGCGGGCATGACCAGACCACCTTAGGAAGGAATCATGTCGCTATGCGTTACATCCAGCAAATCAATCGAGGTTCGAGCCCGCAGTCCATGGCACCGTACTCAGCATGAAGCTACACGTTTCACAACAGACTCCCAACCGGTTTTCCGCTGGAGCTGAATGCTGGTCTTTCCCGCGGTTGAGTTGAGCTTATCTATCACCAAGCATGGAGTATGTTCCGTACAGAGCACGTGCATGCCACATCACCTCCGGAACAACGACCCGTACCGAAAAATGCCCGAGAGATTATCGCAGGTGGTTGGTGAATGTGACAGGTTGAGATTGATCGGCCTCTAGACCTCGAGGAGCTATTCTGTTCCTTGATGATGAATGTTCCTTGTGCATTTTTCTGGGCGCAGAGTGATCTATCGTGCAGAGCCCATGCGTGCTGCATGATCGTGCCAGTTCTCCGCTCGATGCTCGGTCTCAGATGCTACTTGCCGTGCATGGAATCTTGTTTTTGGCTCCAGTCAAGCTGATACTCTGTCGGAATATACGGGGCCTACTGGCGCTTCTAATGACTCAATTCTTGCTTGCAGAGTCACAGACAATTGGTACGGCCGAATCGGTGCCTGAATGCCGACAGCGTCAGGTACCCGACGACTCCACTCGACAGCCACAGACCGGATCAAGCCACAGCGCTTCCCCACAGCCGATCCTGTCCCTCGGAATGTTGAGCAGCATACTTCGTCACTGACTTACCACCTGCGAAGTAACCACCCCCACGTGGACTGGTATTTCCGATCGATCTAGAACCAGGATGGTGGTTGGTGTGATACTGAAGGATGAACAGGGGAGGGGCGCACTGGGACAGATCACCGGGTGCAAATGAGATCTCCCTTGCCTCCCAATCTCACAATTGATCGGAGACGGTGCCCGTGCTCGGTTTCGGTCGCCTTGCGGGAAGTGGTTGATTGACTTTACCCACAGTATGACATCAGGCTCGAGCCGTGGCCGACTCTGCTCAGACCTCACTGAGATCCAAACTCCATGTAGACAAACACACAGGATTTTTTACTCATATGTGCGGCAGTGGCTTTGACAGGCAGCAGGATTTGCTCGGCAGCTCAGCCCACAAACAGTACGTAGTTTAGTCTCTCGACAAGGTTGAATTTTAGTTTCAGCGCCCGGAAAATATGACGATGATCAATTACCAACTGGGGCTGACGTATGTACGTACAGTACAGGGTACAGGGGACGGAGAAATATTACTGTACATGGAGTAGAATGAGTGAAGTTTAGCCTGCGGCGAGCACTGTACGGTACAAACCCCCTGCTATTTGCAAAACGTGTATACTATACACTATACTTCAATTTAGATGCATCTCGCAAGAATGCAGTGCCTGTACGCACTGTGCCTAAGTAGTGCCTTTACAGGATACGGTTGGGGCAGGTCGGAGCCGAGGGCCCAGGTGAGGGCCCCGGTCGTGGCTTCCCTATGCGGAACCTGGAAGGGAAGTTCAAGCTGAGGTGGCTGGGATTTACCAGATACCAGCTGTGACGCACGCCGAAAATCACGGGCTGTGGGTGAGCTATGGGCGGGAAGGTATTTTACCGTAACCTGCTCAGAAGCCAAGAAACGGATGGGACTAGCCGCTCCTAGTAGCCAATCCTCGGGCGGAATGACATGCCCCAGCCTTCAGCCCCTTGCTCCCAGCCACCGGACTTTGCATACGCTCCACCACTGTCATCCAATGACTGCATGCACTCTTATCGATAACAGGGACTACGACTCAAAGAATAACATCATCCACTCGACTTTCATTCCGCTGCCTCTGACTCTCTCTCTCTCATTCCCACCCACCCACCATCCATCGCTGTTTGTATGTCTCTCTCTCTCTCTCTCTCTCTCTCTCTCTTCTCTTTTCTTTCATTCTATCCTTGCAACCACTCATTCTCCAGTTTTGCTGACTAGTAAAACCCAAGCTTTGACACTCTCCACTGTGATACATTCGTTCTGCTATACCTAGCGCTTATCCCCACTCTCGTTACTCGACATCCTCTTCGCTTCTCTTGTTAGGCTCATCATCAAAACAAACTCTCGCGTCTCTCGCTTTCTCTCCATAGTTTGACTTATTCCTTCTCACTACCTAAACCAGCCATGGACGCCAGGCCATCCAGAAGGGCCATGGCTCATGCTGCTGGCATCTTCGCAGACATGTCTGTCGACGGTCCTGCTATTGGGACACTAGTGATTATTGTTGATCGCGCCAAAAACCTGCCTAATCGGAAGACGATGGGCAAGCAAAACCCCTATTGTGCCGCTCGTTTGGGCAAAGAAGCCAAGAAGACAGAGACGGATCTTCGCGGTGGCCAAACTCCCCGATGGTAGGTTCTTCTTGTACACAACATCAAGTACGGTACTGAAAGCTGGCAGGGATCAGGAGCTTCGCTTCACCGTTCACGAGTCCCCGGACTACTTTAAGCTCAAGGTCTCCGTTTTCAACGACGACAAGAAGACCGATTTGATCGGCGAAACCTGGATCGATCTCAAAGATTTGATCATCCCTGGTGGAAGCCAGAACGACCACTGGCACCCTCTGCAGCATCGTGGAAAGTACGCAGGGGAAGTGCGTCTTGAGATGACTTATTATGACACACGGCCTGAGGATGAGGCTGTCATCGAACGCCGAACCATGGGGACTGAAAAGGTTCACACTAGGAAGAGTGTGCCCTCAGCACCACCCATCACTCTCACTGCGGCTTCGTCCTCTTCCTCGTCCGCTCTTTCGGGGCCTAGACAGTTGAAGGATGTCAAGAGACGCCCCCTGCCCAGTGATCCAACTAGAGCACGCCCTTCTCAGCCTGAGAAAGTGCCATCAGCTCCAATACCACATGCTCCTGTTCGACCAGCATATCATGAGCCCGCCCAGTCGGCGCCCGCCATGGCGAGCCATGAACGGCCAACGCACCTTCACGGTCACCCCGAATGGGTATATGAAGAAACCCCTCGACCAACATACTACGAGCCCCCTCACCTTCACAGTCATCAAGAATGGACCGATGACGGCCCACTCAACCAAATGCCCCAGAGGGAGAAGAACAACTATCCATTCTCTTCTTGTGAACAATATGTGAGCAATATGCCGCATACTCAGCCTAGCCCCTATGGGAGTCAAACGTCTTCGAGCACGACGAGCACCTCGGATGGTGGAAGTACGGTCTATCCCTGCTCTCACCACAGTCTTTACTCGAGCGAGCCAAGCACGGTATATCCTTATCCACACAACTACTCTGACAGCGGCTCTTATGTCAGCGGCAGCGAGTCCATCGATAGTGGCCCGTCGATGGTGTATTGCTCCAAGTCGATCAGCGAAGGGGGGCGTCCAATCCCTGATCTTGTGTGGGCAAGATTGCAGCCTCGGGTTGAGGATGAAAATGACGAGAACAATCTCCCACCGCCACCACCGGCCCATCGAGTTGCTTTGGTCCACGTCCGGAACATGAGGCCTCCCTCACTCGTCTCCACCGAATCTGCATCATCTGGACACTATCCTGTGTCTGATGGCCTTCCTTCTAATTACACCTCGGTCACAACTGCAGTTGACAGCAGCATGCCGAGTGTGCGTTCTTCCTTAAGTGGACCCTCAGTGCCACCCAGTCTTGTTGCTGGCCTCGACCCAGTCATTGCCGACGCAGAGTCGGATCGTGTCACTTATGAAAGGGAAGCACGACGCAGAAGTGGCATCATAGAAGAAAATGCGTTGAGGAAGCCCCCACGTGAATCTTCACCGAGCCCTCCTTACCCCGTGGATCCGTCCTTGGATAGTCACAGCTCTATTGTGACTCGATCGTCTGTCAGCTCCAACTCTGATAGACAATTGGTCCCCCGTCGCAAATCTGTCAGCCCTCGACCTCCAAGTATGAGGGAGCGCGGGGTGTCTCCCACTCCTTTCTCACCAGATTCCTACGATGCTTTGAACCCCAACGCATCCATGGGCCCAATAATTGGAGACGATGGTCGTGAAATTGACCCGTCTGATCACCTTCCTACGGACACCTGGGCGCCTGAGCCCGAACGCAAGACGAAGAAGCCTGGCGTCGTCGTGCGCTTTCGCAACCCTGCTCATCGGGCTAACCCCCTCGCACGACCAGCTACCGATGGCACCTTTGAACGTGCTGTTCATCGGGCCAACCCCCTCGCACGACCAACTACCGATGGCACCGTCGAACGTGGATTTGGCATTCGACGTCCGCCGGCATACACGGATGGAGCCCCCAACATGGGTCCACCTATTCCTTCGAAGGTCCCTATCGCACAGGCGATGAACCAGAGCTACCCTGTCCTTGGCGGCAGTATGGGCATGGACGCCCTTAGTCGAGAATTAAACACTATCGATATCGGATCTGTGGGTTGCAGCGGCGGCGGCCGCAGCTTGAAGAAGTACGCACCCAAGACTATGGGTTATGCAGTTTAGATAGATCTTTTCTTATTACAACTTGTTGATGTTAGTTAGTTGGTGAGTCAGTTTGTTACTTAGTTAGTCTCTTAGCTAGCTACCTGCGGGATACATCATTGGGGCATGTGTTTTATGGGATTCGGCTTGGGAACCGGGAACTGGGGACTCTGGATTTTGGAGTTAAGAGTTGTTTATCCTTTCTTTGTTTAGCATAGATTCATCTTTCCAATCAAGGAAATAGATTTGATACATTGGATTGTGCAGGTCCGGGCTTAAAGCGCTGGGTAGTGCGAATAATCTTGACTCCATGGACTTTCTGTAGTTGAAGTGTGAATGTTGGTAGTGAAGTAACAGGCTTACACACTCTAGTGGGTTGGGGTGAAGGAGATAATAACTCTGTGGGTGAATAGACTCGCCCTGACCTTCCCGAATGACACGACTGATCGATTCCATACCTTCCTATCCCGGCTGCCTCGTACCTACCCGGAGCGATCATCGTTCTTTACCCAGATGCTTCTCTGTCTTCCCTCCAAAGCTCCAAAATATCCACTCCCTACCACCCAGGAAGTGTAAATTGAACCACACATGATTACATGATTTTCATATTCTCTCTATTCCATTCAAGAACCGTCAACAGCGGATCCTATTGACAGTGGTCCCACTATGGTGTATCACGGGCAAGAGTATCAGCAAAGGCGGCCGACCGTTCGATACATTTGCGAAACGAGAGTCCAACAGATTCAAACAGAACGCGTGACTATTATCCACAGTACATTGAGAGAATACGCATACACCACCGTACCCTTTGGAAACTCCGCCTTTACAAGGCCTATTGGTACCAGACTACCGGACTACGCGCTCCACGATAAGCAGCCCCAACACTTGGAGTAAGTAGGCCCGAAGCTCTGGGGGATGGTAGGGGCAACTCTAACTACAGAGCCTCGATAGATATGAGAGACCTTTTGCCCTCCAAGGCACAGAGCAATTAGTCGAAAGGCAGATCATGAGAGACTCATAGCCTTGAGATTCGTCGATTGCTTTCACAAACTATAGGCTATCGGTCGATCCCGAATGGGTGTATGAGACTCCTCCTTATTCCCAAAAACACATAAGGCATCGCGAGTCGGTCCCGTCGGCTTTTGCTCACTGTCTGTCATTGTCGAGAACGTGCATGTATGATGAACCCAAGCTCGGCGCGGCCACCTAAGCGACACGATCAATAGCTGCGTGGCGGGTGGTGAGTAGCCTGGCTAGCCAGGCCGTAAGGCCCCTTTTATACTTTCAAGCTTAGCGCCTCGAAGTTGAGCCTGAGTATGTATATAAAATTCTTATAATAAATCAAGACCTAGTCCTTGGTCCTCTTATGCAAATGACCTTGATCTGCAGTAGCTAGCTGATGTGAGAAGCCTGCTTGTATCCTCGCGGCTAATCAACCTTTTGTTTATTAACTTGCCTAGGACAGGGCTTAAGCTGCAAGGAAGATTACGGTGGAGGAAAGGGTCCTTAGGCCTTGATTTACAAGTCTTCAAGATCCATTCCGGCGACGGGAGGCTATTTACGTGACCATCAACATGGGCGCGGCCACCACTCATGCCGCAAGAATCGGTCTCAGAAGACGGCAGTCTCAGGCAGGTACAATTGTGCCTTCCGTACCTCCCCATCCATCTTGATTTTCTTCAATTCTCCACAACACTAATAAGCAGCTTCAAAATCACCGATAGGCTATGGAATTCAACCTTTTAGGCTCTGGGACACCTGCCACTTTCTATTTCATTAATATTTTCAACTATCTTTCTTTAAGTATCCTGACATACACATGGTGATCTACAGTAGAACCGGAAAACATCCTTTTGGTCCTATTGTACTACGCTGTGATTGTCAGGTGAAAATTGCTGGGGATCGACGTCTGGATGTATCGCGACTCTAATTCCGACCGGTCTTGGTATGCGCGAAAGAGCGGTTACTATTTCCGCTGCTGCTTGGCCTGCGTTTGTTGTTGTTCATTAAGTTCATGAAGAATGTTTCCTCGCACCAGCGATACGTCAAGCTGCAGTCAGCCTGTACCTGACTACGCACGAAAAAGCGGTACCTCGAGGCCCCTGGGATTGCTGCTGCCCCGGTTCACATGTCATTCGCACGCTTCCGGTTTGCTTTTCGTGAGATGATCCACATTGAGGATGGAGACAGTACGAGAACTATAGGATCTCATGGTCGAGCAACCATTCGAGTCGAGGCGAGACTCTGCTGGCGGGCCAGGAGAGTAAATGGTCACCACACGTCTGGACAACACGTCTACGGCAATGAGCGACTTAACGAGATGGTCAGGGAAATGATCGATGTGTCGAGGAATCATGAGATCCCTAGCTTTGCGGACGATCAGCAAGGTAGGCAGGCGCCAGGTGACCAGTCGTGGACCCAGGCTGAGTGTCTCTCCATACATTTAATCCTTGCTGCATGCCGAAAACCAAGGTGACGGGGCGACTTCCCGCTCACATATACTTCAGAACTCCTTGCCAGCAATGCTTCCATCCCTTTCAAGTGCCACAGCCGCAGGGATGGGCCACGTCAGCACAAGGGATGGCGCCTTTCATAGGAGAGAAGGACTGTTGAGGGCACAGTACAAAACTCGAGAGCCTCTCGCGCTCATGGCCTTCTTTCACCACCTGTTCCTCACGCACAGGATTAACACACTTACTTGACTCCTTCTTGGCTGCAAGCAAAGAACGAACATCTAGATCCTCAGCAAAACCCTCTCGCATCCATTATGACACGCTCATCCCCAAAGTCCATCCTGCGTCGAGTGGCAGCTCACGAGGGTGCACCGAAGATCTTGCAGGTCCTGAAAGAGGATGGGGCGGTGATCATCCGGGGGTTTCTCAACCAGAATCTGTTCCAAAAGCTCAACAAGGAGATGGAAGATGAACTGGCGAAGCGGCCTCTGATCTGTGAGCACAACGGTGAATGGGTGTCGGGGTTGGCGGGGTCGCAAACGCGACGTTTGAATCAACTGCCCGCCTTCAGCCCAACCTTCCGCCAGGAGATCCTTAATCACCCCTTATTTCATGAGATCTGCGAGCCCCTGTTCGGGACCCATGGCTGTGACTATTGGATGAACACGGCAACGGTGGTGCAGATTGGGCCCGGTAACGCGGCGCAATCCCTCCATCGCGACCAGGAGCTGTATCCCGTCTTCAATCCCATCGGCAAGGATGCCCCCGAGGCGCTCGTCAACTTCTTCTGCGCGCTGAGCACCTTTACCGACGAGAATGGGGCGACGCGGGTTATCCCTGGTAGTCACCAGTGGGACGACTTCACCACCGATGTGACCCGCTGCGTACCGCAGACCATTCCGGCGGAGATGGAGGCCGGGGACTGCCTGCTCTTCAGCGGGAAGACTGTACACGGTGGAGGAGCCAATCGCTCTAAGGACAACGTTCGCCGGGGGATGGCGCTCGGCGTTCAGGCAACGTATCTCACCGCGGAGGAAAACTACCAGCATATTCCCCGGGAAATCGTCGAGTCCATGACCCCACTAGCTCAGAAAATGATCCACTGGCGCTCCTCCTATTGTCCCGGGGGCGCCGGGCTCTGGCAGATCAATGGCACGGAATTGGCCAACGAGATCGGGCTGAAGGCCAATCAGCCGAAGAAAACCATCTAAGCTTTCGTTTAACCGGCAGCCGGCAAGTGGATGGTACTCGATGCAAGTCAGTACATGGGCGTGGGCTTGAAGTACCGTTATATATGGGTTCGTTTGGAGGGATTCGGAGTTGTATTATGTCGTTCAGACACAAACGTCAGAGGAGTTTCAACGTAGAACACCCTGATAAGCAGATAGAACGGGAATTTGTGCTTCCTCTGTTTTCTTCTCTTTCCTCTTTCCTCTTTGTTATCTAGATTGATTGTTATGGTCTAGTTCGACGGCTCGCATTGAACGACCGGGTCATTCTCCCATATGGAAAACTTTTATCCACGGGTGTACGAATACCTGGTCATACATGCTTGGACCCAGATCATGAGCTGATCAAAGGATAAATGAATGCTTAACCTCGGTGATGATTATGTATGGCCGGTAAAAGGAATTTGTGTATCCAATGACAGAGTTGCGACATGGTCTCTGCTTGAAGGCATCTCGTTCAAACGCTCGTCAGATACTCGGCGACGGAGACATCCCGTGCACTGTTTCCGAGTTGCTTTTCCTGCCAGGGTCTAACTGGCGGTCAAAGATCGAGCCAAAACTCAACTCGGAGGATTCCTGAGCACGTAAGGGGCTTCTACCACCGTACACCGACTTTCACCGGGCTTGCACAGATGTGCAACTGTATTGCAACGAGATGGAGCATAAGCCGCATGACTCGGGCCTTATGTAGTGAATTAGGAATATAAAGGGGCTCTCCGAGAGCTCATCAATGTATTCAGAACCGACCCATCCTCGTCAAGGCTTTGCGGTCGGTGGCCCGATAGTTAACAGCTTGCCTCTCCAATCACTTTCCAGCCCCGACGATGACTCTGGACGACAATCCTGTCCCACCGACGTTGCCCTACACCCTTCACGGCGTCTTCCAGCAGAATGTCCTGGACCGACCCGATGCCTCAGCTGTCTGCGCCTGGGATGGCGACCTGACTTATCGGGAACTGGACGAGAAGTCCTCGACCCTAGCCCACATCCTCCGTCACCGGGGAGTTCAAGATGGGGCGCTCGTGGCGCTATGTTTTGATCATTCGCTCTGGACGGCGGTGGCCATGATGGCCGTCTCCAAGGCCGGGGGGGTATGGTTCTTTCTCGAGCCCAAGCATCCCGTCAATCGACTGCGCCAGATGTGCCGCAGCGTGCAGGCGCGCATGGTCCTATGCAGCAGATCGCAGGCGAGTGTGGCGGCTGAATTGAGCGACGACCAAATGGAGGCACCGCTCAGCATCGAGGAGGCGGTCCTGCGTGAGGAGGATCCTGGTCCGATGGACCTCGAGGTCGTCAGCCCGGAGCGCCCCGCGTATGTGGCCTTCACCTCAGGCTCGACCGGCAGCCCCAAGGGCGCTGTCATGACGCACCAGGCGGCGGTGACCGGCGTGTT
Organism: Aspergillus aculeatus ATCC 16872; assembly: GCF_001890905.1. NCBI lineage: Eukaryota > Fungi > Ascomycota > Eurotiomycetes > Eurotiales > Aspergillaceae > Aspergillus > Aspergillus aculeatus. The sequence goes on from NW_017962983.1 coordinate 1,128,037, forward strand.
GCACAATGCGAAGCCCATGCAGCTCGACCGGACCGCTCGGATTCTGCAATTCGCCTCGTTCGCCTTTGATATCAGTTTCCTCGAACACTTTTGGGCGCTGCTCTTGGGAGGATGTCTCTGTATCCCTGCCCCGCTGGACCGCCAGAACAACACCATCCACGCGGTCCAGAGCCTGCAGGTCAATTGGATGTTCCTCACGCCCACCGTGGCGCGGCTCCTGGAGCCGCCGCAGCTGCCATCTCTGCGGACGCTCGTGCTGGGCGGAGAGCCGGTCACCCAGGCAGACCTGGATATGTGGCTGCCCTACGTGCACCTGGCGGGACTGTACGGGCCAGCGGAGTGCGCCGTCGGGATCGCCGTCCAGCCGGACTATAGCCGGGTGGAGTCGGCCAACAATGTCGGGCCGCCCTTCTCGGTCGCTTGCTGGATCGTCAGCGAGCAAGACCCGACGCAATTGGCTCCGCGCGGCGCGGTAGGTGAGTTGGTGGTGGAAGGCCCCTCCATCAGTGAGGGCTACATCAACGCCCCGGAGCAGACGACGAGGGCCTATCTGACCAACCCCACGTGGCTGCCCGCCGCTCGCCACTCCACCAAAAAGCTCTACCGGACGGGGGACTTGGCGCGTGTCCTGGACGATGGCTCCTTGCTCTTTCACGGCCGGAAGGATACCCAGGTCAAGATCAACGGGCAGCGCATCGAGCTGGGGGAAATCGAGTATCACACCCGAGCCGTTCTCGGCAAGGAACACTTGCGGTCCCCCCCGGTGGTGGCCGAAGCCATGGAGGTGAGAGGGCGCGCCCTCACGGTGATTGCCTTCTACCAGGTGGAAGGGGTGTGCCAGGACCTCGACCACGACGGCCAGGACCTCTTCCTGCCACCCGACGATGGGTTCGTCGGCCGGAAGCAGAGCTATCAGTCGCAGCTCCGGGATCATCTGCCCGAATACATGATCCCCACCAGTTTCATCCCCGTGCGGGGGTTGCCCCTCACCATGTCGGGGAAGACGGACCGCAAAACGCTGCGGGAGAAGTTTGCCCAGCTGCCCTCGGACCGGATCAAGGCATACTTTGTCGACGGAGACGGGGGTAGCAGGAGCACGGAGGGGATGCCGACCACGCCTCTCGAGCGGCAGATGCAGGAGCTGTGGGCGGCCACGCTGAAGCTCGAGCTGGAGGAGGTCGGACGGAATGATCCCTGGATGTCGCTCGGGGGCGAGTCCCTCGCAGCGATGCGGTTGGTCGCGCGCGCGCGCAAGGAGGGTATTGCCGTCACGGTGCCCGACATCTTCCGCCACAAGACCATCGCGACTTTGTGTCAACATGTGTCGGTCCGCCCGGGCCCGGAGACCATCGAGAGCTTTCCGCCATTCTCGTTGGTGCAGTGCCAGCAGGGCTCGACGGGGATCGAGGAGCTTCGGCATGCTGCCGCCCAACAATGCGGGCTCACCCCCGAGGCGATCGAGGACCTCTACCCATTCACCGCGATGCAAGAGGCAGTGGTCATCCCCCCCGCAACCATTGGCGTCAACTACACCCTCCGCCTCGACGTCAAGCTGCCCGCCGAGCTGGACCTGGAGCAGCTGATGCGGGCCTGGGACATGGTCGTGGCCGCCAACTCAGTCCTCCGCATGCGCGTCGTGCGACTACCCGCCGATGAGAGTGAGACAATGGTCCTGGCTGTGACCCGCCCAGAGATCCCCATGGAGCCGCTCTTCGCCGAGCGATTTGCCCCCGGGGTCGATTTATGGGGACTGGGGAAGCCGCTGGTCCGCGTGGGGGTGGCGCCAGGGCGGCTGGTGATGTTGATCCAGCATGCGCTCTACGATGGTCACTCGCTCGGGCTCATCTTCCGCGACCTCGAACAGGCATACCGGGGCCAGCCGGTGGCGGCTGTCTCATATAGTCCGTTTGTGCACTGGTCGACCGAATGGCAAGACGGCTCCAACAAGCAACAATACTGGCGAGAGAAATTCGCCGGGTTCGACGGCCGCGTGTGTCCGCCGCGCGTCGCCGACGCCGGCATCGGCTGCATGGAGAGCCAGCATTTCTGGGGCTCGCTGAATTTCCGGCCGGATGGTTTCACGGTAACCAGCAAGATTCGGGTGGCACTGGCTGTGGTCCTCTCCTGGCATTTCGACACCTGTGACATCGTGCTCGGGGGGATCTACGCCCGTCGTGGGGCCCCCATCCCGGGCATCATGGAGTCCCCCGTGCCAGCCTCCGCCATCCTGCCCGATCGAATCCGCCTGGATCCCACGCAGTCGCTGCGGGCCAACGTCGACCAGGATCAAGAGAACATTCTGACCATGATGCCATACGAGGGGATCCGGCCGAGTCAGGTCCTGGACCTGAGCGAGGCGGCTCGCGCGGCAAGTCAGTTCCAAACCATCCTGGCGGTGCAGCAGGACAACTCCTCGGTCTATCCGGAGATGTTTCGTGACCACGAAATGGGCTACTACGGCCCCGTCACCGCGCACAACCTCATGATGCAGTGCTTTCTGAGCCCGGACCGCGCATCGGCCCGGGTCTCTCTCCGGCTAAGTGAGCGAACGATGCAGGAGACCACGGCCTGGGACCGCTTCTTGGCCCACTTCGAAGCTGTCGTGGATGCTATCCAGGAGAAACCTGAGATACCAGTAGACAGGCTGCGCCAGCACCTGGGGGCGTAGTTGCTGTATCGGATAGAGTCTCGCTTGTTGTTTCCATCCTGCCTTATTCCTTGTGTTGTTGCGCTTTTTGGGATTTAAGGGTGCCTTGGCGTAATGATTGATGATGTCCTTTTCAGCCTTGGGTTGCTGCTCGCTCATATCGGAATTCTCTGGACAGCAATTCCTAGTAATCTGAAATTTTATTTGTGCCTCGCATCCTTTCTCACTCATGAAATATACATCTGCTCCTAAATATATAGACGTGAACGAGAGAGCCTTGGGCTCCCGACGCAACCAGTAGTACTGGGTCTTCTGGGCAATAGCCTTTTTTTTTTGACGCGTTAGGGCAAGGTAGTGGATGGGCCGCGGTAACAGTGCCACGATGGCGAAAGAGTCTTACCGCGGGGCAGTACGCGGGATCTGAGACAAAGGCAGTCACTGGGAAAAGAGAGAAATAGACATATAACGAATCCGTAATGGATAATCAGAAAAGCTTGATATGTGGCGAGTTCAGCCTGTACCTGATAATCTCATCGAAACAGCCGTATAGGGTGATCTGAACCCTAGCACACCCAGTAATTGAGATATATGACCCCTGATCCTAAAGCAGCAAACCATTTATCTCTCTGACCACCACCCAAATGGCACGCGATGAACAGTACTAGGTTCAGGTATTGTCATTCGGACTGGTTGAAGGCAACTTGCCAGCCCGAGTTCCTACGAAGGGCGCCCCACCAATAATGCTATTGCCATGCTGGTAGCCTACATCCCCTGGGACCCTGGGGGGACGTCTACGTTTCTGCCCCGTGCGCCTGGTTTACATACTTCCCCTCACTTTTTAGGCGGGTGTTCGCAATATGATTGAATACCATTAGCTGGAGTTCCAGTTGACCTTGATTTCAGCTCAAAACATGAAGAGAGGATTCTTGGGGTTGTTTTTCAAAAAGCATCTGCTGAGTGGCGCAGTCGAATAAAAGTTCGTTTCATCATTTGTATAATCTATCTATGCGGAGAGAAGCCTGAATCTATCGCTGTCAGTCAGTGAAACAGCCCTTCTCTCTGCGTCTCCAAGCAGGAGCTGGCAACCGCCCGTCGCTCATTGCACATAATTCTTCAAGAGGCAGTCTTCTGGGGGCGGGCCGATCAGCTTCCCACTGAGCCGGGCGTACCGATAGGTGCTCATGGAATACATATAATTGCCGGCGAAGCTCTCAATCAGCCGCTGGAGATAGACCTTCTGTGTGTGGGTCAACTCGGGCAGTTGCATGAGCCGAACATATTCCTCGCGGACTTGGCGCTCACAGTCCCACAAGACGGATCGGAGGATTGCCTTGGCGGAGCCGGGGGGCACGGAGAGGACCTGCTCGATCATGTGTACCGAGTTGTGCAGCGGGGCGCCCTCTTGCTGGTGCTCGCGGAATTCCTTCTCGTAGCTGTAGAGGTCGTTAATGTAGAGGCAGTGGCGAATGTAGAGCTTCTCGATCCACTCAAAGACGGGCCGCTCGGCAGGGTCGTAGAGGATGGCAGCCCCAAAGCGAACCGCCGTAATCATAAAGCTATAATCAAGAAAAAGAGAAGTGAGCAAAGAGGATTCCAGACGAGTCAGCTTCCCTGAGCGTTGGAAAGGCAGGGGATGGGGGGGGGGGCGGGGGTTGTCCCTACTCGTAGGCAATGTCCAGCTCCCGAAAGTCCCGGAAGTCTTGCCACGTCGCATGGGTCTTGTCAGCCTTGGTGCTGTTGACCCGAGAGTAACGCGCCCAGCGAACGGTGTCCTGCATCAACTCCAGTCCGAGGACTGGGTCGAGCGCGATGGCCTCCCGGCAGAAATCGAGGAAGATGTCATTGCGCGACTCGCCCTCCAGCTCGTTCGCCTTGAAGGTATCCGTGTCCCACCCCTCAAGGATGGAGTTGCCCTCGGCGTTGGCCTTCGATTCCATGACATCTGCAACCACCATTCATCTCAGTTATCAAGGGACATTTTGAGCAGAGGAATCCGGAGAACACAGGCTCTTACCATCGTGCAGGAACAGAAACACAATCGACTTGGTGAGGACGCGGATCCGCGCCGCATCCGACACGGCATACAGATAGATGCAGATGGTCACGGCCGTCTCGACCAGTTCCATCATCTTCCGGCGCTGGTCGCTGGTCTTGAGCTTCTCTGGGATCACAGCGCCTGCGCCCCGCGCCGCCATGACTTGCTCGATAAGTTCCAGCCCAGCCGCCTCGGCCTCGCGCCAGTGGATACACTGCGGAGTCCCCTTCATCGTGGAGAACCACGGCAGGCCCACTGCAACCGGGTCAATCAGAATGGTATTCTCGGGCGGGACCAGCGTCTTCTGAGGGTCGAGGAAGTCGAAGGGATCGTGTTCCAAGACGGGAATCTCGCACTTCTCCTCCATCACGTCGTACGCATAGATGATATGCCGGTAGTGCGTTGGTTTGTATGGGGCTGGTTGCGGGGCGGGCTCCAGGGGCTTCTTAGAGCTACCGGGTCGTTTCACCGCAACGGATGCAGAAGCGCTTGTGATGCCCCTTAGCCATGCAGGTAGTCGGACATGAAGCTCCACCAGCCAGAAACGAGCAACGAGGTCGGGCGTCATAGCTAGAGACACTCTGAGGAACTGCAAACACACTGAAAAGTTTGCCTACTTCTCGTATCCCCTTCCACGCTCCGAAAGCAAGTTCGATGGCAGCGAAGCTGAATATAAAGATTGAGGCCTTGTAGACGTGCGACAAAGGGAGACGGACGTGGGAGGAGAGAAAAAGGAAAGATAGAGAGAACGCCCGGAGGAGATAGATGATTTTTAAATCCCTTGTGAGTAAGACATCTGTGCCCAGTATCGCGGAACGTGATCCCGTCGCCTGCAACCCCGTGGGCCTCGCGTTGCTGATCGCACCAGGATAGGATGACGACATCTCTTTCCTGGCAAGATCGAGGCAGGAGTGGAATCAAGGGGAAGGTTGGGCGTTCGCCACGGTCTGGCTGGTGTGTGCATTGTGGTATAAGGGATCGACCGTAGGCAAGGAGGAATCATTCCTTGACATCAGATGCAAGGGAGTGTGGCACAGCTCTCGGTGTACTATGTAAGCCGGAGAGATAAGGGCAAGAAGAGAGGCGGACGGAGGGTCTCTTCGATATTAGCTTATCTCTCTGGTGCTCGCATTCGCCCCTAACCTATATGTTGTTCTGCTTCCTTCGTTTCCCATCACAAGAGTACTCAGAGCATTCCAGCGGCGTTCCCCCGGGCACACGACACTCTAACACCATCTCCTCCACCGTCGAGAATGATGAGCGCCGCCATATGCACTCTTCTGGCCGTTATCGCTACCACTAGCTTAGGCCTATTGTTTCTCTCCATCATCCGGCGTGGCAAGCTTCCTCCAGGGCCTCCACCTAAGCCCATTGTGGGCAACCTCCACCAATTCCCGAAAGTCAATCGCGCGCAGGTCTTTGATCAATGGCATCGGACGTACGGCCCGATTGTGGGATTGCGACTGGGGCTGAAGAAGCTCATTCTCGTCGGAAGCTATCAGGTAGCCCGCGAGTTGCTTGACCGGCGAGGAGCTATCTACAGCTCACGCCCGCGGGTGGTGATGGCTGGCGAGATCGCGAATCGCGGCAATCACACGGCGCTGATGCCCTACGGCCCCAAGTGGAAGCTCCACAATCGTGTACACAGCGCCCTGATGAATCCAACCATGGTCAAGCGGTATCAGTACCTCCAGGACATTGAGAGCCGGCAGCTTGTCCACGACCTGCTCCAGGGCTCGACCTCGGACTTTGGCGCCCGCATACACCGCTACTCCAGCAGCCTGCTCTTCGCCTTGGCCTACGGCCGGCGGCTGCCCACCAGCGATGCCTTCGAGATCCAAGAGAACGCGCACATCGCCCATCAGTTCATCAACAACCTCGCGGCGGGTCGCTGGCTGGTCGATGCCTTCCCCGTGCTCAACTATCTCCCCACCTGGCTCGCCCCCTGGAAGAAGATTGGCGAACAGCTGTACCAGCGCAAGTTCGGCCTCCTGCAGCGCCACACCGCGCTCGCCTTGGAGAAGCCTGTCTGGAACTGGACAAAGCACTTCCATGGGCCCAAGAAGCCGGCTGAAGCGAGCTGGGAGGAGCTGCTGAACATCATCGGGGTACTCTACGAGGCGGGCGCGGATACCACCACCTCGGCCCTGGAGGCTTTTGTCATGGCTGCCGTGCTACACCCGGACGCTGTCCGCCGCGTGCAGGCGGAGATCGACGCTCTCGTTGGCGGCGCGGCGCGCATGCCCTCCTTCGAGGACGTGCAGCAGCTCCCTTTCGTGGACGCCTTCGTCAATGAGACGATGCGGTGGCGGCCCATTGCGCCCGAGGGGGTGCCCCACAGCCTCATGAAGGAGGACGAATACGAGGGGTTCACCATCCCCAAGAACTCCATCGTGATCGCGAACCAGTGGCACATGGCCATGGATCCCGCCACCTTCACTGACCCGCAGGCCTTCCGGCCGGAGCGCTGGCTCGAGGATCCCAAGTTGCCCATCAGTGCTTTTGGCTTCGGGCGCCGCGCGTGTCCCGGCCGCCACATCGCCCTGAACTCCATGAAGATCGTGATGTGTCGCCTGCTGTGGGCGTATGACTTTGACCATGCCTACGAGAATGGGCGGAAGGTCACCATCGACCCTGACAATTTCGTTCGCGAGGGAGTCCTCTCCAAACCAGCCCCGTTCAAAGCCGCCCTGCGCGTTAGAAGCCCCGCGCATGAGAAGACCATTCAATCGGCTCTCCGGGAGAGCGAGCAGGACGAGGATAAAATCTTGGCGCATATTGCTGCGGGCCTTGCTTAGAGCTGGGCTGGAGGTCAAAACTGGAAAGAGAAGGGGCTGAGTACAGAGTAAGAGTAAGGGGGGAGGGAAATAAAGTTACTGGAGGAATTGAGGTACAAGAATGATTCCATAGAGTAGGGAAGATAGAGTGGAAACCCTAATGGAATAACTATCGCTGCTTACACCGCCACCCTTTCCTCTGCCTTTCCCCCTTCCCTCCGCGGAGCAAGCTTTCGATCATATATGTCACTTTATGCGACCAGGTGGATACTGTCTGCATGACGTATCGGAATGTCGGAATATGATTCCACCGCTAAAACTTCTGTGGTCACAATATAGTTTGCGATCCTGGCAAAAGCAAGGTACGGAGACCGTACAGATCCTCTCCCCTTGGGACTGGGTGACGATCATGCCACCCCCAGGGATATCTATGCCAAACCCGAAAAATGATTGCGAAATCACGCAAGGAACTTTCAGAGGCAGCCAACCAGTCAATCTGGCCCGGGTAATATTCCCGCAAACCTGCCGGTGTGGTCGATCACTCAGGCCTTGCATCTTAGGAATGCCGGGCGATGACGCTGGGAACATTCTTCATCCTTGCTTGACATACTTGTCCCGCACATGACAGGCAAGGGGAATTCTGTCGAACGCCTGCAGTCGACATGCATTGCCAAGTAGCCTGGGTCTTGCAGCTCAGACTGGCGGTCAGTATGTCTCACACTCTAAACTCATCACACCACAAAACGGAGGGAAAAGAGGTAGTTGTCTCCGTTTCCTCCGTTCATGCGCGCCCAATTGCCCCCCACGAAGTCCGCTTCCCAACTACAATCGGCAGCTCAGGAATACAGTCTGCCTAACCCACTTGCACACACATACGACACACTGAATCCTCATAATGACCAAAGATAACGAAGAGAAAACTTACAGCGAGGTCGAATTCCTCACGGTCGATGGGCTCAAGCTGCGAGGGCGGTTGTACTTGGGCGAAGCCAATGGCCCGGCGTTGGTGATGGCTCACGGGGTGCGTCTCGCCCCTTCTTCATTTCTGATATCTTCTCGTCTCCGATGGACTACTGACGAATGTCGACTGCCCTAGTTTAACGCGGTGAAGGAAATAGTCATCCCGTGGGCGGCGGAGGTCTTCCAAAAGAATGGCATCAGCGTGCTCCTGTTCGACCCACGCAACTATGGCGAGAGCGAGGGGATGCCACGGCAAGAGGTGGACCCGGAGAAGCAAATCGAGGATTACTTCGACGCGGTGACCTTTCTGCGGCAGCAGCCCGGCATCGACCCGGAGGCGATCGGGCTCTGGGGGGTGTCGACCAGCGGGGCCACGGCCATCGGGGCCGCCTGCTTTGACAAGCGGGTGCGGCTCATCATCTCCGTGTGCCCGCTCATCGAGGCGACCTTTCGGGAGGAGATGGTGCCGGACGTGATGGCGCAGATCATTCGCGAGCGCGAGGCCCTCGTCGCGGCGCGCACCGCCGGCCAGCAGTCGCCCCAGCCGACTCTGGTGCCGATGATCAACCAGGTCGGCGTCAGCCCGATGGGGTTCAACGCGATCCACGGCAAGAACTTCTACGAGGAGATGCCGTGGTTCAAGGAGACGGCCCCCAACTTCCGGCCGCACACCACCACCCTCACCTACTACAAGATGCTGCGCTGGCACCCCCTCAGCAACATCCGCTGCCTCAGCCCCACCCCCATCCAGATGCTGATCCCCGGCAAGGATGATGTCTGCCCGACTCAGGAGCAGCTGGACTTCTTCGAGGCCCTGCCGGGTCCCAAGCGGATGGAGTATTACGAGGATCGCAACCATCATGGCCTGTTGCTGGGCTCTGCTTTTGAGGGCGTCATGGAGGCTCAGGTGCGCTTTGTGCAGGATGTGCTGGCCGGGAAATTCGCGCTGAAGAGCGGAAGCCAGTAATGTTTGTGATTGTGTGTGTGTGTGTCTAACTCGCACATGTAGCGAGATCGATGAGTTCTAAATTGCAAATCTAAGACAGTCGATTCGTCAAGTCAGCACCGCAACAAGGGCATAGATCTCAGTTCGCGTAGTTTGTAGGTATCCCGCGGAGATTAGTTGGGCTGGTAAGCGAGCGAGCAGAGCTCTCCCAAAGAATGAATGGGCTGTCCATCCAACCTACAGGGCCATGGCGCGTAAGTCTTGGAATTTGTGACTTGAGCCAAGATGGTGGATTTCAGCTATCGAGAAGGAACCTTTTATTACGCAGACATGTACAAGTACGTCGTAGAGTGACGCCCATCGTTTGAGGATCTCATGTCATTCGGTTAAGAAAAGTCGTGGTGTGGAGCCAGGGCATCAAGGGCCGGCCGAAACCTGCTCGTCATTTGAGGACTAAATCACTACAATTATCTATCGCGCACTTTGTAACGGTCTTCCTCCTCCAACCCAGGCCGACCGTTCATGTGGTCCAATGGTCTGCGAGGATCTCCACCACCACCTGCGACTTCATTTCAATCAAGGCATGGTCGAGGTAGCGAAGCTTGTGGTCTGTCGGGCTGACCAGCCGAAGATCCCACCGGCAAAACATGGTCGAGAGCATCGTGTACATTTTGAGGTAGGCCAGGCTTGAGGCCAGTCAGCATAACAATTCAGGGACAAAATCCGGTGCCGGAGGGGTTAACGCATCGCAAGGAGAAACCTACTTTGTGCCGAGACAACTCCGACTGCCTTTGCCAAAGGCAATCATATTTCGGTCCATGCTCTTTGCATTCTCGCCCATCCAGCGCTCTGGCAGGAACTTCTCAGGTTCCGGGTATATCTTTGGGTCGTCCATGATGCACCGAGAGCTGATCGAGATGATAGTCTGGACAGAAAAACGCATGAGCCACGGAACTGCACGTTAGGGTTTACAACCATCAACAGGTCAACGGAAAATACGTACCCCGCCTGGAACAAACTTGTTGTCAAGCTTCATGCCTTCTGGGGGTACCACGCGAGGCAAGCGTCCCGGAAAGGGGCTCGACATTCGCAGCGCCTCCTTGATCACCGCGGACAGGTACGGCAGCTTCCGGACCTCTCGGTAATTGTACTGATCTCTGATAATGGCGGAGGCTCCACGTAGTTCTTCGCAGAGGCGCTCCCGGACTGCGGGGTTGTTGAGAATGTGAAAGACTGCAAACGTCGTTGCCATACTCGTCGTATCCGTGCCGGCAATCGCGAAAAGGAAGGCTTGATCGATCAGCTCACTCTTGCTCGGGACTTTGTAGTTCTTGTCTGGGTTATCGTCCATGAGCACATCGAACAAGGTAGGGCGGCCGTTCCTCATCAGAGTGATCCCCTTTGCCCGGCGGGCGCGCACCTTGTCGATCCATGAAATGCATTGCTGTAGGGTCAGAGTCAGTGGGAAGGGACCCTCGAACAAGTCCCCGGGGGCTGGGTTATCGAACCTCTCGGAAGTAGGCATAGCCCGGCACGATTTTATCGGTGAGGCTGTTGGGAAGCATCAACGCAAACTGGGCAATCCAGGGGGCGTGCACCACTATACGGATTCGAGTCAGCCACGACCATGCCAATCAGAGCAGCTCGAAAGGCTGAGCCGCGAGGAAACCCTACTGATCCACACGTTTTCGACAAAGGTGTCCAGGTTGCCCAGAAAGCGATCCGAGTGATACCCATTGCTGACCAGGTCCAGCGTCTCGCCGAAAATGAGGTTGCAACTGACGTCTGTCTGCGCACCACACCAACCTCCGAATCAGTATCTTCGGTCCCAATTGCTCGGTAGCTCGATCCATGCGCACTCACCGTGATACACCGCAGGAACTGCATGACGTTGAACTTGTTCCCTGTTCCGGTCGACCGGGCCGCCAGGAGGTCGGTTGCCTTGCGAACCATATCGTACATCTCGTCGGACATGCCATCCACCGCCGTTCCAGTGAACATGGGCGCCACGGTCGTCCGCAGCGGCTTGTGTCGATGGGGATTGGTGATGGTGGCGATGGAGGTGGCAAAGCCGAAGGCCTCGTAGAAATACGGTGCCTTGTAGAAGTTGGTGTTGACCTTGAATACTCTGCCATCATCAAGGGTCAGCTCCCGCGCCGTGATCAGATACGGAAGAAGAGAACCGCGGCGTGGGTGCTAACATACTGATGATAAACCTCGACATCATTGACGTGCAGGTGATTTGGCGCGATACGGACTACCGGGGACTCTATACTTGTTCATCAGCCGCCGGTTGCGGTCTCGGACTCCAGCATCCAACAAGTGCTTACTGTAACTTCTGTGTAGATCAGCTACTCCTTCGAGGAAGGTCCCGTTCTTTACCCAGTCGTGCCAGAACTCCCATAGATGCGAAACGGCGGCAATCGAAGGCCCGGGAAATTTGCTGAGTGGATGCAAGAATACGCGTTGCAAGTATTTGGTCAGCAAGACTACCAGCACCAAGCCAGCAATCATCGAGCCAAGATGGGAAGATGCCAGAGATATCCTCCCCCCCAGCAAGCCGGAATGGCTAAGGTCGATAGGCGGCAACACCATATTGTTTGAGCCCCAGGTCCGCAGATTGGCGTTCTGAATCGATCAACATGGTGGAGGGGCACCCGGGGTTCCGACTTACGCCTAATATATGTGGACCGCTGTATCATACATCAGCGGGTCTTCGCGCTTGTCCCTTCATTGCTCTTCCCATTTCTCGGCACCTTGCGTCCGGGGACGTATGTATTTGCACTGCCTGAAAGTCGAAACTGCGGTGAGAGCGAGACATGCCCAAGCAGCTGCAAGGGTTGCTTGATACCTTCTACACTCGAACCTTACCCCCTTCACACCCCCTTGCATTGCGGACGATTCCTGAGGGTATAACTCTGGCTTTCGTGCTTATGCATGCCTATGCATGGCTTTGAGGCACAACTGGCTCCTTACCGGGGGTGGTCGTATCGATGACGATTGAGAAGCAAGGCCCGGCATCCGTACTATATATAAGCGACGGGTTATCGTCCGATTTTGTCAGATCATCCCTGTCATCCCAGGAGCCCCCGAATTGTACTCCTCCCCCCTCTTCTCCGTCTGCACGCCATGAACGCAACCGCGCAGGCCCTTGTCCTTCCCTTCATCACCCAAGTTACGCGCGCTGTTTCTCTTTCGGAGAACGTGAAGGTGCTGGGTGGGATCCCCTTTGCGGAAGATGGAACCTATCTCGAGTGGTTAAGTATCTTGGGTTTCACCATCGGTTGTGTACGAGGCTGGTCCCTTTCGTGAAAGCCCCAAATTTCCACTGGGCATTGCTGACTCGTTGCCCGCACATCATCTCAGTACTATGTGATCTATACCTTCTACGCCTTGTGCTTCCATCCACTGCGCAAGTACCCTGGACCATGGCATCTCGCGGTCAGCAACATCCCCAACCGATGGTCGACGATCTCCGGCAATTCGTCTTATTGGTTATACGACCTCCACGAGAAGTACGGCCCCATTGTGCGCGTGGCTCCCAATGAAATCAGCTATTCCGACCCCCAGGCGTGGCAGGACATCTATGGCCCGCAGCCCAACCAACGGCTGGGGATGCCCAAAGACCCCAAGTTCTTCAGCTCCTTTGAGGACAAGAAGACGGCCGCCTCGATCATCACCTCCCAGCCCAAGGACTATATGCGCATGCGCCACATCTACTCGTACGGGTTCTCGAAGCAGGTGATGCTCGCCAAGGAGGAGATGATCCAGGGGATCATTGACCGGGCGATGGAGGCACTGCGCCAGACCAAGCAGCAACCCCAGGACATCGTGCAGATCTTCCGGGCCACCGACTTTAGCATCGTGACGGAAATCGTCTTCGGCAAGGCGTACCATATCTTCGACCGGCCTACCTACCAGCCCTGGTTCAAGAGCCTCATGGGTTGGATCCGGTCGACCGCCGTCATCACCGCGACCACCGACTACCCTCTGGGCAAGCTGGCGGCCTGGCTCTTGACCCCGCGCAGCGTCCTCAAGCAGCGCAACGTCTACCTGAAGTATGTGAACGGGGAGATCGAGGAACGCATCGGCGAGTCGAACGCGGGGCGGAAGGACGTCGTGCAGCTCATGTTCGAGACGACGGATCAACCCAAGCTGGCCGAGTCGGACATTCGCGCCAACCTGCCGTTCATGGTGATTGCCGCCAGTGAGACCACGACGACCCTGATGAGTGGCATGATCGCCCATCTTCTCAACTCCCCGGACGCCCTGTCGCAGCTTACGGCGGAGGTCCGCGGCCGGTTTCGCTCCCCCAGCGACATCACCATCGCCACCGTCAACAACCTGCCCTTCTTGAATGCCTGCGTCAACGAGGCCCTGCGCGTCTACCCCGCCGCGCCCACTCAGTTACCCCGCGTCGTGCCGGGCGAGGGCGCAACGGTCTGTAACCGCTGGGTGCCGGGGGGCACCAAGGTCTACGTCGCCCCGTACGCCACCTTCCGCTCCGCCGAGAACTTCTACCAGCCCGATGCTTTCCTTCCGCAACGCTGGCTCCCCGAGAACGGAGAGTCCTTTGATGTCGATAAGAAAAACGCCTGGCGACCCTTTGGGCTGGGCGCGCACGAATGTCCCGGTCAAGTGTAAGTGGTCGAGTTTCCCTGCCCTCCCTTGCTCTGATATGGTTAGCTTTCCAGTTGTCTAAACCAATATTCTAAACCAGGATCACCAACCTCATTACACGGCTTATCATGTGCAAACTGCTCCTCAGCTTCGATCTGGAGCTGTGTGCGGACAGCCAAGACTGGCTGTCTCGCCAGCCAGTGTGGATTGTATGGGACAAGCCCGAGCTGCTGATCAAAGCCCGGCCCGCCGCCGCGTGAAGGCGGGAGCTTTAGGGCTCCTGTGTGCACAGCACCCAAAGGCACCCGCCCGTATAAGACAACACGCGGACGGGGACAACGCCAGTGCTGGAGGCCGAGGTACTAGACTTCAGATAACTTCAAATAGAATCTACTTACTCATATCGTGCCTCGCAGAGAGTATACTGACCACATCACGTCACGGAACACCCGCGGAAACTCCGAAGTATTATTATAACCGTTCTACATAGAAAACCTGCACGGGATGAAATAGACACAATAGACAAAAGACCAAGGAGGAAAAATAAACCCAAGCCCTCAACAGTAGGTATAGTCAAGACACGCCGCCCTTCAAAATCAATCAATCCGGTCCTCTTTCAGGGCGAACAAGGCGGGCATCACCTCGGAGGCCTTGGTCTCCACCGCGTCGTGGTACCAGGTGTTGTTGACGACTTGCTGCAGATTCTTGACCTTGGAAGCAGTGTGGCATCCCAGATCGTAACTGACGTACATGTCCTCCACCGCGGTGGCCACGTAGACAGGGACCTCGTTCCGGGCGAGTTGCGCCTCGTTGTAGAGTTGCCCCCAGTCGCTGCTGCGGGCCAGCAGCTCGGCGACCGGCTTGAGGTCTTTCAGCTCATCGTAGGACTCGAACATGTCGGAGAAGATGGCCTCCCCGGTGAACCAGATCTGGGCGTTGCGTTCGTTGAGGCTGAAGCGAGGGTCGGCCTTGCGGCATTTGTCCGCACACCAGCCGCCGGCTTTGCTACATGCACAAAAAAAAGACAGTTAAGGGCTAGCTCCAGACATCTCAACGGGGCCAAATCATCTTACCCTTGGCAATACATTGGTTCCTGGAGGAGACTGTAGATGACGTTGTGCGCCATTCCGGAGTTCTCAATCAGGTCCAGGGTGGGGGCTGTCAGAAACTTGAACATGTCCAGGTCGTTGTCAGTCCGCTGGACGACGCCTAAAGAAAACCCGATTGTGGTCAGTAATCGATTCTTCAACAGGCTTCTGATCTCACAACAACGCGAATCGTTATGGAGTTCTTTCGCCCTTTCCTTGATTTTCTTCCATTGGTGATTTTTCTTGGGTGGAAGGGCGAGTTGAGGCTGGGGGGAATGTTTCTTGGCAAGCTCACCGTGAATGTAGTCGATTCCACCTGCACATCACCGGGACGCATCGTTAGTTTCCATGTCTTGATATCCTGGGGAGGGTATTGCAGAGCTACTGCTTACCGTGCAAGCCCAGCATGACTCCCAATTGTTGGAATCGCTCGGGAGTGAGAGTTCCCTTGCTCAAGGCGACTTTGTTCTCCTTCAAGTACTTGATGATCCGCTTGACGCGGCCAACATCCTCCGGGTATTTCTTGTAGTAAACTTCATTTCGTCGGGCGGCCACCGCTGCATGATACGACGGCTCGTCAACACCAACGGCCACCTCGGTAAAAGCACGAGTCGTTTTAAAGGTAGAGGAGGGGAAGCGTACCAAACAAGCGTGGGATAACCTGGCCAGGCTCGTTGACCATCGGACAAGGTCCACCCCCAATAAAGACTTCGACTAACGAGTTGGGACTAGTCCACCATCACGATTAGTTCAATGAATTTGCGAACAATCATGAAAGAGGCACTTACAACATGGAGACATAGGAGATGGCACAGAAGCCGCCGAAACTGGCCGCCATGACGCTCCACTTGCTCTGGTCGGCGGGCGCATCCTGGTAGAGATGCTTCCGAACCGCCTCACAGTCGCGGACGATGTTGTCGGCGCGGAACCGCTTCAACAGGTCGGCCTGCTTCTTGTGATCGCCCTGCTGGGCCAGGGTCTTGGCCGTGATGGGCGAGCTCTGCCCTGTTCCACGTTCGTCCAGGAACAAGACCCGGTAGCCCTTCTCGAGGATGCTAGGGAGCCAGGCATACTCCAGGGGGGTCTTGCAGCCCAGGCCGGGGCCACCCTGCAGGTACAGCATCCAGGGGAGCTCCGGATCGTCGACGCCCAGTACGCAGTGAATACTGCGCGCAAAGAGGCGCACCGTCCCTTCGTCAGGCTTGCTGTGGTTGAGGGGCACCTCAAAGCGCCATTCCGAAGTGCGGCATTTGCCCGGCCCGTCATGCGAGAACCGGTCGATGAGCTTGGCAGGCGCAATGTTCTGCTCGACGGCCATGGTGGGCGCCGGCTTGGTGAAGAAGGATTGCATATTTGGAAGAGAAGATCAAAGGGAGTGTATCAATCTTGAACCTGCTTGACTTGGTTCGGCGGCTTGCGACTCATGCCTTCAAGATCGCAGACTGGTGAGCGTGAGTCGCGCTTTATAGCTGCCCAGCGGCCGCATGGATGCCAGGCGAACGGCCTCTCATCCCCAGTGTCTTTGTCCGAATGCGCCTCGATGAAGTTCAGCGTACGAGAGGGCATTGCGGGTCTGATCAATGCAACCGTCACAGCAACCGAGCTTTGAGCTTGGATTCCGTTACTTCTGCACGAGTCTGTGACGGCACCACTGGAAGATTCACGCCTCGAAACGCATTACTGTTTTCAGCTCCGATCTACCTCAACACTCAGTTGCAGACCATGGATGATATAGCGTTATATCATCGACAGATGCATCAATTCGATTGGACATCCTGGAGAATGGATGAAGTCAGACAGTTGCATGCTCTAAGACAAGCAATGTTCCATGCCAAGACAAGCCGCCTCCATCCAGTCTGACACAGAAATTAACTTCACTCCCAGTTACTTAATTATGGGCTGTCGCTGACTAATTCCTCGAGCCGGCGCCATCGCCCCTGGTTGAGACACTTCTTCAGTCTCTGTATCAACAGGCTAACCCTGCTTTCTGTGGACGTTTACAGTACATCCCTCATTTTAACACTAGGTATCAGACGTACTGGGACCGTGGGCTGGCGGATAACTTTGAAACAAATAAACAGCCTCAATCCTCTAGTGTGTTGGGTACGTATCGACGTTTTGTGTATTTCCTTTGAATTGTGTCTGGAAGCCCTGTTAGACACCGCATTCGGCTAGGTAATGAAGACAGACAGGAAGAGGCCTCTATCCAGGGGACGGGATGGGGTCCCATCCAGAAGTTCGACCACCACCCGATCTTCTGATGAAGAAAATTGCTGCGAATGCGGCCACTGACCGCAAGCTGTATGCTCCGTCATAGCCTGCTCTGGACCCTGATACGTATCGTTTCCTTGGAGGCTCGGGGGCGGTAATCTGTGTCCGACGCGTTCAGATGTTCTGTTTCCGCTTCCACACGCCACGAGCGAAGCTTGATTCCCAGCCACACCGCGCCGTGTGTTTTCTCCGTCGATTCCAGCCCCGGTCCAGCGGGTTGCTCGCTCGGCCTCTTTTTTTAAAATCAAGCGGTCATTGATGAGATAATCTCCCGATGGAACCCTCCATCATGATGGATTATCGCATTACTAAGGGTGCCTCGAAGCCCTATTGCATGTTCACGACGCGCAGCGAGTACCGTAGATCGATCGGTGTCTTGAACGCGCTTGGTTGAAGATCATTACCGAAAAGGCCAGAAGACTCCACTGAATCGACAATAGATGGAATTGAATTCGCAGAAACACATGCATGGAGGCTATGGTAACTACAGTTGAAAGGTCTAGAGTCACGGCCAAAGCTGGGTAGTCCACAAACTCAGGGGGCCCATGTTAACTGCCTGGTCTCAGACACTTTGTGCAATGCTGGATTGGGGGAGCGCTATCTTATGAACATACCTTCAGATTTCCGTTGAGCTTGCACAAATCCATCTTAAAAGATCACTCAGTGGATTACTATGAATCAAAGCAAGTTATAGTAGTACCGAACTATTCTCCAAGATATACTCTGGACTATGAATTCACTCTTAATTCTTTCAAATAAAAGATATAATTTTAAATATGATCAATATTTAACGACAGATTCATAAGTATTTAGTCTAGATTTCTTATGAGATACCTTCCAATAACGCAACTCACCAAAGAAAGTCGTGCGGCAGAAACGAGACCGGCGGAAGAAAAGCCTAATATATAAGGCCTATGAACACATTAAGCTGTGCGACGCTGATATATGCCTCAGTGGTCGGATTTGAGATTCCGCACACGTTACAATGTTCCCAGCTGGGTTTTCGTGGGGATTTTCGTTTTCTTTAATAAGGAGTTTTTTTTTAATATGGTTTCTGACGGAGAGCCTGGCCGGCCTCCCATTGGCCGGCCAGCTCACCGCCCTCTCGGCCACCGAGTTTTCTGTCTAGTTAGCCTCAGATAGCCTTCGAATGTCACATTCTTCCCGCTTCCCACCAGTTGCTATTGTAAACTTACTAATACCAGCTAAAAGAGATACTACCCACAGCCGGTACAGAAAACAGATAATAATCTCAACGAATCCGCTGCTGGTGAAAGTGCTGGTAAGGAGGATAAGATCAGACTCGTTCTGCACCTGAGAAGCCTCTCGAAATTGACTAAGCAATTGGAAAGTAGTTAACCAAGTGGTCACGAACCGCTAACAAGCACAACACTTAGTGCCATCCTCTCCAAGTCTCCACGTTCCCAGCGATTGGGTTGAGCACGAGTTGGCGGGGCTCAGTGACTTAATTCTTGACAGCAATCTCGAGGAACTTAGGGCTAGTCTAAGCAGCGAAGCCTCATTTGGGAGAATCAATCAGTCCTCTTGGCACCATTTGGCGATGATGAATCTCTTCGAGTCGGGCACTACCGAGGAGCCCACATGTGGAGACCCGCAAATCTGGGCTGGAATGTTCGCCGCCGTGATGATATCGCCGATCTTCAATCACCCACAATAGACATGTGTCTACCGCCCTATAGCCTCGATCTTCGAGCATTGCGAGTGTCATGCAGACCTGCTCTGTTCTGCTGGTAAACAAGTCGCTATCGGTAGCGTTATCTTCATGGGAGCTGGAATCTCTGCTGCCTAGGGGGGAACACACGTTCAAGCGGGGAATAGTGGGGACTGCCGAGCAAATAAACTCGTGGATGCTGACGACTACTAGTGACTAGACGATGCTCTCTACGCGCCAGTGCCGGAGTGATTCCAGGAGACCGGTCGATGATTGGGAGCAGTTTAGAGTTACTGGGAAAAAAAGGCTTATTAAGGTTGATCGCCAGTCTTTCTGGCTATCGAACTTCCTTCTGAAATGGTTGTTTGTTTCTGCTGGAGTCTGATGCCCTAAGTTGGGGATTCATGCTCGATCAACGAGTGATAGACACTTGACATTTCTCCGACCATGAAGAATCCGTGGTCTTTTACCGCCTGGTCGGGCTGCTTGCTGATTGTTCTTTCTATTGTTCACGGCACGCGAGCAATAGATATTGAAGTTAGCAGTGAGCGTATGTTTCGTTCCTTTTTTTCAATGCGCTTGACTTGATTGTTCTTCTTCGATATTCCACCAAGCAGGATTGCTGATCACTGGTCATTATACAGAATCCATCAAAGATGCCGCCAGCACCGCCGCATACGGGTTGATGTCCTACTACCATGGCAACGAGTCAGGTCACATCCCGGGGAAGCTCGATGATACGTGGTGGGAGGGCGGCGCCATGTTCATGGCTCTTATTCTGTATTATCACTATACCAGTGATAGCACTTACAACAAGGAGGTGATCCAAGGAATGCAGTGGCAAGCAGGAGATTGCGATTATATGCCGTCCAACTATAGTAGCTGGCTGGTAAGAAGATTGACTCTTCTTCCTCGACAACCCCGCTCAATAAGCTCAATCTGACCATGACCAGGGAAACGATGACCAGATGTTCTGGGGTCTGGCGGCAATGACGGCGGCGGAGCTCAACTTCCCCAACTCGGACGACGGATACTCGTGGCTGGCGCTGGCGCAGGGGGTTTTCAACACCCAAGTCGCGCGGTGGGATACCACCACGTGCGACGGGGGGATGCGGTGGCAGATGTGGACCTACGAAAGCGGGTATACAATGAAGAACACGATCTCGAACGCGGGATTATTCCAGCTCTCCGCGCGGCTGGCCCGCTACACCAGCAACCAGACGTACTATCAATGGGCGGAGAAGATCTGGGACTGGTCCGCGTCGACGCCGCTACTCAGCAACTCGACCTGGAACGTTGCCGACTCCACGGAGACGACCAACGACTGCAGCACCCAGGGCGACGATCAGTGGACCTACAACTACGGGGCCTTCCTGGGGGGCGCGGCGTACATGTACAACTACACCAACGGCACCAGCCGCAGCAAGTGGCAGACGGCTGTCAACGGCCTGCTGAACGTGACGCTCGACACCTTCTTTCCGACCAAGTACGGCGGCAACGTCATGTCGGAGATCCTGTGCGAGCCGACCGAGGTGTGCAACCGCGACGAGATCATCTTCAAGGGCCTCCTGTCCAACTGGCTCGCCTTCACCGCCATGCTCGTGCCCTCGACCTACAGCCGCATCCTGCCCAAGCTGCAGGGCTCCGCCGAGGGCGCCGCCGCGTCTTGCACGGGCTACTCCAACAGCTCCTGCGGCGTCCGCTGGAACTCCACCTGGGACGGCTGGTCCGGCCTGGAGGAGCAGATGAGCGTCGTCAACGTCTTCGTCGCCGCCCTGCTGCCCTACATCAACTCCTCCGCCACCCCGCGCACCGCCTCCACCGGCGGCAACAGCACCAGCGACCCCTCCGCCGGCACCTCCGACGACACCAACGACGAGGAGACCCTCAGCACCATCACGACGGGCGACCGCGTCGGGGCCGCCTTCGTGACGATTATTCTGGTCGCCTTGTCGGTCGGGAGTCTGGTGTGGATGATCTTGCTGTGACGTGTGGATGCCGTGGTGGTGAGCGAGAATGATACCCTGTTTTACGTGTTTAGCAATAGCATGAGATTGTTCTTTCAAGCTAAGTGACTTGAGCATTAATACCTGAGTACCCAGTAGCCAATAGACTTTTCTTAGAATATCCGTCTGATGACCCGGCAACCTTTGTTGGTCTTTTCCAATATACAGAGTATCTACAGTAGGGCATGAAATGCTGATCTACCTGGCATATCTCTCCACATCAGCGCAAGATGAGCTGCATCCAGCACATACGACCACAGGGTGAGGGAAATAGGGCTTCCCGTCCGCTCAGCCGTACTCAAGCCACCTGTTGTACGTGGCCGGCTGAAATATGCGCCTTCTACGTGTTGCGACTTTGTGTGGGAGCCACACTAAGTTGGAGGGTGAGTGCGGGTGATATGGGTGATGCTGTTAGGAGTGGGGATGGGCTTAGTGAGCAAGTAGGTGAGGTATTGAGTGACCAAGCAGAATGAATTCGAAAGTTGATTGGTCGCTTGACCTGGTCGTCCACTACCTTTTTCTATTTGATATTTTTATCCTCAGCAAACGACCGCCATTTTGAGAGCCGATCAGTTGGATAAAAACAAAGATTATTGTCACCGGATTCCAGGAGCTTCATTTCCCTCGCAAGCCTGTTTTTAATGCCTGGATTGCTTTAACTGCTAAGACCTGTATTTTGGCGATAGCTTTGTTTCCCTTGTCCTGGCTTGGCAATCCTGTGAGACCCGTAATTAGGAAACTTCCTGCTTAAGTAGAGCCGTCTGGTTAAACACAATCTTACAGCCTTCGATAATATATGATAACGCGGCCTTTATCGGTTTTGAAGGACTCTATATACAGTTACAAAGTAGCCTTCTGCTTATTAATTTATACTATTTCAATTACATTGTGGTTTTAGGCTTCCCTAGCACTATAGAAGTATTAGTTTAACTTCCGTAAAGGTATTTTTTTATAGTTAAATTACTGACTTCTCAAGCACTTTATCAGGATCAAAAGGCACTAATCTGGAAGCTGAGAAGGCGTTCTATATAGACAACTCCTCAAAGGTAAGATTGTAAATTGCTAGATACATATCTAAGAAATCAACTTTAGCAATATAATAGATTTTTCAGTAAATCAGCTGTTCATTTCAACCGCTATACATCTTTAATAGTGAGAAATAAGCAAGCCCTAAAGGCTGATAAAGATGTAAGGAGTAAGAAAGTCTATGATCAAAAGTAACCCTACTTCAGCTGCAGATTCTATCAATTTAAGATGTCATATAGAAGTTCTACCTATCAGGAATCAAGAGGTTATTTTCCTAAAATTACTAGTCTTTTATATAAAATGAAGTAGTGTCTGAGCCAGTATAAGGTGATTCTGTTACTTAGCTAGCTGTTTAGCGAGGTATTGATTTGCTAAGAATGAGGTATATCACTCTTATAATAGGCCTTCATTTGAACCTTTTTCTTGATAATGATATATAAAGGAAAGAGCCCGTTGGAGGAATTGATATACTGCAAGGAAACAGGTAAGCTAGGTGCAGTAAAAGAGTATTAATATAGTGCCGATAAAACTAATCCTGGCTGTTCTGAGTATGGCAAGGCCTAGGATATTTAAGCTACTGAGCTGTTCCTGAGTCGTTGACATTACTACGTTTGGTTACATATATGTTCCGCTGCTGTAATCATCAAGTCACCTAAAACCATTATAATAACTTATTATATATAGATTAATATATATATATATCAGTATGTGATTTGACTTTGTTAACGCGTTTTTGAAGGGTTGTCTGCAGAATATCAAAAGCTTATGCCGCCTTACTTAATGATGGAGTTTGATTGGTTTTTATTATCTGAATCGCCACAAGGATCCTGTATTTTGTCCCTCAAGATATTTTGATTAATATAGGCATTTTGGTGCTTGATTTCTACGGTTAAAGGCCTCATTTTGCTACGGAGTGTAGAATCCCTGAAGAAGCGTTTCTTCCGCATGCCGATTACATTAACAGTAAAAACTTTCAGAAGAATCATCATTTTTTCTATCCTGTTTCGAAAAGTTGTCCCAAAGTATAAGCTTGGCTGCTCTCAGGGGAGTTCAATGGGGCACCAATGGGCGAACGACGAGTCTTGGTCTCGCTCGTGAGAGTAGGCATGGATCTTTACTAGTCCCATGGGAGATGTCAACATGTACCTGTACCTCCCATTTCCTGAGCGAATTCGATAAACGAGACATCCCCCGAGGAATGTCCCAAGGCGACCATGTGACGACTATTGCGAATGGTTTCGCAGGTTGTTCGGTACTGTGCCGGGAGCCACAGTATCTGCCTGCCTCCCGCTAAGATCCAGGACTGGTCGACAGAGAGCAATTGATCGCTTTGCGGGCGGGGATCCGCGGTTTCATTAGTGTTGGTTTCCAATCCCGGTGAGCGTGACGGAAGATTTGGCTGAGTCTGTATCCCAGACAACAACCCAGGAGCGTACATTGTGCGCAGGACAGTGCAAGTCGCTACATCCCAGAGGCCGATCATGCAATCCATCGAACCCGAAACGAGCAGCCTGTTGTCCGGCGAGAAAGAGATGCTGGTAACTGGGCCTTGATGGAATATAAGGGAGCCATAATATTTTCCGGATGGAACCTCCCACAACTTCACCATGTGGTCATAGGATCCAGAGGCTAGAAGTCTGCCGTCTGGTGAGAGCTCGAGGATGTGAACTTTTTCGGTATGTCCAGATACCTTCTCAACTGGCTCCCCTGTCTTTGCATCCCAGAAAATGATCGAGCCGTTTTCCGCGCTCGAAAAGCATCGGGTACCGTCGCCGGAGAAAAGCAATGCCATGATCTCAGCTTCATCCTCATGGTAACCTGACCACATAACATTCCCCGATTCAATATCCCGCAGAACAATGCCATCACCTCCATAGTTGTAAGCGAGAAACGGCCCGGCAGGCGAAATGTCGGCATGTCGGATTTCTAAGCCGTCGGTTAGATATCGTCTTGCCTCTCCATCTGCAGTTCTTCGTACGGTCAGGTACGATTCTTCGCCACACTCAATAATCTCTTGGCCATCATTCGAGAAGAAAATCAACGACACCTGCCAAAGGTGTTGCCAAATGCGAAAGGTCTTGTCCGAAACATTCCACAAACCAGAGCTATTTCGGGTGCCGAACGCAAGGAGCTTCCCATCAGGTGAGAAGTTTAAACTGGATACTCCAGTGAAGAGGTTCTCACGCCAATAGGACGTTCCCGTTTCGACAGTCCAGACACACAAGGGCCCATCCCAAGAACCAATTGCGAGAAGTTGGCTGTCGGGGGAAAATGATAGCACGCTGACATTGCCGGACGGCATGGTGTGCCGGATAGTCAAACCGACGGTCTCCCAGACTCTGACCACTCCATCGTTCGCATATGAGGCGAGCCATTTATTGTCGGGTGAGAATATGACTCTCTTCACCGAACAATCCTTGATGCAGACCTTTTGATGTTCAACGCGGCAGTCTGCCTGGTAGAGACAAACCTCCACGCTGCCCCAGCTTTTGACGGTGGGGAGGTTAGCCGTATAAGAATCAAGGACAACGGATGCGTCTGGCCTGTCCATCTCATCACATAGAGACCCCTCCGCCACAGACCACATCTGAATTATGCCTCCATATGTGAATGACGCCGCCCATTATCGTCGGCGGAGAGCACCACATCGATGGTCCTTGAAAGGGTATTCACCCGGCTGCGGTTCACTTCAAATGTTGTGGCATCCCACAATTTGATCGTTCCGTCCCCAGACCAAGATGCCAGACGTTGACGCTGTGTCCCTTTGTCTGGATCGCCTGCGCATGAGAACGACAAGCCCCAAATCCAGGATGCATGGCCGTTCAGGATCGCTCGGCAGGACTTCGTCTGTACATCCCATATCTTTATGGCTTGAGATTTGGCATAGGCCAGAAGCTTTCCATCCGGTGAGAGGGCCGTAGCACCAATGCTGGGGTTCTCCGTATCAGACTCGACAAGCCAAACCTGCTCGCCACTGAGAACCGACCACGCTCTGATGGAGTCACCCGACATTGAAATGAGCAGGTCATCGTCCCCTGTAAATCCAAGGAACTGGATTCCTTGCATGTGTCCCAACATCTCGTGGTGGATTTCCCTATCTGATATGCTCCATAACTTGACGGCAAGGTCACCAGTAGCCAGGTAATTGTTGCTAGGTGAGAAAGTGAGCCATGTGGTCCATGAGTAAGCAGGACAGTTAAGTAGCTCCTCTCCGGTGGCAACCTCCCATACATGCACAATGTACAGCTCATCGGTGATGGCAAGGTATCGACCATCGTGTGAGAATGTATTATAGCCAGGACCGTGATAACTACCTAGAACCTTTGGCTGGGGGGACTCACCTCCTGCCTCTACTATCGTTGCCATTTCATTGTCGCCGAGTTGGGTGACTTTGAGGTTAGAGGATATCTGTCTAGTATCAAAACCTCCAAACCAGACCGGCTCCGCAGTCTCTGTTATGAAATCCCAAAGTTTATGGCCATCTTTTGTGGGGATTAGAAGCCGGCCGTCCGGAGATACCATCATTGCTCCAGATGTTATATCGGGAATGGTTTGTATAAGTTGGCCAGTGGATGTCTTCCAGAGTCGGATCGTGTTATCGTTATTGAACGATGCCAGAATAGACCCATCTTGAGAAAAGACAGCCTGCGAAGCACACACGCCTTTATACTCTAGTGTATGAAGTTCTGATCCCCAACTACCTTGGACTCTTGGGATCCCGGTCAGCCAATTCGGGAGATGGGAGGCGAAAGATTGCCGGACAACAGATGAATGAGGCGCAAAGGCAAGCGCAGAGGTATAGATCTGAAGAGGTGATATACTAGCAACGTAATGATAATTGTCAATGAATCGAACTGCATCATTCACCAAGTCTGCCAAGTGGGATTTAGCAGGCTCCTGAAAGTTCATGATGCGAAGTTAGAATCCAGCCAGCAGATAGAGGAGAGGTTCCCTTACTGAGATCAAAGATTGAAGAGTTCTTATTGATACCACGCATTCGCCCATTCGACCCAGAACACTCATGGCCTCTAACCAATGCAAGAAGTGGTTTCGTAGGTATAACAGCACTTCTTGGGTCCGGCTCGCTAAGCCCTCTCCTTCTTTGATGTGATAAATCCAGTAACGACAGGAGTACTCGAGTTCGGGGGAGATGAATTCGGAGACCGGTACTCGGTGCGCCTGGTTAGCCTGCTCCCCAAAGTCTCCCAAGCTGCAAATATCACGTCGCAGGCCTTGATGACTCTGTGACATAATTTGCAAGCACTGTGTGGCGAGACGAAGATGTGTGTCTTTTTCATCGACCCAGAACAGCTCGTCACCCCGAGCGGGGTCGACAAGATATTCGCGGAATGAAAGATGTATCCATTGAACAGGACTTTCCTTATCTCCACGAGGTGGAACAATTAACACTGACTGGAAATTCTCCAAATGAGTGGCGATTTGCTCTTCCTCCTTTCCGGACAACTTTGCCTGGCAGCCGATGGACAGGGGTGATGCATACGCCATGATCCCCCCTACGATGACCTTGAAATGCTCTAGAACCATCTTCTGGTCATCGGGATCGGGAGGTAGAAGGCTCAAAAGAAGTTGATCATATGTTGACTGCATCTTCGATGCTCCACCGTTCGCTTTTCATGTCAACACCTTTTGGAGCCGGCTGTCAAGGGGCTCCCAAACGGTGTCCATGAACTTACAGACGGTAGAGGCAACGATGAATAGGGGATATGCCATGTCTGTCAATTTCTGGATTGTTGCCTCACTTGGCCAGTCATTGGATGGCCTAGGATTGGTCTCTTCCTTTGATCCCTTACCCTTTAATTCCTTATTTTTTAAATTCCTTGAACCAGTGCGTATAGAACTTGGATATGTCTCGCTTGGTGATTTCTTGGGCAATTTCGATCAGCTTCACGTCCTTGTGCTCGGAATCGTGGATCAAATTCAATCCTTTTAGGATTTTGATTTCTGGTCTCCCCGTCACGAAGAACCGCAGACTCACGTCCAGGTTAGCTCGCTGAATTTGCGGCAGCCGGTCAATGATAATGCTGATGCTATTCCCTTCGTTCTCGCATTCGTCCAACGCATCAATAACCATAATGAAGTCGAGTTTGTGCCGTGAAGGAGATTTGATCTTTGGTAATAGCTCAGAGAAGAAGAATCGAAATTGGTCCCCTATCCCAGGGGAAGTTATGGAAAGATTGTTGGCGATCCAATCGTAGAGCAACTTTTTGTACGGAGGCAGTCTTTCCGCCAGTTGCATAGCAAGAGTGATAAAGAGATTGTTTGGGTCTCTGCGCGCCACATCGCCTCGACTGAAGAAAAAGGACGCACCCAGAAGCTTTCTCTCACTTAATCTTATAGCCACCGTGCGTGCAATGGCCGACTTTCCTATTCCCGCCATCCCATCTAACCAAAAGATAGGCGTTTCTTTATGATTATCCATCCAATCTTCAATCTGATCGAGCAGTTCATCCCTTGTGTCTTCGATGCATTCTCCGAGCATCTGGTTAATTGAGGAGTCGAACATAGCGTTCTTTACTGGCTGGACATGCTTAACAATCCCGATTCGAAATGCGGCCTCCACGGAATCTAGAACCGCAGTCAACATCTCCTGGGCACGTTGTGTACTGTCTCGCTGATGCAGAAGATGGGCCGCTTACCCGAGGCTCTGCAAAACTGCTTCCATATCTGCGATGGCTGACTTAAGCACCGTCAAAGGGAAAGTGGCCGCTGCTTGCATACTGTCGCGGATGCGCTTACTCTTAGATCTACGAATAGCAATCACTTCATGCGTGTAATGGAGGACTGCGAGGTAGACTTTGACGAAAACATCCTCCACGGCCTGCTGGCTCCGAGTGCCACAACCTCGGTAGATCTCCTCGTATACAGCGTAGCGCTGCATTGTCTCCGCCAGGAACGCCGCAGAATTAAACCAGGCTTCCTGCTGTTGACGATGGTTTTGCATGGCCTGATTTGTTTCATAATCAGAAAGTTAGCTCTTTGGTTGCAGGAGGGAGGGTCGTACCGTGATGCCCCAGGCGATAACCCCCCATACGCCTGCTGCATGCCCGGTGGGATCGAACGACACGGCTGCCTGGGCGGCTGGCTGCAAGAAGAGAGCCGCGTCGAGGACTTTGTGCGCTGGCTTGGTAATTGTACTCTCCTGCTTCTACCAGGCACGGATCTCCAACTGCGCTCTCACAGCACCAATCGCCTTATCCATCATGTTGCCAGCCTCTCCATCGCTTTCGGTTCCATAAGTCTTCTTGATAATCCATTCGATATTCTCTTTTGCCTCCGGCGTTAGCTGGTGATACGCAACGGACCATAGATCCTGCTGCCCGTCTTGGATACTATCAATAGACTTTTGAATGTCTCATGTGCCGACCAAGTGCTCTGTGCACCTTGACCCTCCCTGGCTTGCTTCTTCTGTGTCTGCGACTTGGCTTGAGCTCCAGGATCGTCCTAACTTTCCTGTCCTATGGTGGGACTGTGGTCTGGTCTGGGAGCTTTCGTAGCTACTCGCTGGGCCTGCAAGGGCGAGTGCTGGCACTGGAATGCTTGACACGGACTGACCTGGGCTGAAAGAGAGC
This sequence comes from Aspergillus aculeatus ATCC 16872, assembly GCF_001890905.1. Lineage (NCBI taxonomy): Eukaryota > Fungi > Ascomycota > Eurotiomycetes > Eurotiales > Aspergillaceae > Aspergillus > Aspergillus aculeatus. The sequence goes on from NW_017962983.1 coordinate 1,156,675, forward strand.
ATTGTATCATTTGTCTGGTCACGGAAATGCGATTGGGTCGGCGAGTTTCCATGGCAATTCGTTGCGCTGGCAGGAGTAGGCTCTGTATGACTCGACACTCGATGAGTCGCTTGCCCGACGTCTGTCATCTGATCCGAAGTCAAATATGTGGCTAGATCCTCGGTTTCCTGGCATTGATGCGGCTCGGTGTGGAGGCTCTGGTGGGTGTCTGTTGTGCTGGCCGCCTCTTCTGGTGTAAGCACTGCTTTGCTTGACGCTGATCGTTTCGTGTCTGTGACAGGAGTAGAACACGGAGATCTCACTGTCTCTTTCGTTCTCTGGTGAGATTGAGATCTGAATGGCCGCACAAGACATGTTAGAATCGCTGAAAAAAACGACATATCCTTGATTAATTGCTTCTTTTGCCGCGGATACGACAGGTTCAGAATTACAATGCAATGAGAAACAGGACAAATGAATTGACCTTTTGGTCAGGTTTGCGGATCCAGGATATTAGAGATCACAGTTATTTTCAGCTCAGGCTATCTCAAAGGTAGTTTGGTTTCATATATTCAGTAGCGAAGCGCCCGTATCTACCATTATCAAGGCATTGATACCCAATGAGACAAGGATCATGCCTTGCTTTCGCTTCGGATGGAGGAAAGCTGGAATGGCTGAATTACTTAAAGCCAATAAAGGTCATTCTTCGACCGCGGGTTCACCTACGAGTCCTGAACCTCGCATAGTAAGTGTCGAACGAGAGCATGTTCTCCGCAGACTGTGCATCATTAGTGTCTGCTTCGGGAAAAGCAAGTATAGCTCGAACGAATCATATGCTCTCGTCATTGCACACAAATCTTTGATTGCGGTTGCCCCATTCCATCTAAGTGGAAATCATTGACTACAGGAGAGTACCCGTGCTAAGACCAAGCGCTGTGCAATTGCCACGACCACGCCCTGAAATTTCATTTTCATTATTGTAGATGCAACGAGTCTGCGGCTTCGAAGCCTGACTATGTAAGTTGAATGATCTATGGACTACCTCTTCCACGTCCGACCCCAGATCCTCGACCTCGCCCTCGACCTCGGACCCAAGCTGCCTCTCGTGCCTCCTGAGCCCGGCGCCGCTGCGCAAGCACTTCTTCCAGAACCTTTGCAGGTGTCTGCCCAGCCGTATTCTGCTGGGTCATAGATGCACCACTATCAAGCAAAAGCTGGACGAACGCTTCACGGGCTCGCGTGAGACGGTCAGGGTGAATAGACTCGAGCTGGCGGGTGTGAGGGTCTAGCCGACGAGGTAACGTGCCCCACATGAGCTCGTGCAGGGGGGTGTTGCCCAGGTGATTGACTGCATTCACATTCGCGCTGTGCTGGATGAGATAATGAGCAGCGTCTGTTTGATCCAGGTGGCGCACCAGGTAATGGAGGGCGGTGTTTCCATCAGCGGCCGCCGGGTCGTTGACGCCGACCTGCCCCAGCAGCCGGTCCAGGAGATCGGGCTCGAGGCATGTAGGGTCCCAAGTAGTGCGAGTCAGCTGATGCAGTAGATTGCGGCCCTCGAGGTCACAGACGCGCGCATCTGCTCCATATCCCAGTAGCAGCTTGAGCAGCGGGACAAGGGAGGCGCCGGAATTGGCGTGCACCGCAACGGCCTGGCTCGCCGCTGCCACGCCCTCACGGTTGGGTTGATTGACCGTCGTTGAGTCTGCATCGAGCAGCAGAGTCACCGATTCCAGCAGTCTTCTGACACTAATGCCGCGATCGCGAGTCAATGCCCAGTGCAGAGGGAGCTGGCCCTGGCTATCACGACTTCGGGCCATCTGCGCGGGCTCAACATGCGCCAGCAGCGCGCGGATAGCCTCCACATTCCAGTGCAGACTGGCAATATGCAGCAGGGTGACTTCCTTCGCATATCGCATGTCGTACCTTTGCGTCTCAAAGGGTCTCCGCCAGTGCAGGCGAGTCTGCAGATCGCTCCCTGCTTGAACCAGGCGAATCACCATATCGTAGCTGGCACGGGGAATGGCCGCTGCGAGCACGGTACAGGTGCTCGTCCCCGTCCCATCAATGGCAGGAAAAACCAAGTCCGACTCTTCCACCGAGCAACACTCCTCCTGCACCATCAGCCACCGAATAAAGGCCTCATGGTGCTCCCGTCGCCGCGCCTCGGCTTCCTCCCAGCTTTGTTCCCCCTCATCCTCCACCTCTCCCGGCTCCGCCGCATGCTCCCACCCATCCTCAAGGTCCGAACTCCCCAGCCCTATCGCAGCACTCATCAAAGCCGTGCGACCCAGGCAGTCCCGCTCCCTCAGCGATCCCAGCGGCGGCTGCTGGGCCAGCAACCACTCCACAAACTCCCGATCCGCCGCCCGACACGCCGCATCCATGAGCGAGAGCTCATGTCGCCAGAGATACTCCTGTACCGTCTCCGTCCACGGGCCCTGACTCAACGTCATCTCCTCCTCTCGGCTCCTCCTTCCCATGCGTTGGCCGTGCTCTTCCTGCATCATCCGCTGCTGCATCTCGGCGACTGCGACCGCGCGGTCCTCGGGGTACGATTCCACCAGGGCACGCAGCGTCCGAAAGCTGCGGCGCTCAAGCGCAATCACAAACGGATTGTCCATGTCCATGCTGTACGCCCGGCGGATGATGCGCCCTTGGCTCTGTCGGTATTTCCTTAGAGCGGCGACATCGTCACGATACAGAATCTCGTTCAACAGGCAGTGGTACGGCCCCTCGTAGACGGGGAATCCGTCTGCGTCGTGGAAGCAGGGTGGCCGGCCCCGAAAGTCGGGGTCCTGGGTGCGGAAATTGAGGTAAGACATACTGATATTATCGAATCCTCGGGAGATTGAACAATTCACGAAGAGAGAGAGAGAATTGTGGCGGTTGGTGGGTGAGTGGAGATGGAGTCTTGAAGAGGGAGTGGAAAAGGTTTAAAACCTGGAGACGAGGGGGGGGGAGCATGACATCAAATATAATATAGTCCCTAGTTGTATCGGGCGCCAGATCTGGCCTAGGGAGAAAAAAAAATGAAAAGAAGAAAACAAAAAGGGGGGTTAGCTTCGGAGAAAGAGGTGTCGGTAAACTAAAGTATTTGTTTTGGCGATTCACCATTAAAGGTTTCGACCATTAATTTCTCCAGTCTCTATCCTAATGTTCGTTTCATTGATTCATTTCTGTTTTCCACTTGTTCCCCTTATGTCTTCTTTACTGATTGGATTTACCTGTTACTGCATTTAAATCTATCCGTTCTTCATTCTGCTTCGTAGCTACCTTGCCCCTCACTCAAACTCCTCACCATAAGTAATATACATTTGCATTAGAATCCAACCCTTGGCCCCATGATTTTTAGGTCTAATCTGGGGTGCGAGGTCATCTGAATTGAGCAGCAATCTATAAAACAGCATATTCTTGTATGAAGCTATGAGCAGACACGCGACCTAGTCCAATCTTGAGGGTATCACCCCAGTCGAGGCTGCTTAAACGTGCTAAGTCCAAGGCGCCGTGTTGGTAGAAATAGTGACCTGCGCCCCCGTAAAGTCCCAATTCGTGGTAAAAGCCCCAGTCTGCGGGTTGTACGCAGACCAGCCGTTCACCTGATTAGAAACGGGCCTGAAGCCTTGGTTCTGGGAGTCGTCATAGTCGGCGATCACTGGCCAGATATAGGCCAGGTTGCTGTAGGAGAAAAGACCCTGGTTTTGCAGCCAGAGACCCTGGTAGGGACAGAAAAAGAATAGGTCAGCAGCTCGTTCAAGAACTGAACTAAACAGGCGAACAAGCGTGATCAACGGCACTTACAAATGCGTTCAGCTCTGTGACATAGGTTACTGGGAGGTTTGTCCGACTCCGCTGGGCCGTTTGGATGTCAGTTGTCGAGTCACGGCCGATGTACCACCGCGAACCGCTATTGCAGGCGATGGCCTCTGCGCGTCCGTTGTAGTTGGCGCTGGCGCCGACATTGATTCCATTGTTACCGTTGAGGTCATACGTATCGGAGAAGCGGAACTCGGCGCGGGGGTCGGCGTAGTTGCCCAGCGAGTGTAGTGTCTGACTGTGATAGACCATCATGGCCGCCACTCCCGGGTAGAAGTTCCGGTCTGACGTAGTGAGGGATCGGAAAGTGATAGAATCCAGCGGCATGTGCAGATGGAAGACGATCCATCGGTCTGTGTTGACCGTGTCGCCGCTATCTCCATAGCTGTTCAGCATCGCCGTCGTGGGCGTCGTACCAGGGGTAGGGCCGATCCAGAAGGCCAATTCGAGGTTCACCTCCCGGCGTCCGGTTCCCTGGATCCAGCGGGCGTAGTGAAATGTCAAATCTCCCTATCGGGATTCTGTTAGTGGGTGCTGGGGGACGAGTCAGATTGATCCGGTTCTTCTTACATTCACGACTCCCCGCAGCGCGGCGAGGATAGTAGGCTGTGTACCATCCTGTGACCGAGTATTCTCGCTGACTCCATCTAGCATACGTTTGCCCAACGGCACCGATGCGTTGCCCTCGGCTTTTGCGTAGTTATCACTCTCTTGCGAGGCCTCCTCCTCGAAGATCTCTGCCAGTGCCCGCTTGCTAGTAGTGGAGGATGAGGTAGACTCGATCTCGCAAAGGATAGAGCTCGCGGCACCCATACTCTGGACAGCGTTGGCAGAGTCGGCAATATCACACAGGAACTGCGCGACTATTGCCTCGGCATCCCAGCTGGGCGATCCAGTCCAAGGGTCTCCGTACCCATAGATCGTATCCGTAAAAATGGTGAGATTGGCGGCTTGGTCCTGAAGTCCATGGTCCGCCATGGCCTCATTGAACAGGTCGGTCAGGTCGGATCGGGGCGTGGATGAGGTGAGCCATGCTACGAGGTAGCTTAGAGCATACATGTAGACCAAGTCCTGCTTGCTTGTGGTTGTCGAAGTCGAGCTGCGTTGATGCAGACCTCGTTTGGTGTAGTCAAAGGTCGCACTGTACTGGGCGTCTTCGTTGGCCGAACAAGTGGGATTGTCCAGCCATTGGTTTAGGTAGTAACTGAACTCATAGGCTGTTGAGTCGGTAAGGGGATCGGGACTGGAGCGCGGACTAACGCTGGAGGAGGTGGTGGTGGTGGTGCCATTGCAACAGTAGGCCTCGTTGCCGAAATCGCAGTCCGACGCCTTGCCAGGTCTGTTCGCGCCCATGAGCACGGCGACCGACTCCTCGGCAATGCGAATGGCACCAGAAGGGCAGGCATCGGTGCAGTACGCGGTATTGATGAATGATATCTGATGGCCGGTCCAGGCACAGTTGGTAAAGGCATCCGGGATTGAGCTCTTGCAGCAGTAGTTGTAGTTTTTGGATCCGCTGCACGTCTTCCGTCCTCCCCAGCCCTGACGAGATCCCACGACAAATTTGTCGTAGCCAGAGGGGCAGGTGTCGTCCGACTCGCAGCCAGAGGTCCACGCACACTCAGACCAGGGCTCCGTCGAGGTGGTTGTTGTGCAGCAGGCGGACTGATATCCCGAGCTACAACCAGCAGTGATCGTGCCTACTTCTGCTTCGCCGCTGTCGCAGCCTCCCTTGCACTTGCCGCTGTTGTGAAAGCCACGCCAGCGACAGGTTGGTAGGTCACTCGAGGTAGGGCAGCATAGGGTCTGTGTCTGCTTCGACCCAGTCAAGCACTCAGTTGAGTCCAACATAATCTGCGACTTCTTGTCATCGCGGGTGATTTCAGTGAACCCCGAGGGACAGGTTTCCCCGCAGTTAATGAACCGACAGACACTATCCTGAGACGAGGTTGTGGTTGTGGTCGTAGTAGACTTCTCTGAGATAGTCAGTGGCAGACCAGTCGTACTGTTAATGTTCACCTCCAGTCCTAACGCGGCGGCAAGGCCGTTGGAGAAGGTGTCCTGGTCGTCGTCTTCATCCACCGACCACACCATGACTCCGCCTAGACATACCGACTTGGCATACTCAGCCTTGAGCTTCCAGGTGTCTTCATCGTCAAAGGAGACCCATTGGTCGGTGTCCCAGGTGATGGTCTTGACCGCAGCGTCCTTGTAGAGCGTGGCCGTCAGGTTGTACTCGCTGACGATACTCTCAATCTCGCTGTTGAACAGGATACCGGCGGAGTCACTGCACTCCCCCGCGGTTCCGGCGGAGAGATACTCACAGCCAGGTTCGGTGCAGGAGGAGCTTGCCACAGTGAAACTGCGCCCATAGAACGCCAAACCAAGGTTCACCTTAGAAGGCTCGATATTGACGCCCCATAGCAAATCAAGGGCGGACTTGATCTGAGTCAGATTCGTGTGGGCATTGAGGTAGGGACCCTCCCAGACATCAGTAATATCCCATGTGCCGTGAAGATCGTAACTCATCACATTGAACCAATCGACCGAAGGCTCAATCGAGGTGAGATCGAAGTGTTGGAGATACCAGTAACTAGTCGGCAGTGTGATCGACAGACCGTACTTGTAGTCACTCAGGGCCTTTTTCAAGCTGGCCAGGAAAGTAGGGAAGTTGTCGTAGTCCTCTGTACGACCATTGCGATCAGTGGCAGCAGGGTACTCCCAGTCGATATCTACGCCAGTAAAGCCATAGGTACTCATGAAATTGATTAGAGACTTGAAGAAGGCCGCCTGCGTGGTGGAGTCGGCGGCCGCAAGGTCGGAGAAGGTGGTGGCGGTGGGTTCATCACTGTCAGAAAAATCCCATCCCCCGATCGACAGCCACAGCTCTTGGTTCAGGTCACGAATTTGCAGTGCTTCCAGTTGCGGGTAAAGAGTTTCGTCGGACTGCTGCGCAGGAATCACTTCAAAGGTGTCCGGGTCGATACTGCCGAATGCGAAGTAGAGATGGGTAAATACACCCTGAGGCACGGAGTAAGGAGCCATAGCATCACAGCCGCGCGCAGCCGCAGCAGAATTGTAATACCCGATGACACGAGTGATAGAGTGAGTACTAGCATCGCACGAGGGCGCAGTCACGGTCTTGTTGCCACAGAACTCCTCGGTCGTGCCGCAGAAGCCGTATTTACTGCAACACACATTCAGCGGACATGTCGTTGCGTTCACATATTCGGACGGCCAATTGTCCGGGTTGCATTCGGCTTTGGCATCACAGCTGTTGATACACACGTCGGCGCCACAGTAATCGGGCCCCATACCGCACACACCATACTGGCCACAGCAGCCTGTCTCACAGGGCACTGTGGCGCTGCAGGATGTGTCTGCGAAGACCGAGGGCAAAGCCCCTAGCCCGGCCAGAAGCGCCCAGAGCGCGACAGCTCGCATGGATGGTTATTTGTGCAATAAGGAATATGGATGGTAGATGAGAAATAACGAGGGGAGGGCAGGGAGTGAAGCCGGAAAGAATGAATGTCAGTTGGTATGCATCATACACCGCTGGGAGAGAACGAGAGATAGTCGAATAGTGCGTTGATAGTCGTTACCGACGTTGGACTTATATATACAATTCTTTCTTAGGGACCGACAGTCGAAGACTAGACATGTCTGGAGTAATATCGGTGTCATGGTGGCCGAAGCGTCCCCTTGCACCTCCGTCAATGTCAATCAACGCTCTAGACAGTGCCCACCTGTAGATGGGTTGCATTTCCTGACGACCCACAGCTTGCATTGAGGTAGACTTCTGTTGCCCTGTCCATACGCATGACCCTAGCACGGCATCTACAGCAGTTCGGCTTTCTTGTCCCTTTCAGGGTTGTCCGAAACCTCCTTTCTTCTTTTACTCGCTAGCTTGCTTAGCTCGGACGAGTGCAGCCCATCTGAGGCTCTATATGAGGTACTAGTACTGAATATTTGGGGGCCAAAATTGAGGCTGAACAGCTGAACATCTCATAATCAGCCGGCCTTTCTCGTTCGCTTAACTGGATCTCCATTATCACGAGTCTTTGAGCTGTGGCAAAAAGGGCTGTGGTTGGTGGAACTTGCGCTAGTGGATGGCAGTATATACTATACTTCACAGGACTAATGCCCGTAGGCCTGGGTATTACCAGGGCCCAAGACCCTAAAAGCCTCACGCTAAGACTGCACTAGAGCCGCACTACACCAGATTCAGAGGAGGCTAAGACTGCACTAGGGGCTGTTAAGTGCTTAGCCGCCGCTAAGCTTTGGCCCCCAACCAAGCAGAAAAGTGTCAAGAGTGTCAAGTCACCGGCGCACCCCCTGAATGCCCTCTTCTCCACCCGCAACGGTCCAATAGTCCAGGATTACTAATTGACGCCGTGTAAATTAAGATCAATATTGCGCCGAATGGCACTATTCCATTGCTGCATACGGTTTGTCATCAGAACTATTGCACACTATCGGTCCCATAAGGACCCTCAATGTCTCAGATTCATCTCCGTCTGCCCACTCTGTCGGGAACACTTCGGAGATGAGACCCTGATTGAGGAAGGCTACAGCATCGGACCCTCACGCCGACCTCAAAATGGGCCCCGTATACTACATTGTCAGATTTGAATAGGAACCTGTGAGGATGCTGGAGTCGTCTCATGCGCGGGTCCTTGAGTAGAACTGTAAGACTTCATAATTCCAGTTCTCCTCACCACCATCTCGGTATTGAGCTTCTCTCGTCTCTCTCCCCCTGGCCTGAATCTCTACCATCGTTTGCTCGGCTTCTCAACTATGGGACACCGCAAATCACTGCTACTTGCAGCTTCGTGCTTTTTCATAACGGGACAGGCTGCCCACTCTCTGTCGCATGGGTACTTTCATCATCGCGCTGAGCACCAGGCTCATCCACGCACAGCTGACTCCGATAATGCGAGCTCGACAAGCGTGTCAATGTTCCCTAACGGCACTCTATCTGGCTTGGGTCTGTCATCCACGTGCGAAAACGCATTGTACCAGACGCTCGACTGCAATGATGCCGTCTCGTTGATTGACACAGATGACTACAGTGATAGCCTGGACAATGCCACACTGACAGCTCTAATCTGTGCTTCCAGCTGCGAGGCTTCGATTGCGCAATTGCATGATTCGGTTTCGGCTAATTGCGGTTCATCAGCTGAACTAATTCCTGGAATGTCGTTCCTGGCTCTCGTTGACCAGTTCTGGAGCAGCTGGAATCAATCTTGCTTCGTGGACCCCACGACAGGCGAGAACTGCAATGGTAATAAGAATGCTCCCATATGCACTGGCTCGCCTACGATCAATAATCTGTCACCAGATGCTAACAATGGCATAGATGAGATTGCATCCTTTGCTAACGTCGATTCGTTGTCCAACATCTCAACCTCGGACTTGTGCTCCTATTGCTACGTGAAGAAGCTGGAGCTGATGCAAGCGGATGCTTATTCGGATGCCTACAACGATGACTGGCAGTCGACCTTTGAGTACGTGGCAGCAACGTGCAATTTGACGGTGGCGGACTTCAACGCCACGGCCAGCGCCTTCAATGCATCCGTACCCACGACCACCCCCAGCTGTGTCTCGGGGAATGTCTACACCACTCAAGATGGTGACACGTGTGACTCAATTGCTCTGGCAGAAGGGGTCTCGGCGGCAACCATGTACTACACCAACCCCAATATCCTCAATTGCTCGGCTATCTCAGCTGGAACCGCTCTCTGCCTTCCCCTGACCTGCACCGATGTCTATTCCGTGCAGCCTAATGATACATGCTCTACTGTTGCAGTCGCCAACTTCATCACAACAGCTGAGGTAATTAACTGGAATTCGCAGTTGACCTGGAATTGCTCCAATTTGCACTCGACCAATCCTAACTGGGGCTCGGTGCTCTGCGTCTCCCCTCCCGGTGGAACATACACCGGCCAGGCCTTGAATACGACGTCTTCTGGCGAAGCCGAAGCAGTCGATCCGCCAGCAGGCGTTCAGGTAGCCTTGGGAACTACCCTTGACTGCGGTGCGTGGTTTGTCAACGAGGCCAGCTTGAACTACAACTGCTCGGACATCTGTCTGGCCAACAGTATTGCCATTCACTTGTTTACTGAGGCTAACCCTTCGCTCAACTATACCACCTGCGACTCGGATCTTGTTACGGGTGACGCTTACTGTGTTGACCCTTTGTCTGGCTGGCAATACAGCAACATGACTGCGACAAACGGCACCTTGACGACGGTTACAGCTGCCACCAGTCCCACTGCTCCGGTTCAGACCGGCATCGCTGCGAACTGCAATGCATACTACGCCGCTCAATGTAGGACACTCAAACCCTGACCACACTTGGGAACCGATGTACTAACTCTCCTCGCAGCCGGTGACAACTGTGACTCCATTGCCGCCGACTTCGATATCACAGTGGCTCAGTTTCTGGCCTGGAACCCTGCCATATCTTCGGACTGCACGACCGGTTTCTGGGCCGATGAGGATTACTGCGTAGGCGTGGTGACTAATACCACCGCGATTGTGACTGCTTCCGCGACCCTTGCATCCTCTTCCGCTCCTTCTTCTTCGTCCTCCTCTGTGTCGTCTTCTCTTTCTTTCACCACACCACCGGCCCCCACACAATCCGGCATACCGGCGAACTGTGACGAGTACGCTGTCGCAGAGAGTAAGTCAACTCCCCACCCTCCTCCCCCCAATCCGGTCCTTGAGTCCAGAAATGCTGATGAAAAACTTTCTCCGTTCGCAGCGGGCGACAACTGCGCCACTCTTGCAGCTAAATACAGCATCACCGAAGCCCAGTTCCTCGCCTGGAACCCAGCTATCTCGTCCGACTGTACGACCGGCTTCTGGGCGGACGAAGCCTACTGTGTCGGGGTGTCTGGTTCCAGCACCGCCACAACGACCTCAGCCACGTCTACCTCCGTGGCATCGGTGACTCCCCCTGGCCCAACTCAGAGTGGGATTCCCTCAAACTGCGATGAGTACTATGTTGCACAAAGTGAGTCTGGTCCCATGGCTAAACAATGAAAATGATTACATCCATTTCTCGATGTGGTCATCAACTAATGTGAGATCAGCCGGCGATAATTGTGCTACTGTCGCAACCAAATACGACATCACCGAGGCTCAATTCTTGGCCTGGAATCCGGCAATCTCCTCGGACTGTACGACAGGTTTCTGGGCCGATGAAGCGTACTGTGTTTCGGTTTCCTAGGGGATTGAAGTCTTTGCTGCCTTTCGTAGTTTTTCCAGGTGGCCAAAAGGAATGTATGTGGCTTGAGGAGGAAAGGTTCCAGGGAGGTGTATTTACTTGGCCAGAGCTGCTCTTTGGTGGCTCTACTTCATTTCTGTATCGACTTTGTCCAATATCTTCGTTCCTAATACACCTTGCCCTTCTCAGATATTGAAGCCGTCATTCTGCTTGAACAACAGCTGTTATGTCTCAATTCACCGCTGCGAGTCTGTGATAAACTCACGTGGCTATACATGCCCTGTGAGCCGACTATTTAGATTTAGCGGTGTTGGCACCCAAGAAATCCCCCTTCAGTCCAAAAACGCGACTCCTCGTCTCTGAATGTCTTTTTTCCAGTGGTATGAGCTTGGCCGATTGAATTCTACCTCAATGGATCTCTCCAGCTATGCAGAGATTTACGGCATACAAACTTAACAAACTCTCTGTTGCAAGATGTTCTACAACCTCGATCAAGAGCAATCACGGCCGTCACCCATAGAAAGGCATAACCCATGGAGGTTATGCCAGAGCAAATCGGCTAGAAGGCTGGATTGTGTGAGACCATACCCATCGTAGCTACCTATATCAAAGCACGGCGAGAAAACCTTGGATTTTCCCCAACCAGTTCAGTCATCTTCAATAGAAAGTTCGAGATACCCAACTCGTGAAGGTACACTGCATGATTAGACAGATTGTTCCGAGCTACCATCATTAATTGGGGCTCGGGGTAAGTTGTTAACTGGAGAAAGGAGGTAACTCGGAACAAGCCACGCGAAGCCTTGCATTCATTACCCCGCTCAACAAGCAAAACATACCCCCATACTACTGGCTGCCTTCCAGTAGTTCAGAATGCGCCCGTCACTACGCTTGCCAACGCACAAGAACTTCTTAGAGGTCTTTGCATACGTGTAGCGCTTGCAGCCTTGTTTGCAGGGATATGATCTGACGTGTCACCGGCCTTCGGAAATCATTGTGGACTCCCCTCATAGATCAATCCTGAACTCGTTCTTCGAGGACTTATAAAGTCAGACACAAACGAGCCTCTTGACACGACTTTGCAATCCATCTCGACAAGCTGACGCCAACCATCAAACAGAATGGGCAAGAAGAACCCGAAAAAAAAGAACACGAACCTGAAGAGCCGCAACAAGGCAGAAGGTCTTCAGGCATCAGAGCCGGAGCCAGAGCCAGAACATGTGCCAGAGCTGGAGCCCGAGCCAGAGCTAGAGCCAGACCATGAGCCAGAACATGAGCCACAGCTAGAGCCAGAGTCAGAGCTAGAGCCAGAGCCACAGCCAGAGCCAGACCCAGTAGCAGACCTCAGCATTCCAGAGCTGTTGGATTATACTCAGAGAGACGAAAGGTAAGCCCGCAATATTGAAGCTTCTGTCTAGATTGTCCATGCCTGCTATTTCCTTGTGTTCTTTCGTAATCCTCCTATCTTCATTGTTGCAGTTTTCTTCGAGGTTTTCGCTTCCCATTCATCCCTTCCCAATGGCGCTAACGTGAGCAGTCCTTACATGACCTCCCCAATCACTTTCAAGGTGGGAAAGGAGTATTACACGATCCTACAATACTACCTGCGTCCTTTCCCTCAACTCAAGTGCAATCCATCCGATCTCCACCGGGCACCTGATACATACAATCAGTGGGGGATTCGATCACTAGGCCCGGTTTATCAGCTCGAGCTGACGATCGAACCCCAAGCCGCGCATACCTTTATCCATTACCTCTCTACCGGTCAATACGAAACGCTTCGCAGCGAGTTTGCACCCATCGAGAATGCTGCCGATGTTACCGAGACCCTGCGCGCCCGTGACATTGAGGAGCTGACGCGCGCAGCCCACACTTACGCTGCGGCGGTGCTGTACGAAGTCCCTGGCCTACAGGAGCTGGCCAAGGGCTTTCTGGTGCGGTTCGCGGAGCGGCTGCCAACTGAGGATATTTTGAAAGTGACAAGAGAGATATACGACAGTCTCCGTCACATGGAGCCGGCTCGCGCTTGGTTGGAGGTTTTTGTTCGGGGGCGTTTAGAGGCTGCATTCTCGGATAGAGAAGTATCTCTGCGACAGATCATAAGGGAATATGACGTTGGCAGAGGGGGAAGCTTTGACCGCTTCATCGTCGATGAAACGTTGGCCATCTTTGAGAGGGACAGAGAGGAAGTCAACCAAGCCCTTAGTGGGCTTGGTGAGCCGGAGGAAGTGGCTGAGCTGGAACCGCTTTCTGAATCGGGGCTTGTACCCGATCCTGAGCCTGGGCTAGAGGCTGAGCTTGCAAGCGAGTCTGAGTCCGAGTCCGAGCCCGAGCCCGAGCCTGAGCCGTAGGAGATCGAATTTGAGGATCGGCCTATGCCAGAGCCTTTCCCAGAGGCAGAGATTGTATTGGATCTGGATCCAGGACCAATACCAGGATCAAATATAACGCCTAAAACTGAGTCTCGGTTGTGGGAAGATCAACTAGCACTGGCAATCTCTACAGAGACCTGAACCGGAAGCTTCAGTCACAACACAGTCTTCGGAAGATCCCTTATGAAACGACGCTGGCTTTCAGTAGGACCAAGGCGGAAAAAGAAGAAGAAGGGTCAGAATTTGCAAGAGCCGGCCAAAGAGACGCTGCAGCCCGTAGCTGGCCCTATTTCAGAAGTGACTGCCGAAAGGGCCGGTGCTGTGTTTAAGATGGTGCAAACTCGCTTTTGTTTTGATTGGACACATTTCGAGCGCTTGATGGGCATGTGGGCGATGCTAGTGGTCATCCAGACTTGTATAAGTATGCAGGATCAGTCCAATCAGTCCTCAGCAGGAATGCCATTGTTGTCGCTTTTTGTCTTGAGACATGCCCTTGCGAGATCCATCTATATTGCACGTTGCACTGGTCCATTGGCCAACAGTAATGCGAGCCCATCTCAACCTACTACATGACCGGGCTTTGAAAAAAAAAAGACGCTCTAGGACTTAGGGGCGAGAATGTCTGGTTGCCTAGAGATTGCCTCTAGAATTTGACACTAATGTCAATTTCTATGTAGTGTATATTATCTAAAATGATTTTTTAATAACTATTTCATACTACACTTTTTTTTACATACGGTCTATTCTGCAACTATTGATTCCATGGTTTTCTGAATACTCAAAGTTAACCTAGGTGCTTTTAAGTATTATTCATGTTATCAGTAAAATTGAGGTTGTAACTAATAGAAAAATGAATTTTTGATTAGATGCCTGCTTGATTCCACTATCTTGCTATCTATATTACATGGATATAAACCCACAAGGCGGTTAGTAGGATATGTAGCAGAAGTACTTAAAAGAAACTGTCACTTTGTTGGCAGTTCACCTTGATAGTTCAGCTATTCTTTTAGCAAACCACTTTGCGGGTTTATATTTATATAGTATAAATAGCAAAACAGTCGATTTACTACTAGCTAGTAATTGGACGGCGAATAGCCTGACCTCTCCACCACTGAGGGAAGGCCGAGAGGCAGAAGTTTGCTTATTGCGCGAGGCTACCTGCCAGGTAGTATGCGTTAGGCTATTGTCATGACACCAGTGAGTCATCGACGAGATGAGATGGGATGAGATGAGCAATTGAGCCTCGCAGGGTCTCGGGGTCTCGTCCCACGCGTGGGTCGGTCTCGATTTCTCCGCGTTGTTGTTTGCGTTGGGCGCCACGCGTATCTCACATACTTGATGCAAGAAAGTACTGTACACAATTTCCATTACTATTGCTATGATTATGATGCACAACGTCATCCCTATCCTCAACCAACGACAACCACAACAAAGCCGAGCACCTAAGCACCCGCCTGCAGCAAGCCCTGAGCAATCAGCTCAGCCAACAGATTAACCGTCGTATTTCTTTGCAACAGAACAACGAAGGGGACGTCGACCTCGAAGGTCCGGAACACAAACGTCCGAAACTCGGCCGCCAGCATCGAGTCCAACCCAAAGTCGCCCAGGGGGCGATCAGGATCCAATTCCGTCTCCGGGAGGAGGATGAGGTTGGAGATCTTCTTCGACACCACCGCGCGCAGGGCAGGGAGCATCGACTTGGGATCCTGCTGGTCGCGGAGCAGCACCGCGCGCGCGATGTCCGCGGGGAGATGCTGCGCGGCGACGGCAGTGCTGTGCTGTGTCTCGCCCGCGGCGCGGCGACGGGCGAAGGATGCCGTGAACAGTGCCGCTCGTGGGTCGGCGAAGACGTGGTTGTCGCCCTCGAAGCCTCGGTCGCGCTGCTCGTGCAGGCCGATGAACTCGACTCCCGTGAGGAGGTGGCTGCCTGCCAGACGGTCGTACCGGGAGTCCCACATGCACGGCCCTTGATTCACGAGCGCCAGGTTCATGATCTGGAGGAGCTCGTCTTCGTTGATGGGGTGGATGCCCTTGCGCTTCATCAGGGCTTCAATGTCCGGGTGTTCGTGCAGGTACCCGACTTCCGAGATCATGCCGTAGCCGATCGAGATGGCCGGTAGCCCGAGGTGGTTGCGGTACCGCGCGAACGCGTCTAGGAAGGCGTTGGCCGCGCAGTAGTTGCTCTCGGTCGCCGTGCCCACGGTGCCGGAGATGGAGGAGGTCATGACGAAAAAGTCCAGCTGGGAGTGGTTTCGCGACAACGCATGGTGAAGGTTCCATGTGCCCCGCACTTTGGGCCCCAGGGTCGTATGCCACGCGCGGTGCGACATTTCACTCCACAGAGCCTCGCTGAGCGCCATGGCGGCCTGGATGACGCCCCCGATGGGACAGTCTGCCGCTGCTGCGACGGCGCGTTCGACATCCTCGTACCGGCACACATCGCCCCGGATCACGGTGACGTGGGCTCCTTGGGCCCGGAGATCGTCAACCATGTTCTGTGCCTCGGGCTTGTCGGTGCCGGATCGACCCATGAAGATGAACCGGCGCGCCCCGCACGATATCATCCACTTGGATAGACTGCGGCCGAGCCCGCCCAGGCACCCGATCATGAGGTAGCACTTGTGGGCACTGAAGGCTGTTTCATACTTGGTCGGAATCACCTTGATCTGGGTGCTCGGGTCCTGGAACGACACGGTCACCTTGCCCAGTCGCGTGCCCAGCGAGAAGTGCCTGAACGCATCGGTGATATCCGACGCATCGAAGGTCTTGATTGGGAAACAGGGCTCGCAGATCTTGGATCTCACCAGAGCCAGACTTTCCGTCAGGAGGGCTTTCCAGAGTTGGTGATGGGTGGACTTGGTGGAGAGATAGAGATTGGACAGGTCGAAGGCCATGAAGGAGACGTTGCGGCCGAACGTGGACATGTCCAGGACCCCATGGTCGAGGATGTCACGTTTCCCGATTTCAACGAAGCGGCCAAAGTCGGCACAGGCTTCGAAGCTGCTGCGCAGGAGATCCCCGGTGAGCGAGTTCAAGACCACGTCAACTCCCTGACCAGACGTCGCTTCCATGATGGCAGGCAGGAAGGAGGAATTGCGCGAGCTGAAAATGTGCGCGGGATCCAGACCGTACTTCTCAACCAGGAATGACTTCTTGGACTCATTCCCGACAGTGGCGAAAATCTATCGAGTGGCTCAGTATGAATGACCCAAATAAATGACTGCTGACTCTCAAGCGACCTTACCTTTGCTCCGAGGTGTTTCGCATACTGGATAGCCGCAAGTCCAACCCCTCCGGCAGCGGAATGAATGAGAACAGTCTTGGGTCGAGTAAGCCTCAGATTATGCGAGATAAGCAAAGTCGACAGCACTTACCTCTCCCGGCTGCAAATGCGCCCGGTATTTCAGTCCATAAATGACCGTTGAGAAAACAATCGGGATCGTGGAGGTCGTCTGCACATGATGCGTGAGCCTTCTGCGTGCGTAATCAAGGGACACGCAACACTTCACGTACCGTGAAATCCTCCTCCTCGCGCAATTTCGACACGGCCCAGTGAGGGAAGCGCTCGACGGTTGCAAAATGACCGGGGGCCACTGCAACGACACGATCCCCGGTCTTGAACTCGGAAACATTGCCGCCTACCGCGGTAACAACACCGGCACATTCGCACGAACATGATGCATTCTTGGTGTCCACCTTGGCGCTGATAGCGTACAGATCCTATGTTTCTCATTACCGACCCCTCTTTTGATACTTCCTAACCGGCGGGGTACCTACCTTAGCGTTCATACCGACGCTTTTCACGCTGATTTCCACATAGTCCGGATGCAAGGCCGTTGGGGGATGCTCCTCCTGCACAAAGTGGATCGTGTCCATCTGCCCCGGGTCCTTGATACCCAATTTGCAACCTCGAGCGGATGACAGAGGGAGGTCAACGGTGTCCCTGTTCTGTTTGAGACGGAAGGTCTCGTTGAGGCGCTCGTCTGGCTCCCAGCGAGAGATATGGAGGGCGCCGTCCCGTTGCGCGAATTCGAAGTCCGGTTCCGGGTCGTGGATCAGTTGGTCCAACACATAAACAACATTCCGCAGTGTCAGCAGCAGCAGCAGTAGCAGATGATGAGGTCGATGATGTCTCGTCGCCCACGTCGAGAACCGCGAAATGGAGTGAAGGCTGCTCGAGCATGAGCGCGCGGGAGAGTCCCAAAACGGGCGCAAAATCGGGCCTTTCTCCCCCAATGAAGCAGCCACTGACGATCCATACGATCTTCGCTACGCGATCGGTTAAACTCTGGAGCTGTGCCAGTTCATGCTCGTTGATCGTGGTCAGAAGAGGCTGCTGCTGCTCTAGAGTGGATACGACGAATGATCGGTCCGGAACGGTCGCGGGGCTGATCTGGGACAAGCCAATGATTTTGACGACAGTTCCGAAATGTCCTTGCAGGGTCTTTTGAAGCTGTAGATCCAGGGGTGTAATCTTGTCATCTCGGGTCACCTGTACCTTTGTTAAAAATCAGACGTGTTTGGAGGTAGTCAAATAAGATAAGAACTTACCACGATTGTCCGGGGTTCATCCGCCTTTGCCTTCCTAGCAAGGCTGCCGAAAGTCGCGACTGTGACAAGGGCGGGGGTTGTTCCTCTGATGACATTCGTCCAAGTGATAGCGTCGCTGGGTGGTGCATCCCCTACCGCGATGACAGTTGCTCCCGGTGTAAGTCTGCTGGAAAGAGCCGGCGTCCAGCAATCAACCTACCACATATCAGTTTCAAGTCAAACTCGCGAAGCAGTAGTAAACATACTGAGGGGACAAGGATTATATCAAACTTCTTGTCCTGGGGGATGCCCGCTGGACGCTCCGAGTTCTGCTCGTCTGCAGTCCCTGAAAAAACCTCTTCACCTACCAGATCGCCGTCTGCAAGGACCCCACGATAGTAGGTGTTATACCTCCTGAAAGAGGAGTCAACACGTAGAAGCTCACGAACAACTTCTGCTATTTGGCTTTGGTTGCCGAGTTCGAGGATATTGCTGTTACAGCGCTGGTGACAGGCCAGATCCAAGGCACCGGCCAGGCGCAGCACGCTCTCATCAGGCAATTCCGTAGACCTGTAGCTCTGTATGAATTGGTTCAGGTACTCGTCAAGGCCCCAGTTGGTTAGCGCCGAGAGCGCGGGCTTCCATGCCGCTCGCACGAGTGGATTGCGTTGCTCGGGGGTTTCCGTGTGTTTGTTCCCTTGGTAGGCAATACAACGAGCTTGGCTCATTCTGACCAAGACCTGGCCAGACGAGTTGAACAGCTCCGCATCGATTTTCACCGTTCCAAATCCTACACTCTCTGACTGGGTGTCAATGCACCACGGTCTGTCGGTATCCATGTCGAGGGCCGACGGAGCTGCTATGTAGACCGAGTCCATCGCAACCGGGACCGTCGCTCGGAGCTTGCTCACCCAGCCAGCAGTGGTTGCAACGAAAGCTGTCTGCAGCATCGCATCAATGGAGATTGGATGGGCGATGTATTGACCGAGCGGTTTGCCACGCTGAAGATGTGTGGTGGCCGTTGCTACGTGTGCCGCGCGCGCACGGTCTCGGAAGACCTCCTCCATGACCGCGAACCGGGGACCCCAGTTGAGCCCTTCTCGAGTGAACTTGTCGTACCAGACACGGACTGCATCTTGTTGCATGTTTGACCTGTCGAGCTTGATCTTTCGAGTAATCCGCGGTGAGGTTGTTTCTGCTAAACGGACGGCCGTGTTCATATGCAGGGTCGCCTGGGAGTCACTGTCGATCGAGAGCACACGAAATCTCCACCATTTGTCAGAACTTGCCAGGCTGGAAATGCTCATCGACTGCATCTCGGTGAAGATCTCCACTGTTGACTTTCTCTGCGGGTCCATATCGAGAGCCTTGATGAAGTTCAGATCGCGAAGCTCTACACCCGGACAATCTTCCAGTTGCAGACCTGCAACCTGGCACATCGCCTCCACGGCCATTGCAATATATGCCGCGGCAGGGAAGACCACTGACGGGCCCAGACAGTGATGCGTGAGCCATTCGGTCTCATTCAGGTTCAATATATTTCGCCACGTCATCCCTGCGGTGCTCCCTCCCACCACTCGGGATCCGAGGAGATCGTGCCGTGGATATTCACGGTGGCGGAACTCAATACTAGCGCGAGGCTCAGACCACAGTGTGGGAGCACTATAATCCCAAGGGTATGGAGGCAAATCAACCAAGACATGCGGCTGAGATCCATCGGCAAGCATCTTACGGTATCGAAGCTCATCGTGTCCATGCGAAAATAGTGAGCCGGCAAGTTGAAGAATAGTCAACGAAGCATCCTGGTGACGGATGAGAGCGGAATCATAGATATAGCGACATTGTTCGAGGGTGGAGGCAGTCTGCTTGATGGGGAGTTGTAACGCCGAGTGCGGACCCAGTTCTACCAGATGATAACTGGTCTTCGCCAAGATAGTCTTGATAGCCTGATCGAATCGCACCGGAGATTCGAGATTTGTACGCCAGTATGTGGGCGTCCCGACTTGGCTTGTGGTTACCGGGCGACCAGTCACTGTGGACATCATGACCACTGATGTTGCCGGACCATCGACGTCTCCAGTAACGAGCCCGTTACTGTGGCCATTAGTGGCCTTATCCCAATAGCGTTGGAGTGAGGCCTCATATTTCGGACCCAGAGCCTTCATATGGTGCGAATGATATGCTTTACCTCCAGTCTTTAATTTTCGAGCCCAGATGCCTCTCTCTTGGAACACCTTGAGCAGAGAATCCACGGCCACTGTATCCCCACTTACGGTGGTGCTCTCCGGCGAGTTCGCACATGCGACAGTCACAGAGTCTCCCAACGCACAGTCCTCGATGATCGCCTCGGCCTGATCTTTCCCAATTCCCACAGCAGCCATGGAGCCCTCGGTGGGATCGTCGGCGACAGCAGCTCCGCGGAAATACGAGGCAAGGATGGCTTGCCGGGCATCGATCGCTCCGGCCGCATACGCTGCTCCTATCTCGCCGGAGGAGTGGCCCACCACCATCTCTGGCAGAGCACCCCAGTCTCTGAGGAGATTCGTTAACGCGATCTGCACCGCCGTACACAGGGGCTGTGAGACGTCCGCGGCGCTCGTATCACAAATTAAATCACCACGTAAAAGACCCTCCAGCGTCCAGGCGGGTGCATCTGGAGGATCAAGGGCTTGGAGGCACGAGTCAAGATAATCGACGGTCTTTCTAAACACGCTGTTCTGGCTCAGAAGCTCCTTTCCCATTCCGGTCCATTGTGCGCCCTGCCCGGTGTAAACGAAGGCTAACGGCAATGGTGCGCCTTCGCTGGCCGACTCTCGCAATTTCAGGTTCGCCACATTAATCCCCTTGTTCAGGCTCGCTTGGGATTCAATGAGAAAGCCACGAGCAGCCATCCTGGAGCGACGGCAGCTTAGCGTGAAAGCCAGATCATTGATTTGAATAGGATGGCCCGACCGAGCAGCAGCGAAATCAGCCAAGTTACTGGCCATCTGTCGAAGAGAGGTCTCAGACCGAGCCGAAAGAGGTAAGAGATAGAACCTGTCCTCTGTATTTCCCTCTGTGGGTGAATTCTCACCGGCGCCGGTCAGTTGGTCCGTCGGTACTGCTTCCAGAATCGCGTGGCTGTTGGAACCTCCAAAACCAAAAGAATTGACCGAGGCTCGCGGGACGCGGGATACCGGCCATGCTTTGTTGGCAGTAACAATATCGACGTTCCATTCCTTAGTTCGAATGCTGGGATTGATAGCCTTCACTCCGACCGTCGCAGGGAGCAACTGATTCTCGAGCGCTAGAGTGACTTTGATCAGGCTCGAGAGACCGCTCGCTCCTTCGCTGTGACCCAGATTCGGCTTGATGCCCCCAACGAGCGTCGGCCGTCCCGTGTGATGCTGAAAGACCCCAGATATGGCCTCGACCTCAATGGGATCACCGACCTTGGTGCCGGTTCCATGCGCCTACCCGTTATCAGCATGTCAACACGCCCAGCATTCGGGGGTTTAAGCTTACCTCGACGTAGTCCGTGTCTCCTGGATCCAGACCTGCCCGGCGATACGCTGCCCGAATGACGGCCTTTTGCCCTTCCACGCTGGGCTGGACAATGCCTGGTGTTCGACCATTCCTAAAAGGTGGAGGAATAAACATTGTGGGCTGCCGACTATGCACTTGGGAAAACTTACCCATTGACCGAGGTTCCTCGAATAATGGAGCGAATGGGATCTCCATCCCTTAGGGCATCACTGAGCCGCTTCAGATAGACGGCCGACACCCCCTCAGCTCGACCGTAGCCGTTGGCCGATTCATCAAAGGTATGACACATGGACTCTGGCGACAGGATGCCGGCTTTCACGGCAACCATCTGTTGCTCCGGCGACTGGATAAGGTTTGCGGCCGCCACCACGGCCGCGTCACAGTCGCGGGCCTCCAGGGCCAAACAGGCCGAATGCAGCGCATACAAGGAGGACGAACACGCCGTGTCCACCACATGCGACGGGCCCCGCAGGTCGAAACAATGTGTGATGCGATTCGCCAGCACGGTCAGGCCCGACCCGGTGGCACTGTACCGGGAGAAGTACTCGGGGTCTTTGTACTGCATGTTCAGGAAGTCGTTGGTGAAGTTGCCCACATAGACACCGGTCTTGGAGCCCTGGACCCTCTCCAAGGGCATGCCGGCGTTCTCGAACGCCTCGTAGGTCACCTCGAGGAGCTTCCGCTGCTGGGCGTCCATGGACGTGGCTTCGAGGTTGTTGATGCCAAAGAAGGCGTTCTCGAACGCTCGGATGTCTTCCTGGATGAAGTAACCCCCCGTCGAGTTGATGCTCCCGGGCCGTTCGGCGTCTGGGTGGTAATATGCCGCTGCGTTGTAGCGCTCGCGTGGGACGGGGCCGTGGCCCGTCTCGTTCCGCACGAGCAGCTCCCATAGTTTGGATGGCGAGGACGCTTGTCCTGGTAAGCGGCATCCTGAAGGTGCAAGGCATTGCACGTGTCAGCATAGACCGATACACGAGTGAGGAGGGTAGCTGCTGTTCCTCCTACCTATGCCCACGATGGCGACGGGTTCACATTGGCGCGCAGGAGTCAATTCTGGGTGCTCCATTGTAGATCGTGATAGTTGCTAGGTACAGTACGCAGTACATGCACCTTTCTGTGGGAAGGTCAAAAGAAAAAAAAAAAGAAAAAAGTAAAAGGTCTAGGGGACGTGCGCAAAGCTTCCTCCCCTTCTAATCGATCCTTTGATCAGAGCGCGCGGGGGCCAGGGGTATCTATGTGATGTGCGGTCCCGAACCCACCGTACTTTTCGTTCCAGCCATTACTCGTTAGCATGAGGCCAGCGGTGATAGCCAAGATGAGGGGGCCGAAATGTGGGAACGTAGCAAACGCGATGAGGGAGGCGGAGGACAGAGGGAAAGGCGAGTGTGGATTGCGTGAGGATCACGGATGGTTTGCCAGCGGCACGAGAAGGATTGTCTCACGGATTGGTCGGTCACTCACTAAGTTACCTTAGTCTATGTGCCAGTGGACTGTACCGTACTGTACCGGACCTGATAAGTAATGTGATTACTGTACGGTACCTCTAGCCCTAGCCGGGTCCCGCCTCTCCCGTCGCGGGTGGCGGAGCAGCCTTTCGGATGCCGATGTGGTCTGAGTCTAAGTTGACAATGAGTATCTGGCCCGTGCTGGGCGTGCGTTTGGCCGGCACAGTTGAACGTGATAGGTGAGTGGGTCCTTGACCACTGCCCTGACAGGGATTCGCTCGAGCCGAGGTTACTGTCTGTATCTATTGTACTATTGGCAGGAGGTCAGAAATTAGCTAATGTAGTGTGAGTGAGGGGTTTCCTTTAGACTTGTAAAGTCTACTGTGTAGATCTACTTAATGTTACCCTTCCGAAAGTCGCCCAGATGGGCTTGAATTACTGTACCTTTTTACGGTAAATCCTATACCCATATACATTTTGCCATAAACCTTTTTTAGTCGGTGGTTTCATCAGCAATGATCAGATACAATCAAGTTTCCGGATGCTGAAAAGAACACTGATGGCCAGAATTCTACATTTGATAATACCTTTCCCTTGTTCTCTTATACTCGGGGTAGGGGATAAATAAATTACCAGGTGTTGTGTAACGAAATCTTTCCGCCCCCAGTGCTAGATAGATTAAATCATGCAGCCACGCCACGGCACTAATCCTGCAGAGCGCCAGAGCCTCGCCCTCTGCCCCCCCTACATGGGTGAGTTAATTAAGTAGTAGTCTCGGAAGAGGATGGCCATGGTCAGTCAGGCTGATTTTTGATCGGCTTCCCCCTCCTTTCGTCGAATGGCTTCGGTTTATGAGCTCCCTCCCAATCCTTCCAATCCGAAAGAGAGAGTGTGTGTGTGTGTGTGAGACGGTAGACAACATACGATGTCTTCTGCAGACACCGATGGCAACCAGCAACCGGGGCTCATTGCCTTTTGTGTGGTAATGCTCACATCAGCTGTAGCCTCGGTCGCCCTCCGCTGCTGGTCCATCTGGAGCTCCCACACTCACAGGTTTGGTTATGATGATGCCTTTGCCATCCTGACTTTGGTGCGGGCCGTCCTCCCCCCTTTCCACGAAAGAAGCATTGGGCATACCGATTGAGGAACTAACCGACCCCTTGAATCATTCTAGCCCTTCATTATTGCCGAATCGTCCCTTATCTTCTACTGGATCTCCCTGGGGTTGGGTCGTCATATCGCCACATTACCCGTCAGCCATCAACTCGCAGGTCCCAAGATCATCTTCGCGGCCGCCTTTCTGTACGATGCCAGCATTACCTTCCCCAAGTTATCGGTGCTCTGCTTCTACCATCGGATCTTCCAACGGGGCGGAGGCCCCTGGGTCCGCCCGACACTCGCAGCGGTGGGTGCCCTGTGCGTCTTCTGGCTGATCGGGTCGTGGCTGGCCACAGCCTTTCAGTGTACACCCGTCCGAGCCTCGTGGGAAGCCGTGGCCGGTTCAAAATGCGTCACGCAGTGGAAGTTTTTCACCGGGACCGCGGCCCCGAGTGCCATCCTGGATTTGATCATCCTGCTGATCCCGCTGCCTCTGCTCTGGTCGTTGCATATGACTCGGGCGAAGAAGGCCATGCTCATCGGCCTCTTCATTTGTGGGTACTCGTGAGTGCTCCCTCCCCTTTGTCAGAAGAAGGGAGAAAGTTCTCAGTCGGTCTAACAAGGGGCGTGTGTGCTCTCAGAGTGGTCGTCGTATCTGTCGGTCGCCTCATCACTCTTCTCAAGGCGGGTTCGGCCCTGGAAGCCGATCTCACCTGGACCACCATCGAATATATCTGTTGGGTGCAGTGTGAAGGCCCGATCTCGCTCATGTCGGTCTGCCTTCCGAATATCACGGACCTGGGGCGTCGCTGGCTCGCAAGAAGCGGAAGAACACAGCCGCTCCGGAACAGCGCCTTCTCATTATCATCATCCGCCAGCAAGCCAAGTAACACGGCGGACTTGCTGAGTGGCAAACGATCATTCCATCCTCTCGGAGAAGTAGCAGAAGAAGTAGATCGAGAGGCCATCCTCCTGGACAGCGGTGGCCCACAGAGAACCCCGAAAGATAGCCGGCATCACATTTATGTGAATACTACCTTCGAAGCAACACGAGATAGTGTCTAAATGCGGAGATTGCCTTTGCTTTTTTGTTAGGTGTCGTGACAGAATCTGCAATCTTTGGAGCAAACCATCGGCTGGGTCGATGTTTTGACATTCTCTGTGGCCGAACGGTGATAATCGTCAGGTCGTATCTAGAAATTAATACCTATACTAGCAGACTAGCAGGTCAGCGACGAAATGGCTTGGCAGCTGACAAGTACAGTACAGCACAAGGTCCTGTTCGTACCGATTGGAACCCACTTCGATTAAGCCAATTTCGAAGACTGTTGGCAAAAAGTGAAGGAGCGTTTCAAGTACTATGGCGGCTCTAGTAAGGTGCAGCTCTGGTCGGGGGACGTGGATGAGTGATGAAGTCAGCTGCGTGAGGGTGTCTGACCGAAGAACAATCAACATGGGCGTGGCGAGCGGTGAGCAGCCTGACTCAAGAGGCCTTGAGGATTGTCATGTTGGGAAAGGGGCTGCGGACCCGACCCGACCTCGCCATCCCCTCTTCCTCCTGGATTCTGGAGATGTCTTCATCCTCATGTCTTTTGGCAATCTTGTAGCAATCTTGTAGCAATCGTTTCCAGCAGCTCTTGACTTGGGATGCATGGCCTTGTCATCATAAATAATCATGGTAGAGGGTATATCTTCAGTTCGAAGGTAGTAAGCTGTTATCATTGAATTCATACTATCTTTGCATGCTGACGGCTACTGGCTACTATGGCTGAGAGATACTAAGTTGGTGGTTTATACCTTCTTCTTCCCACATATCACACTCTTCTAGCGGTCGCATTCTCTGCTTTGCTCTCTCAACATCTACTCCACCACTTGCAATTGCGTCAACAAGTCCGCCTGCACGTCCTTCAAGAATTCCGTCATCTGTTCAGGGGGGTGGAAGGCCTCGTTATACACCAGCCGAAGGGTCAATTGATCCCGAAACGTCCAGACAAAGACCACGCCCTGGCGCGACAGCATTTCCACCCCGACTCCGGCATGGGTGATACTGAACCCACGCTCGGGGGTGCCATACTCGCGCTGCAGATATTGTTCCATGATGCCCATGCTGCTGATATCGATGTCGCTGGGGGGCTCCTCCGGGGTGGGCAGATTGCGAATGACCTCGACCAAGATGGAGGCATACTCGCGGTGGCCCTGGAGATAGTCGCTACTGATCCCTTTCTGGTACTCGGCCTGGTACTTGCGGGCCATCTCCTCCCAGGTGTTGGAGGCAGGGTCCACGCGGGCCAACCAGCCGGAGGTAAATAGCGCGGCGGCCATCGCCGGGGTTGAATAAGGTGGAGGCAGGTACGGGCGCAGCGACTGTTTGATGGTGCTGGTGTAGTGGCGGCTCTGGTGGCGGTGGTCAGCAATGGCGCGGCGGAAGTTGACGGCGGCGAGACTGGCATGCACCGCCGCGGTTATGCTGATCCCGCGGGCTTTGGCGGCGGCCACGGCGGCGGCGGTGATGGCGGGTGAGAAGCGCAGCTCGGCGGCCCGTGTACCCGAGGGTACCGTCGAGCCGTCCCCCAGATACGGCACCCCCATCGCCCCGGCCGCCAGCGCAAAGGTCCCCACCGCCCCGTGGGCAATGGCTTTTTGCTCCTCGGTCGCCGTGAGGGGCATGTTGCCCGCTTCTTCCACGGGGGGCGCAAGCCGCTCTACCTCCGATCCCCAGGGAAAGGCCTCAAACGCGTCTTCGGGCCGCAGCTGCTTCTTCTTCTCCTCCTCTCCGCAGTGCGAGGCCATCAGGTCAACCAGTTGACCCAAAAGAAGGAGGCCGCCCACTCCATCCATCCGCCAGTGTGCGCTGTGCAGGAGCAGTTCACCGGTTTCGGGGATGTAGTACAGTCGAGCGTCCGGGGCTGGGGCAATGCGACGTATTACATCGTCGGCGCACTGGGCGTCGGCCTCGACGGAGAAGGTCTCGGAGGCCCATTGGCTAAGCGCATCGGCCGAATCAGGCACCGTATAGACGAGGTTGGTGTTGGAGGCGTCGGGATGCGCAGCCAGACTTGGGTGCTGGAAGCGCAGATGCAACCAACTGTAGCGGATCAGGGGTGGGAGAAGATCCGCAGTCGCAGAATCCCCATGAGGTTGGATGGCGACGGTGTAGTTGACGGCCCAGTGTTCCCGACCCAGGGGGTGGCCCGGGTCACTGACTAACTTGATAAAGGTCTCATTGGGGCCCAGGGGCCGTGTGAAGGTGTTGGGCGAGTCCTTGGCTGCAGTCCACGGCATGACTGAGGCGATGAGGGAATTTAATTGCTGGGTAATGAGGAGCGGCGGCGGTTGCTGCTGCTGATGGCCATGGCCGGGAGTTGAAATAGTGCAATGGCGGGCAACAAACACGGTGACTTGGAGACTTGGAGATTAGGATCAATTGGCTCGCAGCATTGATATCTGGCCGTATCATGCAATGACCAACAATGGGAAGGCCCGCTGCCACGGCTAACCCCTCAATCATAGTCTTATTCGTTTCCAGCAAGTCTCCGGTCGATCCTTATAAGTTCTTAGACACCGTAAGCACTAACGGTCAGCGCTAACGGTACGGCGTACGCGCTAACAGTAATTGAAAAGTACGTACAGTAACTTAACCATGCATGGCCCCATTACAGTCACGCCAGAGCCTCACAAATCGAATGATTTGGATTCCCAAAAGTACGTACTTCGAAGTGTCTTGAGTATTTAAACATAATAAAAGTCGGCGAGTCAATCAACTGACCAATCTGCTAAGACCCAACACTCACCACCACAAAAATCAATTTACTCTACATAGCCCCCCAATATGCAGGTGGAAGGTGTCGCGTTGGTCTTTGGTGCTGGTACATACGTCCTCATTATCGATGACTATGGATCGAAATTAAGCGAATCACAGGAAGTGGCATTGGGCGCGCAGTCGCCTACACTCTGGTCGCGCAGGGCCTCACCACTCTCGTCTGCGCCGACATCGATCTCGCTCACGCCCAAGAAACCGCCCAGTCCAGCTACAACATTTTCGCGGAGCGACGACCAGCCTACGAGGCGATCGCTTACCAGGTGGACGTGCGCGATGAGGCGCAAGTGCGAGAGTTGGTCGCCAAGACCAAGGATAGGTATGGCCGCATCGATATCTGCGTAAATACCGCCGGGGTACAGGACAACCAATCCGTCATATTTGCTGTTCCATGCTTGACCACATATGGACCACTAGCTAACCACATATCACTCGAGGCAAGAAAAAAAGACCGCCTCTGCCAACCAAACCGCAATTAGCGAGATGAGCCTAGAAGCGTATCGAAGCATGGACGAGGTGCACAACATCGGGTGCTTCTTAATCGTCCGCGAGGTGATCCGAGCCATGGCCAGCCAGGAACCGACCAAGTCGATTACCGGCAGAATGCGAAGGAACCAAACCCGGGGGTCCATTGTCATTCTAACCTCGCTGGCCTCCGAGGGGGCGTTTTTGGGTGTGGGCAATTACAGTGCCGCCAAACATGCGGTGAAAGGGTTGGTTCAGACAGCTGGTGAGGGTTCCTTCTTTCTAAATGTACCTCTTTCGCGTATTGTTGCTGACACTAAGAAACTGGAACCCCAGCTCTCGAGAGCGCGGGCAACGGGATCCGAATCAATGCCGTGGCGCCCTCGTACGTGTCCGGACCGATGATGGAGCAGTTTCTGGACCAGGCGCCGGCCGTCAAGGCGACGATGCTGGGGGATCTGCCCATGCGACGGCTGGCGGACCCGGAGGAGGTGGCGGATGCAGTGGTGTTTCTGGCGTCGCCGGCGGCTAGCTATATCAATGGCCATACTTTGGTGGTGGATGGGGGGACGTCGTTACAGTTGTCGAACCAACCATTTTCGTGATTGCCACAGCTTTCGAAACTTCGAATTGCAAGAGCTGTAGGGTCTTCTCAACTCCTTCCGTGACTGCCCCCGGATTAAGTACGGCCGCAGACCCTAACCTTTGGGCTAGTGGCGCAAGATTAGGCACCTCGTGACCCGATGTTGCAGATGGGTTAGAACCTTTGTCTTTTGCGCTCTATCAGCAGCCGGCTACCAACCAGCCTTGGCCAAGATGTATGCATGTCCCTACAGATGATCTGCGGTACGACAAATGTAATTTTTGACTCCGAGCGCTTGCCCAGTCTCGACGACTGTGACATCAGCCTCTTGCTGTCCGTATCTTTCAAGATGATGGCTCTCCATCTAAAAAGCTCGCGTCAATGGTGCCAGAACAAATCCTTTTCGGAGCATGTGGAGTGCCTGTGTAAAAATGGTCGCCTAGGATAGAAAGTCCGGATGTATAAGCAATGTAATAGTTATGACTGACTATATGAACATCCAATCGTCACCCCACTCATAGACATATTCGATCCAACGTCGAGATGACCCTTCCGTAGCTCGACGGGCCCAGATCTTCGCAAGCACTTTCAAGGCATTCGCCACATTATGGCAGCGCCACAGTGGCCACAGCTGTTAAAGCACAACCCACACAATGCCTGGAAAGAAGAAGAAGAAGAAGAAGAAGAAGAAAAGAGACAGTCACAATCTCATTAGAATAAGGATAGGACTAGTCGATCACAAACGAGAAGAATGACACCCGTCCTGATGAATGCCCCAAAACCAGAGTATCACCTATACTAGCTGAGCAGGAGGGCCGGTATGGAGGAGGGAGCCACAATGCTCCTCCACCACGGATATATATCCAGTGGCGGAATTGGAGGCAGCATCATTGCAACTTGTCTGATCCGGCCGCCGGATTTCGAAAGACCCATGATCGAAGCTCAGATAAGAGCCATCCGCAGAAAACCGCAGGCTCTGCGTCACTTCCGGGACCTCAATTAGCTGATGCAGAGCGCCCGTATCAAGGTCCCAGACTCGAATTGTTTTATCTTCGGAGGCAGACGCGAACAGGCGGGTTTTAGGAGCGAACACCGCATTTGTAAGTAAATCTCTATGGCCCCTAAATGTCTGTCGCATGGTCTTCGTAGCAATATCCCAGAGCTGAATTGAATTATCAGACGTTATAAAACAGATCTGATGACTATCTGGTGAGAACACTACGGGTGATTTCGCACAGCCTTTGAAGATGTGTATTAGATTCCACGTGCTGGTATCCCAGAGTCGGAGTTGGTTTTCATGATCGTCATTTCCAGATGCGATGAAGCGGGAATTGGGAGAGAATGCAACCATTCTCACTGCAGATCCAGCAACAGTGAGAATTCCGTGTGCAGTCCAAGTGGTGGTATCCCAGAGCCGCACAATCTTTTCCCCGGTCGCGTTATTTGCCATTCCGCAAGCCAGCAACCGGTTATTTGGGGAAAAGGCCATCGACTGGACCACAAGTGGATACTGTTCCAATTTCCGCAGTAAAGTGCCAGTGGAAATACTCCAAATGCAGAGAATAACTCCTGAATAAGACGCCAGCAGGCGTCCGTCAGGAGAAAATGTGACTAACTGTATGCACGAGTTTGACGGGCCTTGAAGAATGTGCTGCTGCGCCCCTGTGGCAACATCCCATAAGCGAATCGTCGGCCCCGAGGACAGAGATAATGGTAGCCTCCCATCAGGCGAGAGTTGCATTGAGCTAATCTCGTGTTCATGGCCTCCGATTCTTCCTGTGTGGCACAAGTCGCAGTATCCCACAGTCGGGCGGTCCCATCACCACTGAGCTTCGCGGCGTAGTTTGGACTAGATTCATCAACGGCTCCAAAACCAGCTTCTCCCACTGTTCTTTCAGTGATTTCACCGCAACATCAGGATCGCGGGAGACTGCCCCTCGTATGTCCGGAATCAGTTCGGGGATGCCAACGGCAAGCTGCTTGCTGATTGTCGTAAAGAGAAGCCTTGCATTTCCTCGATCCTTTTCGCCTCTCCTAAAGAAGAAGCTCGCCGCAGTTGAGCCATGAACATTCAACAAGTTCGCAATAGTCCGTGATATCGTTGACTTCCCTGTTCCAGCTTCCAGCCATACCATGCAGCCAGAATATACACTTTTCGTCGGGCGAAAGGGCCCACTCGGTGATTTGACGAAGAAGGTCGATTCTAGTGCCAGGTAGACATTCATCGTCATCTTGGTCTGCTGTATGCGAGTTGAACGCAGCCCCGGGCGCGATCGGCAGTCTATCCAGAGGGTCTTTCTTTTGGGCTATCTTTAGACAACTCAACCTTCATGGGAAGCTCGGTGTAACCTGCCTGTATAGGTACTGACCCAGTGTACCATGCCAGAATTATTTCCGATCTGTAACCCGGAGTTTCGACCATGAAATGAAACATTGGAAGCCCTCGTTCTAGACGATGGGAGGTTTGTAGCTGCAATGTGTTGCAGGAGAAACATGCGAGCGGCGGGGTAAATTCAGCCTGCAGACCAAGACAGGTCAGCCTCCTTGGCTAGTCATTTCATCATCACGTGCGTAGTCTCAGCTCATGATAATCTAGCCGGGAATTCAATTTTGCCTATAGAGAGAAAGTTCCTCGTTGCAGACGACAGTTTTGGTATTTACAACTTCTTTCCTGGTAGTGTCCAGCGGATACCTAGTTCAGTGGGCTACTCGGTATTATATTAAGGTGCAGGTGGACTCGTAGTATGAGTACCTAGACAGATAAGTAGTATGTAGACTTCTACTATCGATAATCCTTCGAAGTGTGCCTTGGATATCAAGAATAACATTGAAGCAACCAGGGAGATCTCCTCTGCTTTCTTGCTACTCAGGGATTGTATCCCAAATAAGAATCTTAAGTCGAAATGGATATGTAACCCGTACGAGGCATTCGAAAAATAAAAGAATCCCTAGTAAGTCACCTGCCTCAAGGATCTGAGATCGACCATAAACGCCTATAACCCTTCCGGTACCACCCCCCTCATCCTCTCCAGAATCCCCATACTCCGTTCCCCGCCATCCTCCGGAATAACAAACCAAGCAGGCTTAGATTCCAAGAAGATATGCTCTCCTACCGTCTCCGGCACCTTGCCCTTAGAGTTCCTCTCATCAACCGTAACAGCCACAATGCCCACCTCGTGTGATTTGGCATGGTAGACCATCGTCATGGGACTGTGGCAGTCACCACAGATCGTGCGAGTGGCATACTGGCTCAGATTGATCTCGACCAGACGGTCGCTCCTGGCCCAGTGAAAATGAGACGACTCCACGTTCGTGAATGCTGCGAAGGGAGCGCCGTGCAGGAGGCGGCACATGCGGCAGTAGCAGTATGTTAGTCCGTATAAGGGGGCGGTTGTGGTGTAGGTGGTTCGCTGACAGTAGCAGGTTCCCTGGACGACGAAGGGGTCCGAGGAGCGGTTCGTGTCTGAGGTTTGCGATGGTTGGTTGGTGGAGGTGGAAGAGGTTGACATGGTGGATTGTGCTGCTGGATAGTGCTGTTTATGGCGAGGTCAAAGGAACCAAGGCAAGGCTATGGTGCAGAGTCACAATGTGACACTATGGAGAAGTCTGCTGAGGGGACTTGCGTGTTCTCTACTGCAGTAAGTAAACCAGTTTTTGGTTGTAGATTGGTAAGCCAGGGGGTCATAACTAGTTAACTTTCCAGATAGATAACTACAAAGTATGACATCATCGCCCACAGGCGGGTGGCATACTCGTAGCACGGAGAAGGGATTGATCACCACGACAGCAAACGGGAGGCTGGCTGATAAGCAGAATGATATATGTGAGGTCAATCGGGCTGAATTATAGATGTAGGGTGATTATAGGACAGTCTGTAAACCGATCCTCAGCAAGGCCGCGATATATAGTCAGACGAATTGCGGAACGAGTGACGCAGAGGCTCGCTTCTCAACATCATATGCTCCAATCACCCTGTTCCTGAGATCCATGTCACAGATGATAACATTTTCTATGACCCGCTCTCCTGAAACTTGATCGCACAGTCTCTCGTTCCCGAAAAAAAAAGAAAAAATAAAAAAAAGAAAAGAATGTGTCGTTTTACCATCTCCTGCAACAGTGAGTTAGGATCTACACAATGGCAAAAGAACTCCAAGAGCCACATATATTCACATTTGCAACGCCGCCAGAAAAGGATGCACGTACGTGATCTGCGTACAACGGGCATTCAATTGAGCCTTCCTACCTGAGATTGCACACAGGCATATATCTTTTGCATCTTGTGGGCCTTGAGTACTATACAAGTCTTTCAATCTATCCAACCTTCAAATCCAGATCTACATCGTCTGGTCGTTGCAGCCCTTGGCCCTGCCAACGCTCCATCGCTGCAGTGAATAGCTGACCTGAACCTCCCTTTCCATACATCGGATAACCTTTGCCACGCCTCCACCGACTCTCTCTTGTTTTCACCAACCAGGCCTCTTCATCGTGATCGGACCTGAAGTCACTTTCGAATTAGGCTCTCTCTACCGGCTCGGGCCTGGCAGGGATCTTGTCTTCGTCATCTATGGCACCGCGGGCGTTGTGCACATGCTCCCTCGGGATGGAAAACGTCGTATGTCCTGGCGACCTTCCTCCTAGGCATAATGTTTCTGGCTGGGACATGCACACAAAACTATGTAGGAATTTAGGTAAAGGATGTTTACTAAATGAATAGTATGCATTGACCTATTAACAAGTAGGAACCATTATGCACGCACATGAATTGGACACAGACATGATCATGGAAAAGAAAAAGCAAAGATTGTATGCAGTTAAAGGGGGCGCGAGATGGAATACAAAAACGCATCAGCCAGATAAGGAACAAAGGCGGTTGCCAGTGAGTGATAGTGATGAGTGACAGTCGTGGAGGTGGAGGTGAAACATTCAAGCAGTGGGAGGAGTAGCCGGGATAGTCGGGGCTGCGGCAGCGGGGGTGGCCTTGGCTGGGGTACTGGCGGTGGCAGTAGTGGTGGCAGGCGTAGTCGGGGTGGCAGTAGCAGGAGTGGCAGGAGTGGACTTGGTGGTGGCAGGAGTAGCAGTGCTGCTGGGCGGGAACTTCAATCCTTCATTCACTCCAACCTCTAACGTCCGAGCAATCTCTTCTCCCTTGACAGTGTACACCACCGCCAACTTCTTCTTCTTGTCCATCTCATCCGGGAAGCATCGCACCAGGGGAAGCTTCTCCACGGATCCATAGTGCCCCCCGATTGTCTGGTAGATCGAATCGTCTTGCACTCGCTGGCCGCCCAGGAAGATGTCGTGAATCGCGATCTTCCCGAAGCTGTGGCCGTGGCTCAAGACTTTCTGGATCCCGGCAAGGTCATCCTTGAGGCCCTGGATCGTCGCGTCTTTTTCTTCAGCCCTCTTCACGAGCTCGTCGATACGGGCCTTATTGTCGCGGTCGATTTCTCCCCACCCACTCGCCATTCTCTGAGTTCGCGCCTTCACTTCCTCCAACTCCTTCGCATGCTGCCTCGCCTCCTCCACCGACTCCGCCTCTGCCTTCTGACGCGCCACCTCGGCCTGGATCTTCGCCGCCTCCGCTTTTTCAATTTGAATCCTGGCCATATCGATCTCGGTGTTCAGCTTCGATATCACCTTCTCCCACCCCATTTTCTCCTTATGGAGATGGTCGATTTCGTTCTGGGATCCCAGCTGTTCGTGGAGGTGTCCCTCCTTGAGCTGATTGTATTGTTTCTGAAATTCATCCAAGACGTTCTGAGCACGGTCCTTCTGCTTTGAGACACTGAAGAAGGCCTCAGTCAGCTCCCGAACCTTGGCCTGGGCCAATCTGGCTTGTTCCTGCCAGTCGGCTCTCTCACGGCGTTCCGCATACCGCAGCTCAATTGCCTGGACCTTCTCATCATGCAATTTCTTGTACTGCTCGAACAGCTCATGGTTGGTAAGATTGAGCGCTTGACCCCATTCGATTGCCTCCTGCGTGAAATGGCAAGCTAACTCTGCGCGTTGTTCCGCCTTGGAAAGCTTCTCCTTCAGGGTCGCCTTCTCGCGCTGCTCTTGCGCGTAATCCGCCTCGAGCTTCATGAATTGCTCTCGGATGGCTCGGTGCTTGCTTTCTGCGTCCTGCTTCTCCAGCTCGGCGCGAGTCCAGGCGATTTCAGCCGCAGTGCGTTGCTCCTCAGCGTGCTCTCGAGTAGAAATAGCCTCCTCAAGCTGCTTCTTGGCCACGTCTAAAGTGTCATTGGCGGCACTTGCCGCCTCCACAGCGTCCCGGATTTGATCCTCCAGCGCGCGGGACTTGGTTTTGAGGCCCTCCTTATCCTCCAATGCCTCCTGCACCTCCGTCCTGGCGTGGGTGAGTTGGGCCCTGAGCTCGTGGATTGTAGCCTCCAGACCCCGGATGAATTCCGCCTTGGCCTCGTGTTTGTGTTCCAGCTCTGCGACCCTCTTTCGCAAGGTCGAACAAGTCTCTTGCTCGCGCGTCAGTTGCTGACGCGCCTTGAGCTCGTCGAGCGCTGCGGCATTTCTGGCCTTGACAGCATCGGAGAGTTTCACTCGCAAGGAATCGACCTGGCTCACCAGCCGCTCCACCTCGTCGTCGAGCCGCGCAACCGCTGCATCCCGGATATTGAGGAGTCCCTCCGCTTTGTCGGACTCCAGCACCGCGTCATCCCGCTCCTTAACCAGCTTGATCAGCTGCTTGCGAGCGTGGGTCAACGCGTGGCGCACGGTCTCGATTTCTGCCTTGAGCTGCTGATGGAGTGCGTGCGCCGCCTTGCTGTCGGCTTTGGCGAGGGCCTCGGCCCGCTGCGCCAGACTCAAATCGTCGGAGAGCTTGGCGATGGTCACCATGAGGCCTTCCGAGTCGGCCTGGGCCTTCCGAAGGTGCTTGGTCATACTGGTCCGGAGTTTAATGTAAGCTTCATCGGAGGTGTGCTTCGTCCGCTTGAGCTCGAGGATATCTTGCATATATTCGGCATCCTGCACATGCTCTGTCTCAACATGATGAACCTCTATCTTGTGGAGCTGGTGACTGTTGACAATATTGGACTTATGAAGTTGACCTGCGATCCACTCAATGGTGGCCGCATCATTCAAAATTGCCGGGTTGTAGTCCAATACCCTCAGCACATCTGAACTTCCCTCCTCAGTGGGGAAGAAACAAATTGGTTTGGCGACAGCCAATTCGTCGCTGAAACCATCTACCTTGCCGTTGGAATGGCCGTTGGCGGGCGCCTTGACGGCACCATTGCCATTGGATTTGGTCAGGGCCATGGTCGGGCTTTCAACGCTTTTGGCTGGCTTGATGGCCCCATTAAGCTCTTTGGTGACAGGGATAGGAGTGATAGGGACCTCAGGTTCGTTCAAGATAGCGGGGGCCATGGCGTCAATGAGGATGAGTTCAAAAGAAAGGACTTCAGAGAGATTTGTGTCGGGTAAGGAAAAAAGGGATGAAGATTGTAGTTGAAAGATCAGAAAAAAAGCACAAGATCTGGTGAATTGCAGAAGTATGATGGAACAATGTGGTAAAGAGATGGAATGCTCGCTGCTGAGTCTACTGGCATGAGGGAGGATTTGCTAGGCCCTTTATACATTTTGAGGTGATTGCGGTTTCGCTGATGTGAGTGAACGAGGTCATATTTTTTTTCTCAGCTGAGCGCATTCACCGTTGCTTTGGTCTGAGCATTCTTGCTCAGCTGTGATCTTCCAGCTGGTGGAAGCTGAGGAACGGAGTGGATGCAGGAACTTGGGGTGGCGGGATTAGGGCTCGTCGGCTCGATTTACCCCATGGTTTGTTGTATACGGGCCGGGCCTCGTTGCCCGTGCAAAACCCCGCCTCCACCCTCGGAATTCTTCAGTTCCTTCACCTGTCGCCCCTCGCTTGTTCTTGCCATATTATCAATGCTTCGCCCACTGCCCTCTTCAGCTTCCGCCCAATCCCGCCTCCTTTTCGGAGGGGCCGCACAAGTCGACTCAAGCCGAGCGGCAACAACTGTCCGTCCAATCGGTGTCATGTTTAAATGGCCCATGTGGCAGCCATGGGCTTCTGCGTGCGCCAGTCCCTTCAGCTGGCTTCAGAATGAACGCGTCATGCAGAGTTCCCGTGCGAAAGGTCTTCCGACGTGAGAGACTGACAGTCCCATCTACCTCATCCTACTAGTCCCCATCACATCGAGACAAGTATATTATTTGGAATCCCCTACCCTCGGCTTGAGTCCTCGGGATTAGGTTTCCAAACCAAGCAAATTGCGTCGCATAATATGTTTAACGAAGCCTTGATCTTGCAGCGTGAT
The DNA here is from genome assembly GCF_001890905.1 of Aspergillus aculeatus ATCC 16872. NCBI lineage: Eukaryota > Fungi > Ascomycota > Eurotiomycetes > Eurotiales > Aspergillaceae > Aspergillus > Aspergillus aculeatus. Next base: position 1,193,827 of record NW_017962983.1, read on the forward strand.
TTGTCTGATGGTTGTGGCGGTCTCGCTCGAACCGTCACCAAGCGGGAGCTGAAAAGGAGACTGGCAATTTTAAGCGCGGTGGCTCTCACCAGCTTTTGCATCTAGCCGAGAAACTACACATCCTGTAGCCAGTGGATTCGCTTTTCGTGTTCGAAATGTGTGTGCGGTGCATGAGGTCGTGGCGGGCTGATGTGATGGGTATAACAAAATAGCCGTTGCGGTTTAGAGCCCCAGCAGTGAGAGCAAGCCCGTCCACTCGCAAATCGACTACCATTTCAAGTGATACTCTGATCCTCCGGCCTCCGGCCGAGAAACAATCAGCTCTAATGTTACCATGTGGTGGATCCACATGGCACTTGGGCCTTCCGTGCGTCTGGTGCATCTAAGAAAAGCAATACTAACAACTCTAGCGCGCCCGCGTCCGGGTTCCGATTGCTCTGTTGCGCAAATGCATGACAACTGTTGGATGACATATGGCTAGCCTGTCGCCTAATGGAACTTGGAGTTCCTGCTAAGTGTGCCCCTGTAAAAACAAATCGCGCTAGACGGACACGAACTGTCAGATCTGTCTAAGCATGGTGGAAGGACTTCAATGGTTTGCTTCTCTTTCGGTATTGTTATGCGATTCGTCACATTTAGCAAACAAAAATCCACAATCACCTTGACTACCTCTTGGGACTCCTAGTTCTGTCAAGTCGCGCGAGGCTAAAGTGTTCCTTGCGCTTCGAGGTGATAAGGGTGGTAAATGAGGGTCTCTCATTCTTCTTGTCTAGGCGACTGACTCCACATCCCGTCGTGGTCGTAATATCATCAATCAATTGCCGATGGGAAAGGTTGTCAGGGGCAGTATGGTAGTCTTATCTAAGGACATACTACCAGCTAATCCTCTGGAATTGTATCAGGTGTTTGTATCTTCTTCTCCCTATTCCTCCTCCTCTTCCTCTTCCTTGAGTTTCTCCTTTTGACTGCTTCTCCTCCTTCTCCTCCTCCTCCTCCTCCTTCTTCTTCTTCTTCTTCTTCTTTTTCTTCTCCTCGTGATGCCGACCATTCAAGAGAGTAGAGGAGAGAAAATGCTGCGTCAATGAGTTCTCCACGCACTAGGCACATGATGCCGATCGCCCAGCGTTGGATAATTGTTATGTTAAACCCGCCCCCATCCTTTCACCACGAGACCCTTTACATCTAACCGGAAACCTCCTTATATGCTGCCCTAGAATCCCTGAGACATTCACAAGGTTGAAATTCGATATGGATCTTCCAGCCATGCTATCCCGTTCTCAAAAAATATGCAATAGCGACTTACACCCCCGATTCTGTCATTGCTCGCACTGAAATCAACTCTACAGACGACTGGCCCCCTGATTCTCAGATCCATACACAAAGGTCGAGAGTAAGTGACTGTAACGTGACGAAACTGGTGCAATGGCCCGGGCCTCTCAAAGCCTCCGGTTACTGTTCTGAAATCTTCGCTCATACCACTGTGTATCGGACAATCTACCCCAGTCCCGTACTCTCCTGCCAGTAAGACGGAGACGGTACTCAAAGTTCCTGTTGATTTCAGTGGTGGGCTTGATATCGATGGATTAGCTTTCCTACAGCTTCCGGGGCAGGATCCTTGCCGCCCTTGAGCGATAAAAATACTGTGGAGACCTTTTCTCCCCGTCTTTCTGTCGGGTTTGGTTTATCTGTTGAAGATACAATCGCCTTGAATACTTCGTTCATCCTGCGCGTCCGGTCTTTGATCTTTGTTCGCACAAGTTTCTAGCCTTCACCGCATCGCCTCGCCGCGTGAAAATACCAAGTAGGCTAAAACAGTCAATTAGATAAGAACCGGTCTTGATTCTGTTCACCTCTATTACTCGTACAACCCGGCACGGCAACCTTCATTCAGCCTTGTCTTGGCACAATCCCTGTGCAGGCGCTAACTGAGGCGGTGCATGCTAACCCCTCGCATCTTATAAGATGTGCATGTTTATGTCCTGCCCCAACAACTCTTCTTCTATACAAAGGCGCAATTCAGAAATGCGATCACGATGTTCTCAAATCTCATCCACAAGCCAAAGACCTTTACCCCCTTAGTACAGGAGACAGCTACCTTGGAAAGCGACCCCGCACAAGATGGAGAGAATCATCACGCTCACCCCTGGCGTCAAGCCTGGACTCCGACTATCCTTCGCTCGGCGACATTGATCGCGTTTGCACTTCTCTTTGCCGCGATGATCGTGGTCATCGAGGTCTTGTCTTCTGTCTCGGCCCAGAATCAAGGTCTCAGCACCAGCGAAAGCAAATACCATTACCTCTGGACGTATGGTCCGACAGCCGGTAGGTGCTCCGACAGCTTTCGTGTGCACCGAGTGGGAGGGCGATTGCTGATAGAGGGTTTTGGGAACAGCCCTGACGATCGTAGCCGCACTATGGGGCCAGGTCGAGTATCGCACCAAGCAACTCATGCCCTGGAGGGCGATGGCACACTCCGGGCCCCAACCTGCCTCGCGATCCCTCCTGCTGGATTATGTCTCGGACTGGAACGTGATCGCACTTTTTCGCTCGATGTGTCACGGCGATTGGGCGGTGATACTGGCGATCTTCGGCACCTTGCTGATCAAACTTCTCACGGTCGCTTCAACGGGTTTGTTTATGCTGCAGAATGTCTGGATGGAGAACGTGGCTGCTGAGCTTCGCCTTCAAGCCCGCTTCGCAGGGCTGGGGTATAATGGGAGTCTGGTGGATGGGAGTGCCGCGACTCTCGTGGCTGGAGCCCGCTGGCAGCAGTTGCCCTACCCTGTCGGCACGACCGAGGAATACGCCTTTCAGCCTTTTACGGCGAGTATAGGTACTAGTAACGATGGGTTGATCTCCGGAACGGTGGATGTTTTCTCTGGGGACTTGAACTGCCAGGTTGCAACCGTCGCCAACTGGACTGAGGGCTGCACTTCGTCCGGGTGCGAGCAAACTCGACTGAACATCACCCTCAGTACCAGTACCTCGTCCTGCACGGGTGGGTATCGTTTCCCCAGCTTCCAGAGAAGCTACTCCTCTGCTGGGGGCTTCTACGCAGACGTGTTCTCGGTTAGCTGTGTTGATGCAGAGAATGATCCTCGCGTGGTGGTTGCTGCAGCGCACTGGACCGCCAACAAGACCGAAATCCACGGCTTGGTCTGCAGCCCGTTGTACTCCATTGCACCACGCTCTGTCTCGCTACGCCAGACTAACCACAGTGTGGTTAGTATTGACCCACCCCCACATTCGAACCACACCACCCAAAGAGTCCTTGCAGACGTGTCGCCAGCAGATCTAGGGGTAGGGTTTGTGTCCTCGTTGACCGCCGCAGCCGATATCCTTGACACGCTGGGCTATGTCGATACCTCGACCAAAGGCTGGAAGACTGCGGAATACAACCTGTCGGACCCGAACAGTACTTACCCCAGTGCATTCGCGATTATCGCGAATCTGACCGCGCCGCACCCCATGCGCGATTTCCTCAATACCTCGCTCTTGGAGAGTGTAGCCCGACCCATGTTTGCGGCAATAGCGGCCCAGGTGGCAAAGCAGTATCTCCTCTCCTCGTCGGATACGTCCTTCGAGGGTACGTATTCGGCGTATGTCAACCGATTGCTCGTGAAAGAGCTTTCTGTGCGACTGATGGAGGTGACATTGGCTGTTTTGATTGTCGTCGCTGGAGCGTTGTGCTTCTTCCGACCGGTTTGCTGTACGCCCCGAGACCCAGGCACTATCTCCGGGCTGGCGAGCATTCTAGCACAGAGCCCTGCTGTGGAGGAGCGACTGCTACGGAGTAAGAATGGGACGGAGATTGCGGAGGAGTTGAATGGTCGTCGCTACCACACCCAAATCACCAACGAACGCAATTGTCTGGGCTTTACTATCGCAACTGATAAAACGGCTAATGAGAGTATGCGGACTCGGATCACCTCTGGGCCTATGAGTTGGTGGGAGCCGATATCCGTCTCCGTCTCCTGGCGGGTGATTACAGTTGCGCTGCCTCTGCTTGTCATTGCTGGGCTAGAAACGACGTACCAGATCTCGTCTCGACACAACGGGCTGGGCACTGTGTCTGGGGAATACATTCGGTATACTTGGGTGTACATCCCCGCGGTAGTCATGCTGGTAGTGCGCATCTTCTTCGACTCGATTCACTTCTCGGCTCTCGTGCTGCAGCCTTACCTGGACCTGCGACGCGGGGGGGTCACTGCACCACGAAGCATCATGGAGAATCACCTGTCCAGCCCGACACTCGTCTCATTCGTCAAGGCCACCCTACGCCGACAAGGTGCCGTAGGGGCTACTGCAGTCGCCGTGCTACTGGCCCCGATCCTCACCGTGGCCGTCAGTGGACTATACCTCACCCAGGAGATCGCGCACTCCCAGGCGGTCTCCATCGCTCGTGTCGACAGCTTCAACACCACCATCGACCCACATTATTCTACCTCCAGCAATGCAGGCGTGGGGCTGACAGGAGCCCTGGTCGTTGCAGCCAATCTCTCCTATCCTGCTTGGACTTACGAGGAACTGGTGCTGCCGACTCTCAGTGAGGCATCTCTCACCAGCAAGCAGGGTCCTGTACAGTACCGCTCCGCCAACGGAAGCGTGGACCGTTCTTCTGTACTGCAGATGACGCTCCCCGGTCTCCGGGCCCGTCTCGAGTGCCAGATCCTCGCCGAGGACACAGTGTACAGGGTTAAGGAGCCCAGCGCGCTCCTTTCCGCCTGGAACCTCTATCTAAACCTGGATCCCAACTGCAGCCAGAATATGTCGTCCAGCTTCGCAGTTAGCACTGACTACCCGACCATGAACAACACCTCATTCGGCTCGTTGCAGTACATGAACCCGAGCGTGGCGATGGGCCATTGTCCTACCTTGATGGGGTGGTACGGCGTCTTGACGGCGAACTCCACGAAGGGGCTGCAAGGGTTCACCTGCGATCCCTATGTTGACCGGGTTGATGCCGACGTGACATTGACCCTTCCAGGTCTACAGATCGCCGGGGCAACCGCGAACGAATCGTCCCGCCGACTCTTCAGTGCGGAGTTTGCGTCGGACCTGCTGTTTCCTAATTATCTTCCGCAGGCGACCAACAACGAGAATCAGGCATTTGACGAGTTTTTCTCGGCCATGATCCACGATCAGAAGACCCTCGCGGTGGAGGATATCACTGGCGCCACCGGCGATCCCTCGCACTATGCCGCCGTGATCAACGCAACTCAGCACCTTTACCGCGTCCTCATGGCGCAAGGGCTCAACGGCAATTCGCGGGTCTTCTCCGCCAATGCAACAACGCAACGATATTCGGGAACGCTTATCCGGCCTAATCGGGTTCGGCTCATTCAGAACGCAGCGTCGACGAGGATTCTCGAGGGCTGTCTGGCTGCGATGGCGCTCTCGGTCCTGGTTGCGTGTTACTTCTTGCAGACCAAGGAGGTCATCCCCGTGAATCCGTGCAGTATTGCGGGTGCGGCCTCGCTGCTGGCGGGTTCCGATCTGGTCAGGTCGGATGTGCTGCCGGCGGGGTCGGAGTGGTGCGGTGATCAGGAGTTGTTGAGACGGGGGGTCTTTGCCGGATGGGTGTTTGAATTGGGGTGGTGGGATGGAGGGCGGTTCGGTGTGGATATTGGGAGGGCAGAATGAATATTTTGATGCCCTGCCAGGTAGGCAGCCGCTCTTGCCTCTACAATCCCCCACTGCACCCCCAGCAACAATACCACCAAGGATGATTGTCCACCACCCTGGGCTTCGGTCATGTCAAAGCTCTCCGAGATAATACCTTGAGGGTAGCGATCATAGGGTAAATCGAATTTCTACCAAAGAGTGTTTGGAAGAACATTGTTCAGAGGGCAAAATAACATCGCCTAACCCTGCTACTGCCGAAGTTTTGCTCCGAGAAAGCGAGCATGCATCATCCCCTTCGGCCCTCCAACAGGAACACCATTTCCCGCGTCTCACTTCCTCTTCTTCCTCGAACCAAACGTTCTCCCCTTCAGCCCCACCCAATTATCCCCTTCAAGGTACAGCCCATGCTCCTCGACCAACCTGGCAAACTGCTCGTCCCTCCCCAGCACCTTCAGATCAATCTGCAGCAACCTGGCGATGATGGGCGCGAGGTCATGCGCGGCGCAGACCCGGAGCTCATCCCCGCCACTACTCATCGGCCGCTTCTTGCGGTGGAGGCGCTCGAGCTTCTCCCGGAGTTTCTCCTCGACCACCTGCTCCACCGTCCGGCCGTGCACGCCGCTCGCGCTGGTGCGCTTGATCAGCTGGGCCTCGTCCCAGGTGAAGTATGGCTTCCCGATGTAGTACGGGTCGGCCACTTTGCCCAACCGCTTCTGCGATGCGGGGTGGTTGAAGTTGCTCAGGTCGTGCAGGAGGACGTGGATGCGGTACCAGAGGGTTCGGGAGGTGGTGGCTCCGTGCTTTAGGTCTGATAAGGTGGGCGGAGGGGCGAGAAGGGATTGGGATTGGGGTGAGGGAGCGGAGGGGCCAGTCACCTCCGTGTCAAGGGAGGCACTAGCCATGATGGTGGACTGCTGGTGAAGGATCGAGATGCTCCGTTTCAGGGCATTGAGGTTGGATAGCATTGTTTTGGGATCTGCAGGGGGTTATGAGGGGGTTGGGACCGTGGAGAGGAGTCCGGCGCGGAGGTCTGTTCCGACCGTCTGTTTTCATGGTGACGCATGTTGGTTCCGTTGACATCTTAGGGTTGGGCTCTGGGTCGGATACTTGGGGGTTTGCTGCGGGGATATCTTCCGGGTGACTATTCTGTCTTGGTAAAAGGATGAAGCTCTTCAGCTGTTATCCATTCATGGAGAATGTAGGTTCTAAGGACTACCATCCGGGGCGGTTGTGGGAACGCGTTGTGGGAAGCCTGGACCTGTTATCCAGGATGTAAAAGGTGTACTGTGCAGGCAGTATAGAATCCTAGTGGTTTGTGTTTCGTCGACCGCCCAAGCAGCATGAGATTAAACTCGGCTGGTAGCAATAAACAATTAATGCTAGTAGAGCAGGTCAATCAAGATGGTATCATGGTGGATGGAGGGATGGGTCTCAAATCTCCAAGTTGTGCTTTCTCAAGGACACTTCGAACTCGTTGTTTGGGTGGTGATGTCCTGCGCTATCACATTACTCGGACTCAATAGTCAGCTGTTCTTCAGTCCTATTCGCTTCTTTTTCCCCATTCGTTCAACCTATGTTAGGCCTTCTTTTCCACCTGCGAAGACTTTTGTCTAATTGCTTCCAAGTCTAGGCTCTGCTATCCTTCAAGCCAAGGCTTCGTGTCGGAAACCCAATTACTCCGTCGGGGGGTTAGGAGGGTAAAGGAGAACAATATCGCATAAGCTAAAATTCCTACGTAGAAGATATATTTTTTATATGGTCATATCTATCATCAGAGAGAAAATCCTGCCGGGAGTCTTTGTGCTCTATAGAAATGTTTGCTTGAGCTTATGCCGGCGATCGATAGTGGGATGCAGGCGGTGCATTAGGGCTCAGCTCGAGGCCGATGGGCAGGTTCCAGACAAAGAACTCGTGCCAACATCCTGGTTCCTGCATGCGTCTACGTCCTGACTAGGGGGATTTCAGGTCAATTCTTGTCTAGATGGGGACTGTTCATTCAGCCAAGCGAGAGCCCGGCAATCGACCATTGACAGCCACTTTGGATAGACTACAAGCCATCGCCATATTGTGGTCCATACCGAGGAGAGAATAAGAGTACAAGGATTGATGCTCGAGTAGTCCATGATGCGAATACTAAACCTATCTTCTACGCGTTCACTCACCACTCACTCGCAATCCCTTTCAGGAACTTTCCGCCAAATGCACCTAACCTCTATTCGATGGTCAGAGGCATCTACGCCGGCCAGAATAGGCGCTTATCGGTCTGAGCCTGGATAAGAATTTTCCGATCGATAAGTGCCCGTCAGCGCATGAATCTAGAACATGGAGGTTGGGTTTCGCGCCTCGCTCACTAACAGTCAGCTTTGCGCCGATCACCGTGAGGGATCAACATATTCGTTCGGAGTAATTCTTTGTGACGGGCAATAGTTTTTCACTAGCTGCGGCTACTCAGCCAAAGTCAACTTTTTTCGATCACTCATCCAAAATCCGAATACCTTCATCATCATCGCCCTCGATGGCCAGGACCGGGTATATATATCATGCCCGCAACCCTACCGGGACTGTCTCGTCACCTTCATTATCCAGGATCAAGCAGGTCAACCATTCTTTTCTTCATTTTCTTCTGCCCTTCCTCTTCTCCTCAGTTTGTCGACCCGTCATTCTCTTGCCCTTGTCGACTACACGTTAGACACTCTTTCAGCAATGAAGGCTTCTTTCTTGACGGCCCTCGTCCTGGCCGCCTGCACGGTGGCGAGCCCCGTGGGCCAGCCTTACGCTCGCGACGGTGAATGTACTTGCCAGCCCATTGGCGATCATGGCTCTGGCTCTGGCTCTGAGCCGCCGCAGCCTGCCCCCGAGTCCGAGTCTCCTGCTCCTTCAGCGTCCCTCTCTCCCGGTGGCTCTTCATCCGGTGTTTCTTCTTTCCCCGGCGATCCGGCGCCTGCTTCCTCCCAGCCTGTCACTCTTTTGGGATTCCGACCAGCTCCTACCGCTACCGCTACTGTGCCGTTGGCTTCATCGTCTCCGAATGCTGAACCTTCTGGACAGCCTTCGGGTCTTCCTGGATCCACGGGCTCTTCTGATCCGTCTGGTCCTGGTGGCTCCGGATCTTCCAGCCCGTCAGGCCCCTTGAAACCCTCTGGTCCAGCCGGTCCTTGAAGCTCCCTCGGCGCACCCGGCGGTTCTCAACCATCTGGAACCGTCCCCTCCGGAGCTAACTCCTCGACCCCGTCGGGATCTTCGTCGTGCGAGAGCGGCCACTGCCACGGCACAGGTCATCTGATTCAGGATCTGGGTCCTCAAGTCGATCGCCTGTTGAAGGTCGTCGGCAGCGGCACGGAGGAACTGTTCATCCAGTTGAGCGATCCATTTGCGGACCTGTTGGCCGGACTCGGTTTGGTGGGTCTATCTCAGCCCGTGGGAAGCCTCCTCAGAAGCGCCTCCAGCATCGGTGAGCTGGTGTCGGACCTGGGTCAGCCCGTGGACAACCTTTGCATCGTGACGGGCAAGGGTCTTGGTTTCTTTCTGATCGAATTGGACCACCCCGTGGCTGATCTCCTTCGCGGGCTTGGCCTTGATGCGCTCGCTCAGCCGGTGGGAAATGTGCTCAGCGACATTGGCAGCAGCCTCAAGCGTCGGACTAATGTCTCGAAGCCGGCGGGTCTGCTCGAGGAACTGGCCCCCGTGGTGGATTGCATCCTTCAAATCACCGGCGAAGACCTCAAGCCACTGCTGATCCGTCTGAGCAACCCCGTGGCGCAGCTCCTGATCAACCTGGGCTTGAACGAGGCTGGGCGCAGCGTGGGCCAAGTGATCCGGTCAGCTGCCTCAGTGGGCGACCTGATTGCCAACTTGGGACCGGTGGTGGATTGCCTGCTCACGGTGGTGGGTGAAGACGGTGGTCTCCTGCTGATCAAGCTGGATCCCGATGTTGCCGCCTTGGTGTCTGGCCTGGGGTTGCCGGCTATCGGAGTGCCCGTGGGTACCATTGTCGGGGAGCTGGGAAATGCTTTGTAGAGTGGAGAGCATCTCTGGAAAAGAAAGGGCGATCACCTATGTCACTTCCCCACATTCACTTTTTGTATTAGTTGACTACGGAGTACGTACTAGGTACTCCATACTCTGACCGGTGTACGGATATACATATAATACTAATAATTAATGTCACGAGTTACATAGTTGGTTAGTTAGCGTCAACCATTAGTAATCCCATGGATTCCCGGTGTCCGCGTCACTGGGAGGATAATCTCATCCCCGGGAGTAAGACTGAATCGCCCCACGGGGGACAGTTACCGATATGTGGGGAAATCATGAACCTTTGCGCCAAAGCCTGGGGGAAGACCAAACCAGTCACCGGCGAGGAAAAGCAGCAGCATTAAAATTTGCCTCTCCGGGCTGGTCGGAAGGCAAGAGGCGCAGGTCGAGCCCCCCCGTTGGATGGATTGTGGGAAATCGTGGGGAGGAAAAGCATTGCGGGTAAGATTTACTCCGCCTTTCTCAGTCCGATTGCCGGCTGCCATCCCATATTTAATGCCCAGTATATCCTCTTCGAGTTGGATCTTTTGCAACTGTTTCACTCTTCCAAGACCCATCTCCTCTCCTCTCTTCTTTACTATTGTTAGCATTCTCCTCTCACACAATGGCTCAGTCCCCGCAAGATCTTAAGGTGGCCATTTTGGGCGCAGGTATGCCGCGGTCCCGCTTTCCCTTCAGCCTTATCGTTTTCCTCGAAAGAAAATGCGAAAACTAACTTCAAGATCAGGTATGGGTGGTCTCACCTGCGCTCTGGCCTTGGCCCGAGAGGGTTTCAAGAACATCGACGTTTACGAGACGGCTCATGACCTGGGCTTTGTTGGAGCCGGTATCCAACTTGCCCCCAACATGGCCCGCGTCCTCGACCGGTTGGGTGTGTGGAAGCAGATTGAGGCCGAGGCTGTCAACATTGTTGAGACCAGCGTCCGGGGTATGTTTCTTTTGTGATTCGGTGGACGATTGAATGAGTGACTGACCCATCCTGCAGTTGGAGCGACGGATGCGGAATTGGCCCACGTACCGCTGGAATACATTGCGGATACCTATGGCTACCCGCACATGGTTGGACACCGTTCCTCCCTCGCCAACGGCCTCTACCAGGGCTGTCTCCGCCACCCCGACGCCATTCGCTTCCACTTTGCTACCACCGCCCAAGATGTCACCTTTGGCTCCAAGCCGTCCTTCAAGGCTGTTCCCCGCGACACCACCCAGGAGCCTTACCGCGTCGAAGCCGACGTCCTCCTCGGCGCCGATGGCATCAAGTCCAACACGCGTGTTGCCATGCTCGACCTGCTCGGCATCCAGGCCGGCGTCAAGGACACCAACCAGGCCGCGTACCGGATCATGATCCACAAGGACCAGGTCAAGGACGACCCGGAGCTGCTGGCCCTGATCAGCGGCAACAAGGTCACGCGCTGGATCGGCGAGAAGCGCCACATCATCGCCTACCCGGTCTCCAACAACACCATCTACAACCTCTCGACCACCCAGCCCGACATCAACTTCGCCGCGGCCACCAACGCCACCTACACCACCCGCGGCGACAAGTCCGTCATGCTGCAGGTCTTCGGCGACTTCTGCCCCATGGTCCAGCGCATGCTCGGCTACGTCCCCGAGGGCGAGGTCTGCGAGTGGAAGCTGCGCGTCCACGAGCCGCTGCCCACCTGGGTGCACGAGTCGGTCGCCCTCGTCGGCGACTCCTGCCACCCGACCCTGCCGCACCTGGCCCAGGGCGCCGCGCAGGCGATCGAGGACGGCGCCGTCATCGGCAAGGTCCTGGCCAAGCTGCCCGACACCACCCCGGCCTCGATCCACAAGGCCCTCAAGGTCTACGAGAAGATCCGCAAGAACCGCGCCTACGCCCTCGTCGAGCTGGCCGCCGCCTCCGGCCGCGCCTTGCACCTGGGCGACGGCGCCGCCAAGGAGGAGCGCGACAAGCAGTTCGCCGCCCTCCGCGAGGGCAAGGGTCCCGTCCCCGACAAGTGGGCCGACGCCGACGTTCAGCGCGAGATTTATGGTGTCGATGTCACCCAGGAAGCCACGGAGCGCTTCGATGAGCTGTTCGCGGCGTAAGCTTTTCCCGTTTCTTCTTCCCTCCTCCTGTCGATTGTTGTGTGTGTAGTCTCTGGCCCGGCTGCTAGTGATCCACCCCTTTGCATGTTTTGTATATTTTTTTTTTCTGTACATAGAGCTGATGGGGAATATTCTCTTCTTGACAAAAAAAGATCAGGTCGTGAAGCCAAACTGGTCTGAAGCCCGTTCTCCTTTTTTTTTTTGTTTTTTTTTGCTGTTGTTGTTCTGGTGGAAAGCGATATTAGCATTGTCTGATACTTCCAATGATGATTTATGATCCTTTTTCCTTCCGTCTTTGTCTGCTAATTGGTGTCGTATGTCGTACGCTCTCTCGTAGAATAGTGGGGAAGCTATAGAAGGGATCTGCTATTGACCCCGGACTTTCCCCCGCCAGTTCCTAGATAATGTCTCAGTGATGCGGAGTGTAGTTGGGGACTATGTCTTGGTGAGGGAATTCGATTTGTATGGCTAGAATGGCTGTTTTGAGCATGTAATGCTTGTTAGCACCGTATGGTATGGTCAGTCGTTGTCCAGTATCGGAGTGGTGTCCAGCCAGGAGGTGCAGAAGAGGAAGCATTACCAGTAAGTTGGTTGTTTGTATTCGGTTTGTTCTCCCTCCGTCTTCGTCTTCTTCCCATCCACCTCTCCTCTTCCACTCCAGACAACCCGACTCACGCCTCGTTCATCTTCGTCAAAGACCTTGCTGCGTTGTTAAGAATCAAATCCACGTTCAATGTCGCAGCAATCATAGTCTCGATGGTCAATCGAGTCTCGCCGCTATGTTCCACCGTGTGTGGCTGTATAGCCTCTGCGCCACACCGCTAGCACATTTGAAACAACATCCGAACCGCGATAAGTGTACGCCGTACTCTACTCTCGAGAACATATATCTACACGCAGAGGCTATATATACTTGAAATGGCCTTGTGACAATAGCCACGCGGCTACAACCGCCAAACTACTCCCGGTCGGGGTAGCACCACTCTTGCACAACTGGAACGTACTCGTACTTCCCTCTTCCCCAGAAGAGATTTTAGCTGACGAACACCCCGATTAGGCTTGTATACTGCCATCTGAGTGGTGGGTCCAGCCTATTTAAGTCGGACTAAGAACCAAATAGGCAGGAGTCTCTCCAACACCCACTGCCACTTTTGCACTGCTACACCGTGGCCCCCCTCCCCCCGACCCAAAGACATCTTTTTTTTTCTTGCATGTTCATTGGACCTGGCCGGCAGGCAGTTGATAGTTCCGAAGTGGCTTCTTGCCAAGACATTTGACAACCCTCAACAAATTACGGTAAAAAATACCGACTGGTCAAGGAGCTCAAGGAGCTCAAGGAGCTCAAGTCTGAGATCATGATTGGCGACGGTGGAATCATTCGGCGGGAGGGGCAAAGCTAGTGTTTTGGCTCCTGGAGCACTAGTCGCGTGGTTTTCCGCGATAGGTTTCATTTCGCTTGGGTTTACTTCAGCATCACACTACTTCGTTGAGGGTGATGATCTTGTAAAGGGGAAAAGGCGAGGCAGTGGTAATTTGACCCTTGCAGCCGGGTGGGCCACAGAGGTTGGCTCAACCACCCCTCGTTGAGTGTGGCATGTCAAGTCCAGGTATACTCTTCACAACCTATGCTGACTGGGCTCACGTCCATTGTCCTATCTTAGGGGGAGTATTAATCCTGTGGAGACGATCTCAGGGCAACTTGGCAGATTGAGGTACGATCTGGGGGTATTACTATCAATCTTGAACTGACACCCTTGGTCTAGATGACCTTCACGAGTCATGAATACACCGCCAAGCTTGAAGGGAAGGGTTGTCCAGGGGGAAAACTATCTCTCGACCTTACTGACAGAGACGATGTCTGCCTCCATGGCACGACGCGAACACACAACACAAAAAAAGCAAATCCCGAACTGATTGCGGGCACCTAAGCCGAGGACGTCATCAATGGATCTTTGCCAAGATGGTATTTGTTGGGACCCGAGCAGCTGGTTACAGTGTGGTACGTGTGGACCGAATTGGCCAGTTCTCATACGGAAAAGTCCTCCTTTGGCCATCAGCAAATTAAAGTTGCTCCTACATGCGGCAGCTATTTCAATCCGAACTTTTGAGCCATTGCAGGTTTTTTTTTTTTTTCCACCCCGGGGGTCCGGCATGTCTTGGCATGTGTTAATCATCCATCCGGTTTTGGCGTCGATTCTGGATGCCAGGGTGTAATGTTGCCATTGTTATCATTCAACTTTGATGCCTCTTCGAAAGTTTCCTTTCTTCTTTTCCTTGTTCTCCTTCCCTTTCTTCATCTCTTGATCTACCTCTGCTTCTCCGCTTCCCTTCATGGGTGTGACATTGACATGCAGGAGTCCGCTGATCCCGGGGCGGCCGATGACCCCGTAAAAGGCCTTATTCCTGCTGCCACGCAAAAGGGCAAAGTACCCATCCCCCGGCTTGTCCCTCCATCACTCAAAAACAATCATCAGCGCACTGCCCGTGCGTGCGTGGCCTGCCGGGCCAGGAAGACCAAGTGTGACGGTCGCAAGCCCGTGTGTAGGCAATGTAGTCGTCTTGCTCTCGACTGTAACTATGCGGGGTCAAAGCGTGAGCGCCAGCAGCTGGAGCTGGATTCGGTTCGCTCCCAAGTCACAGCATATGAGTCTTTGTTGCGAGAGATCATCTCCGAAACTGCCCGCCAGGACATCAAACCCATTGATGAAATCATCAGTGTGAGTGGCCTCCCCGCACTCGTCGAGGTACACATTGCTTAGAGTCGCAGAAACACCTTCAAGGGAACACCGATGCATTCTCCACGCTGATGACCGCCCAATCGCTATCGGATCAACATCTGCCACAGCCACTCCCGGGCATCTCATTGGCCCGTATGCACCTAACCCTGGCCTCCAATCCTGCCAGCGCAACTCAACCTCTGCAGGATTGTCCCCCGATCCAAACCACCAACATCGGTCACTGGACTGACCTTGTTGACAATACCACGGCCAGCCATCTTCTGTCTCTGTACTTCACCTGGGACAACCCGACGTGGCACCTCATCGACCAGGAGCTGTTCCTTCGCGACCTGGAGCGCGGTCAGACGGGGTTCTGCTCACCTCTGCTGGTCCACGCGCTTCTATTCTTCGGCTGTGTAATCGCTCTTCCGGTCCTGTTATGTTTCGCATGGGTAACCCCGACTAACCTGGATGATAGAGTTTCTCTTACCATCTGGCGCGACTCACGGATCGACGGGAGGAGAAGGTTTTGGGCCAGAAGATCTATTCGGCCCTGCAACGTCTTTGGAATGTGGAGAAAGAAATCACTTGTCTTCCTACAGCACAATCAAGTGTCATGATTGGCTTGCTGTGTTGCACTTTTGGGCTGGACCGGATGGGCACACGATACATCATGCACGGCGCTACGTTATGCCTTGGGTTAAGGCTGCATGAGGAGCGTCCTTCTTTCCTTGAAGATACTGTCGACGAGGATGTCGAGTCGCTTCACAGGTGTCATAGACTAGTCGCATGGGCTGTATTTGATGTTCAAGCGTACGTCCCTGGTCCAGATTCATTACCCTCCATGCACATGCTGACGCAATACAGACTGGCGGCGCAAGTGTACCGGAAGGAATCGGCGTGGAAGCAGCCACCGTCTGTCAGGTTCTCGGCGACCGAAGCGGCGGCACTAGACGATGGCGACGAATGGAGTCCATACCCGTTTCTCACCCCTATTTTCAGGCCGTTTGTGCATACGGCCGCGAGAGCTCGAGGCGGTCTCGTGATGATTGTCAACGACATAGCGGCTTTTGCGTTGAGGTTTCCAGACTCACCGCTGGATCAACAGGACTGGGAGTACGGCTTCCAGCTCTACGGGAAGCTCCTGAACTGGCGGGCCAGTTTACCTTCCACCGTCACCCCCGATGAGAATACGTCGCCCCATATTCTGACGTTACAGTAAGTCTGGATACGCTTCTTCGTTTACGCTTCTACTTACCATGTGATGACAGCATGTACTATCACGCGACAGTGGTCTCATTATGCGAGATCTTTAATCTCTATTCTAATCCAACGAACAACCCATTTGAGACGAAGTTTGACACCCAGGGTGCCAAATTACAAGCCATGGGGGTCATCGGATCTCTCATCCTGCTGTTCCAGACTTGCCATGGATTCAAGTCCTTGCCGATCGTCATGCTCCACTACTTCTGTGCGGCGGGCGTACATTCTGTCTCCCAACTGCGCCCTCAAGACCCGAAGTGGAGCCTCGTCCTGGAGAGCTGCGTGGTCGGGCTCTGGCACATGAGTCTCGGATGGGGCCGCCTGTGCACCGCCTTCCTCCGAACCATCGAACTAGTCCTCAAGGCGACCAAACCCGACCCATTCCTCATCTCCCCCAAGGTCCGAGCCGTCATGCAACAGCTGAGCACGAATCGATGGACGGCGACGGACATCAAGTCCTTGGCGGCGGACTATGTTGTGTATCATGTCCCGAAGTCCGAGGAACCGGGCGCCGCTGCGGGCCCTCAGCACCTGGCTCACGGGCTGCAGAGTCTGATAGCTGCTATGGATGAACACTCTATTAAGGAGAAGTGATGCGCCTTAGATGTTTTTATCCAAAGCACGACTCGTGTGGACATCATCATCAATCTGCAGAACTCGCTCTCCATTCGTGGTTAGCATGGTCTCACTTAACACCGATACATCTCGACTGAAGACTCGGCTCCATTATGCAACTCATCCTTGTCATGCACCAATTCACGACCGTGGAAAAATGGGGCCAGATGGCTACAGACATACGTCTCTATATGCTGCAAGCCGGGGACGACCGCAACACATGCAGCGTTGAAATCACGAGCATGTTCGGTCTGGTCTGTCGCACGTGGTTCGGTAATCGGCACGGTATCAGGCCCAGCATTTACAGTATGATCAATTAGCGGTAGCGAGCCTCTGAATTTTATTTCGTCTATCTGACTGATTGACTGGGTTGGGGGCGGTTCAAGGGCATATGCGTCTTCCGTTGGTAGAAAGGTATTCTCGGGCATGCAATATGCAGTGTGCTACTACTGGTGACTTGGTGTAATATCAGGGATCAGATTCTCTTGTTTGTAGTCCCGTTGCTCATGAAGACCCGTATGCCGCTTTACAGTTAGTATCACTGTGAGGCCAAATATCTCGAGCGGAGCTTTGTGGCCCCAGGACCCATATTTATATCGGGGGGGAAGAGCCATAAGTCTAACCAGAATACACCTCCAACAACCATACAATCCACCTATTGAGTTGCTGAGCCTGAGGGCAAGTAATATAGATAAATCATCCAGACAATAGCAAGAAATCATTCAAACAGTAACTGATATATTCCAGCTCAAGCTCAAGCTCAAGCCCAGTTACAAATAGGTAGTTCACTACAAGGTACCTCCCAAACTCCAAACTCCAGACACCAATCCCCAATCCCCTCCGAACACACATCCCACTAAATCCAAACAATCACAAGCTGACAAACCCCAAACAAACAATAAATCAAACCAAGGTATCATTATCATCCCCTTCCCCCCTCCTCCCCTCTCGACAGTTATCACACCACCCCCCTCCCTCTCACTTCTTACTTCCCACATGCCCTCACCACATACCACATTCCTCATTCCCCCCTCAAGTATAGTACATCATTCCCTTCCACAGCTAACAAATCCCCAAACCCTTGGGGGGAAAATCACTCCCACCGCCCCCCGCCCCCCAGAGCCCCCAACCGATTCGCCGTCCGCTGATCCAACAGCGCCGCCGCCAATTTCCTCGACCCGCCCGCGCTCCCAGTTCGGGCGCGCTGCATCCGCAGCTCCCTCTCGCGTTCCCGCTCGCGCGCCGCCGTGTACGCGTTGACGGAGGCGGTGGCGTTACCCCCTGCCTTTTTGATTCCGGCTGGGTTCACTGCCCCGTGGCCGGCGTTCACGGACGCTGCGCTACTCCGTCGGCTTCCTGCTCCTGCTCCTGAGGATGAGGAGGAGGATGAGGAGGAGGCGGTGGTGCTGCGCCGGAGTAGAGGCGGGGGGCGGTTGAAGCCGAGGCCGAAGGTGCCGCTGTCCTTGGCGGTGGTGGTGGTGGGGGAATCCGTCGCGAAAGCGAGTTTGCCTCCAGCATTGGAGGAGGTGGCGGAGTTGCTGGATGCTTGGCGGAGGAGGGCGAGGCGGTCGACGACGGGGCCGCGGGTGCGGCGTGGGTGGTGGGTCAGGAGGTTTGGGGGGGGTTTGGGTTGGCTGGGTCCGGCGACGGCGGCGAGTTCGTCGTCGGAGTCATCGGAAGCGAAGTCGGCGGGGTCGAGGGTGGTTTCTTCTGGCTGGTCGTGGTCGTGGTCGTGCTCCTGGTCCAGGGAGGCGTCCTCGTGGAAGGAATCGTACTCGTGCGTCTCGGTCAAAAAGCTCAGGGTCTCGCGGATCTCGGCCAGGGTCGCGGGTTTCTTGGACATGGCGGAGGCCGGCTTGCGGCGGAGGTGGGGCGGGGGTCGGTTGTAGGTGGATTCGGTGCTAGGGTTGAGGGGGCGTTTTCTTTTGTTGTTTTGCGGGTCGGTGGTGTTGTCGGTGGATTCTGCAGTCTCGGGTTGAGGGGGTGGGGGTTGCTGTCTTGTTGACTCTCCTCGTCCTCCCCCTCCTCCTCAAACTCCAGCCCCATCTCCTCGTCATCGTCGTCGTCGCGGTCCTCAACCGCCCGGAAGAAGGCTGCTTTCTTCGGGTTCTCGGCGATCTCGCCCATCTTCTCGTCGGCCAGAAGCGCCTTGCGCATCCGCGCGAACTCGCGCTGCTTCTCGCGGCGCCGCGCCAGGAGTTCGTCGTCCGAGTCGTCCAGGTCGAACTCGTCGCCTGCGTTGGCGCCGCGGCGCCGCCGGAGGGCACCCGTGGTGATGTCCTTCAGGAGCTTGGCGACTTGCTTTTCGTCGGTGGTGCGTTGGTGGTGGCTAGTGTGTTCGTGGTTAGTTTCACCGGCAAAAGAAAAGGGGGAAGGGTAGACTCACGCGTTCAAGGCAGCAAGCTGCTTCTCGTCAACTGTCTCCCCGCTGTGGTCGTTGATCATCGCTCGGTCGTAGGCGTTCTCCTCGTCATCGTCGTCCTCGTCGCTTCCACCGCCCAGTCCGGCGTATTCATCGTCCGACTCCTCTGCTGCCTCTTCCACCACGTCCTTGGCCTTGCTCTTGCTCTTGTCGAATAGGACGGCAGGCTTCTTGTTCTTCTTCGACGCCTTCATGATGTTGAAGGCATTGGCGTTGATTTCGAAGTCGCCGTTGTCTTCCTCTTGTTCTTCGACCATGGAAAGGTCAGCGGCGCGGCCGCCACGCTTCAAGTAGCGCTTGCTTCTCGTGGGGACCGGGGACTGGTTCTGGTCCACGATGACGGTTTCGATGGTCGATTGCGGCGTGCCGAGGAAGCGCTTCGACGGGTCAAATGGCGAGAGAATGAATCCTTCATCCTGCGTCGGGTCGGGGATCTGCGAGAAGTTCGAGACGGAGCGTGGAGCGGGGGATTCGGACACCCGCGCGGTGGACGGGGCGTAGTGAGCGAGTATATCATGAGACTCGGCCCGGGGCACCTGGCTGTCCTTAACTATCACATTGGAGTCGGACTCGTGGAGTCCAGGCTCGGGCAAAGTGCTCGGCAGTGTGGGAGCAGGCGTCTGTTGGCTGCGCTGGGGGCTTCCGGCTATGGTGCCCGCAAAGGCTTGCGTCAAGCTTAGCAGGTCGTTGGAGCTCTGCGCAGGGAGGTGAGGCCGGTCGACAGACCGCGTTGCAGGAGTGGTGGCACCGATGATGGGCTTGGCTGGGGTTTTCGGCTCTTGCACCTCGTCCTCGTCCTCGTCGTCGCTGATCACCCGAGTCTGTCGCTTGCGTCTCTGGGTAGGAATATCCGTCTCCTCGACCGACATGACTTCTGACTTGTCGTCTTCCGATTCATCCCCTTCGTCGGCTTCAGAGTCGACCAATCCATCACCGCCTCCTTGTGCGTCTGCCATTTCCTCGTCTTCGTCGTCGTCACCATTCTCCCCATCCTCTGACCCCGAGTATTCGAAGTCCTCGTCCTCGTCCTCGTCATCGCCGTCGCGCTTGGCAGCTTTGCGTTCTTGCTTGGCAATTGCGTCGGCTTCCATGCGTGCCTTCTCGACCAGGTTCTCCAGCTCGTCCTCCATGGCCGCGCGCTCTTCCGCCGTCTCGATGTGAACACCCTTGGCTCTGAGCTCTTCGATCCTCTCCTGTCGCTCCCTGGCAGCTTGCTGTCTAGCCTTCAGGAGCAACGTGGCAGAGAGTTGAGCCCCGTTCATGCCCTTGGACTTGCGGTTGGGCGAGGTCAAGTGCGCCAGAGCTTTCAACTTAATCATTGAAGCCGACTCCTGTAGTTTCTTGGCGGGGAGGTTCTCGAAAGCCGCGATCCGGCGGCATTTGGCGGGCGAGGTGACAATTTCCAGGTCACTGTCCGAGTCGTCTTGTTGATGGCGTGCCACTTCTTCTCGTGATAGCCTGACGCGAACCGCAGGCAGGTTCAGCGCCTTCTTCCCTTTAGCGTATGTTGCGTCTATTTTCTGACCTGTCGGCTCCACCTCCATCCGAGCCACAATCGGTTCCTCAGGCTGCGTCGGTGGGTTGGCGAGAATCTTCTCGAGCGTCGGGAATTCGGGCTCAGCTGGATTCTCGTCTGTTTCCTCCATAGCAAACACCTTGTCTGCCGGACCCAGGACCGGCGACGT
This sequence comes from Aspergillus aculeatus ATCC 16872, assembly GCF_001890905.1. Lineage (NCBI taxonomy): Eukaryota > Fungi > Ascomycota > Eurotiomycetes > Eurotiales > Aspergillaceae > Aspergillus > Aspergillus aculeatus. Next base: position 1,214,259 of record NW_017962983.1, read on the forward strand.
CCGGGGCGTCTCCTTGTCCTTCTGTGCCTCGACATCCGACGAATTCTGCGAGCCCGCCGCGCTAGATGAGGTCTCGCCAGCTGGGGGTATAGCTTCTTGGGGGACAGCCGGCTGTCCGAAGTTGAACCGCGCGAAGAAGCTCTCCTTGGTAATCTTCTTCTTCGTCTGTGCCTGATGCGCTAGCTGCATGTTGCGACTCATCCGCTGCGTCTCGCGGTTCATCTCCTCCAGTGCCTTTTTGCTGGCCTTGCGCGCCGCAGGCCGCGTCTGCTGTTGCTTTTTGGCTGTGGCTTCGGCGCCCGATGATGCACCGTCGCCCTCGCCCTCACTCGCAGACAAGACCATCTCCGCATCAGATTGTCCCTGCTGCCTCGCAGCCCGCGCGGCGGCCCGTCTCTCCGCCTCAGCCTGTTCCTCTTCCTCGCGCTCCTTGCGCTTCTGCGCCACAAGAGCCAAGAACCGGGCGTTCTTCTTCGGTTGCTGTGCTTCGTCCTCGTTATCTGTGATGTTGGCATCGTTCTCGGCATGATCCCGTCCCTTGACAGGCGACGACACGAAAAGCGGAGAGTACGCGCGGGTCCGCGGCTCCTCATCATCTTCATCGAATGCAGGCTCGGGAGGTACGGTGGTAATCCCTCTCCGTCGCGGACCCGCCGTTGGGAGATCGTCGTCGTCGTCATCCTTGTGACCATGTCCCTTGGCCTCCTCATCCCGTAACCTCCTCTTAACCCTCTCAAACGCCGTCGTCCCCGATTGACCAGTAGTACCCTGTAACCGCGCTGCCATCCGCCCCTTAGGCCTCACAATCTCCTCGTCGTCGTCGTCATCATCCTCATCCTCATCCTCGACGTCAACCATCGGTACCGAACCCGCCGCCTCAACAACCGAAGAAATCGAGCTCTTCTTCAACGCGTCGCTGAGCTTGGTCGTGGAGCGATCACCACCAGCCCCAATTCCTTTCTGCGTAGCATTATTACGGTTACAGTCGTCATCATCGGAATCGCTATCGCTATCAAACGCAGCAAGCATGGCTTTGATCTTCCGGCCGGGGGTGAGGAGCATTTCGGTGTCTGTGCCGGGGGACGCGGCGCGCGTTGAGCGCGGTGTAGAGGGTGTGGAAGTGGACATTATCGTATGGTTTCGGGCAAGGGTATCATAAACGTTGGCTTTAGTTTTGAGGGAGGGTGGAGGTGAGCATTTCTAATTGTTATCGGATGAGTTCAGGAGGGGGAAACGTGGGCAATGTCTGTATTGAATTAAGGGGAGCTGGAATTTGGTTGCTTAAGTGGTTGCGTTAAGTTGATCAAGGGCGCCGCGGAGATGGATTCTGCGGGCGGACGGACGGGTAGGGTAGGAAGACGCGCCGCGCGCGCGTTGGCGTCGGGGGCTGTTATCGCACGTGATGCGAGTTGACTTTGGTTGGTTCGCTTATCGCAGCTCACGTCTATACTATAACACTACACGTACAGTAAGTACAGGGCAGTATCTACGCATGACTGATTTCTGAGGGAGAGTGGTGTTCAATGTGCATGATTGGTTTATTTGCATTGCATTGCATGGGGGAGCTTTAAAAATACAGCGCGCGCCGTGTGTGGATTTCTTTCTCATTTGGACGCCAATGAACGCCAATTCCCTAGCACAATAAGACGAAGGAAGGAAGGTAGAGAGAGAAGGGAAGTGGAAAAAAAGAAAAGAGAAAGTGTACAATCAAACGGGGAAAACAACCGACGCTGTAGTAAATGCTTTCGAATGCATTCGAAAATCCCAAGTTCCTGTCCCTGTTTTTTCTCCCTCCAATTTACGATGGCGAGCATTGATAGCACAAAATTTGATGGTCGCATGCAAAGTCTCGGTCGATGGAAATCCTCAGTGTTGGCTGTGATGTGACCATATCATTGCTGGGATGGCACAGCTAGATCTCGATATCCAAATCTATATCCAACGCTGCGATGTTCTCGTCGTCCATGTTGCGATGGCGGATGGCGCCGCTCTTGACGGCTTTGCGCTGGTTGGCGCCGAGCGGAGTGCCCGTGGTGGGCGTGCTGGCCTTGGATGGCGTCCCCGAGGCCGAGGTATCCTGGCTGCCGCCCTCTCCGGGCTTGTTGGGCGACGGGATCGTGTTGCCGTTGACGTCGTAGTGCGTGCGGGCCTGGGTGCGCACCCGCATGAAGGGGTTGAGCGTCGCCTCGCCACGGGCCACCGCCGCGGCGGCCTTGCGGCTGGCCTTCCGCTCCTCGAGCTGGGCGCGGCGGACGTTCTCGTAGTTAAGCTTCTGGTTGCGCAGGTTCAGCTCGGCCAGACGCTCGTGCTCGGAGGGCTTGTCAGCGCGGGGCCGCGACAGGCTGGTGCCGTGGGCGACCTTGGGCGCCGCCATGCTGTTCAGCTCGCTCTGCAGCCGCTCCGCCTCGGCCTCGTCGCCCGCCGCTTTGGCCAGTTTCAGCTGCTTCTCCACGTCGACGCGCTTGAAGAATTGCGACTTGGTGTCCAACGACCCCTGCTTGCGTAGCTTCTCGTTGAGTTCCTCGTTGGTGAACTTGTGGTTCAGTAACCGGTTGATGTCCGCCACTTTGCTGGCCACCTGCGACTTCGTGGCCATCTTGCAGTCTTCAATGGCCATGGTCTGACGGTAGCGGTTGAACTCGGCCTTAAAAGCGTTAGTCTAGGTTGGCGAGAAATCTCGAGACTAAGGATGCCAACCTCTGTGAATGGGGAGTCCGAGCACGCAATGAAGGGAAAGCTTTTCTCGGCCTTTCCGTGGGCCAGCACGGCGTACTGATTTGTGGCGAATGAGCGGCCATTTGGCCCCTCCATGGCGTACATGGGGCCTTCCTCGACGATTTCTGCCATCGTTAGCGATGAATCCGGCACGAACCGGGGGAAAGGGGTTCCCTTACTCTTGATCAAGCACAGACGGTACTGATTCAAGCCCGTATCGCGGTTGGGACCGACGTTAACACGGGCGTAGCATCCGGCGATCGCCTCCTCGAAACCAGGATAGAAGCAGACCTGCGCGAAATTACTGCGACCGACGCGCGTACGCTGGATATCTCGCAGTTCGGCCGGTGGATCGTCCTTGGGAGGAGACAGGGAGCGTTCCCGATCGTCCCATTCGACTTCACTCTCGCCTTCGGCGTCCTCATCCGACAGCCTATCATCCCGGGAGCGGGCTTTCTGATCCTTCGCGGTAGGATCCCGACGGCGGAGCTCGTCGCGTTTGCCCTTCTGCTCGCGCTGCCGCTTGTAGGCCTCGATCGCCTCCGACGTCTCCCCGACTTTGCGACCACCCAGCGTCGTCTTCTGGCGCGAGCTCTTGCGGTTGCCCTCGTCCAGGTTCGCGGCGCTCGCCTTCCGCTTGTTCTTCTTGGCCTTGCGGGCTTCCTCCCGCTCCCGCGATGCTAGCAGACGGCGGAGGGCGAGATCCTGGTTGTGACGATCGACCTCCTGCGCGCGTTCCGACAGGATCTGCTCGCGCTGAATCTCGGGCATCGCCATGATCTCCTCCTTGTCTTTGGCTGAGTAATAGAGCTTCTCGTAGGGGAACATGGGCCCGTCATCTTCGCCTATATCGGCGGAACCTTCCGAGTCGGACGCGGAATCGGATTCGGACATGCTGGCAGAGTCGAGCGATTCGGCTGCAGAGCTGATCGGGAGCACACACCGTGTTAGCCAGCGAGCCGTTACTGTGTGGCGGACGCACTTCCCAAGATGAAGATCGGAGGGCAGCTCGGGTAACACTTACAGTTCACCGTCCTCGTCATCACGATGACGGGACTTTCGACTACGTCGCGCCGGTTTGGCGATGCCTTTGCGACCCATGGTGGATGATGCTGCGGGTGATTGTGGTGGTGGTGAAGAAGAAGAAGAGCGATCCGGGGAGGCGGCCTTTTCCCTGGTGGGCGGAGAAGACTCCTCGTCCGAGGAGTCACCCGCCAGGGCGAGAAGCTCTGCATCGAGGTCATCCGCCATGGTGAATTGAGGGTAGGGTGAAGTGTGGCCTAAAGAGTGCGGGACCGGGTGGTGCGAGCCCGAGCAAAGGTGGCGCTGGCTCTCAGATGCAAAACCAAAAGAGCCCAATCAACTCCGTCGTTGTCGACCAGCGCACTCGAGGTAGTATATATCGTCTAGACGGGCTGTGGCTGAGCAGATATGAAGTCCTTGAAGTGGCCACAGGGGAAGTCGAATTGGAGGCGAAACCGCGCTATGTAGGACCGGGGTGCGCTGTGAGAGAACGCTGACAAAGGCCGATCTGAAGTTGCCTATTTATATAGTGGTGATAGCGCGGAGACAACAGGGTATATTGTTGAGAGTGGGCGCGTGAAGGATGGACAGTGTCGCAGGGGGTCAGGTTTAAAACATTCGGTATCGGGAAGTGAAAAGAAGCGCCTGGAGAAGTTCACGATCCTCTCTTGCTCATGACGTTCCGCTCCAGGGTTGGCGTGCCAAGGCGGTAAGCGCGCGGCTGCGGCTTTTGCTGGACTTGAATGGAAGATGGGTTGAGCCACCTCGGAAAGCATGGCAGCATAAGGCACTTATCTACAGTAGAGGTGAGCATTCCTTAATCTTTTAAAAAGTCTAGACAGCGCATTAACATCTGTCGCGACAGCCATTCCTCTTGTTTAAATTCCCTTCAGCGATCTCCGAGAGTTTCACAATGCTGGCCAGAACTTCCCTTGCCGCATCTTTCCGACCGACGGCGGCGATCACCCCCGTCGTGCTCGACTTCCTCGCACCATCCACGCTGCAACAGAGCCGTCGCCTGTACCACCTCACCACCACCGATCACTCCACTGCACCATCCAGTTCCAGCCCGCCGTCCCCAACTAACCGCCATGACGCCCGGAAACCAAGATACGCCCTCACCGCGAAGCAGCGCGAATTCCTCGACAGCGCGCTGCGGGTCAACCAAGCCGGCGAGCTGGCGGCGACGCTGATCTACACGGCGCAAACGCCACAGGTGGTGCGCTCGCACCCCCACCTGCGCCCGCTCATGAAGCACATGTACGACCAGGAGGTCGGACACTTCAACACATTCAACCAGCTCATCGCGAAGCACCGGGTGCGGCCGACGGCGATGTACCCGGTCTGGTACGCGGCGGCGACCTTCCTGGGCTGGTCCACGGGCGTCCTGGGCCGGGAGGCCGCCATGGCGTGCACGGAAGCCGTCGAGACGGAGATCGGATCGCACTACAACGACCAAGTCCGCGAGATTTTGTCGTGGAAGGCCGAGGCGGAGCGCCGCGGCGAGGAGCTGGACCCGGAGCTCGAGGAGATGCTGGCGAACTTCCGGCGCATCCGCGACGAGGAGCTGGAGCATTTGGATCACGCGGTCGAGAATGATGCCAAGGAGGCAAAGCCGTATGATCCCTTAGTTAATTTCATCCGGTATGGATGCAAGGCTGCTATCAAGATCAGTGAGAAGGTCTAGATGGGAGCCAGCCCTTTTCGGGAAGTGCTCGAAGCGTTGTGAGATGATATGTTCCCGGCAGCGGTGGGAGGTTCCGGCATTTACAGCATTTTGTGTACGAGGTACGATTCATTGACGTTGCCTACTGTATTATATTCTAGTCCATATGTGTAGTCTATAAGATGCATCGACGATTCGCTTCAGTCTGTCTTTGCTGCAAAGGAAGTCGCTCAGGTGGTGGTGGCGGTGGTGGTGGTGGTCTGTCATATGTCCAATCGCAACAACACATAAGTGAGCAATTCGATACGTACCTCATCGCGCTGGGGGCGAGGGGGCGTGTGTCGTAAACCCGAGCCTCCATGATGAATGAACGTCACCTTCACTCCTCCACTCCCTGCGTCTCCTTCTCAAGGTACTCGACAAAATTCCTCGAAAACCGCGTAACCTGCTCATAAACCTCCTTAAACCCATTAACTCCACCATAATACGGATCTTGCACCACCTCGCCCCCGCCCACCCGCTCATGCAGGGCGCCGCCGGCACCAAAATCCCCGAACAGGCGCACCTCGGCCACCTTAGCGGCGCGGGCGGCGCCGGATTTCTTGGTGGCAGCCGCCAGCACGGCCTCGCGCGTCTCCTGCAGATCGCGCAGGTTGTACTTGTCCATCGCCAGGACATAATCAAAAGTCAGAAAGTCCTCCTTGGTGACCTTGCGCGCGGCATGGACGTAGCGGGTGATGCCGTGGGCGCGCAGCGTGGTCATCGTGCGGTGGTCCGGGGACTCGCCGGCGTGGTAGGCGCCCGTGCCGGCGGAGTCGATCTTGTTGATGAGTGGGTGTGACGCGGCGACGTGGCGGAAGACACCTTCAGCCATGGGGGAGCGGCCTGTGAGCTGTGTGGTTAGATGATGCTTGTACAGTACTGGTGCGGTTTGGGGTGTGGTGAGTGCGGGGGAGATTGGGGGTGGTTGGGCCTTACAGATGTTGCCGAGGCAGACGAAGAGGACGTTGACTTGTTGTCCTGTGGGTGTGGTGTTGGCGGACATGATGTGCTATTGTCTATTATGGTATCGTCCAAGATGGGAGCAAAGATTGAGGGAGGCGAGGGTGGTTTGAAGGAGTGAATGCTTCTCTCTGGTTCCTATTGTGGCTGCCGCCGGGCGGGGGATGCGGGCGACGGCGCAGAATCTTATCGATAGGGAGTTAGTGCCTGAGGCGCAAGGCAGCTTTCCGCGTCACCTGGAGGGCTGTACCTGACTGACTCTTGCCACATGCTTGTTGGCTGCTGGGTGCTGTACCTTTCCAGTTTGGAATCCTCGATCTACCTTTCAACTCAAGGCGGTCGAACCAAACATACTACTTAGTATTATGTATCTGCGACGTGCGGCAGTGAGGGACTTGCGTTGACAGTCCCGCATGCTGTCAGGGGCATCAGTTCTTGAAATTCCGGTACACATCTCAGCGTTGTTGGTCGACATGATACGGGATCTACTCGCAGCGTCCAGGTGAACTAGAACCCAATCACTTCCGCCCAGGAATACACTGAACTACAAAAGCACCATTGCTGCACCGCAATAAAATACCGGGATCTGGGCTCTTGCATTGAGAACTCTTCCAGCAACATGGATCCTCTTATACTGATCCAGAGAGGATACGACATCCAATAAAGGATGGTTTACGAATACGAATGAGATAAAGTGAGACATACGGCTGAACTATGACGTCGCTAGTTGGGGTTCAGAAGCAAAATCCCCAGGCAACGACTTTCCTGAGCGACCGATAGGGCTTGAGATTCTCTCAGCCGATAAGAGGATAATTATAGCCTGGGCCGTCAGCCTGCCTTGCGGATATAAAAAGCCAGCCAGTGCCACACTGCCCTGTGGCTGTGCAGACAAGAGGCTGTCCTACGGTTGGCCCAGTGACCACTAGTGACCACCAGTGGAGACCGGAACAGCCATGGCGCACCTGCAAGTTGATCAACTCTAACCATGGTTCGCCAGTCAAATCGGTATCAGGGACGCATTTTTGTGTATCACATTCGATGATGAAGAATGTGACAGCCTGGGACAAGTGAGACTCTGGGGAACAAACTGGGTTTTCGGAGTTTGAGCTTTGAAGAATGTTGCCCGGAAGACGCTGCGGAGTGGCCATATCAAGGCATCGATCCCACACCTCGTCATCTGCATCGGACTCGGTCGCCCAAGTGGAGCCTGCACCCTGTTTGTTATGATGCTGATCGAGCCGTCAAGCGTAATCTCATTGATCAATTAATCAATCACCCGCCTGAGGCTAGTTATCTGGACTGATCGTCCCCGCCGTTCCTTGGTCAACGGGCTTCATCTTTTTCCCGTCGACCAGCGTAATAGAATAACAACTGTGGTTTGTTTGATTGTAACCAGTAACTACACTTCGTAAGCTACTCGAGTACCGTTAACTAGTTTTACGGGCGTAGACGAAGACAATTGCGGGTAGCCCCAACAGGTGACCGTGGCACTCGCTTTCTACCTCCCCCTCCCCATTAAACTTATCCCCATCCCACCCCCGGTACGAGAAAAAAATAAGCCACCCTCAACCCACTCAATATCAATCAGTTGGTTCCAAAGTATCTTCCGTTTCCCTTTTCCCTTTCACATTTATTGGCCAGTGCGACCTCTGCTTCTTTGTTCCTCCGTTTCCTTTTCTCCGTCCTCGATCGTCCTCGGACTTAATCTCGCCTATCGCATCTGAAACTCCCGTCGCAACCCCGGATCCTTATTCTCACTCTCCATCACAACAGCAGCCCGTCTGCTCACTCCCACATTCCATTAGCCCGCTCGGCGCAATTTGCACCCCAGCTTCCCTGGCTAGGAATTCACAAGGGGCATTGCCATCGAAACGATCAATTTTCCGAGTCACTATCGGCCAACATGTCATATAATCGCTTGGGTAAGTTCCGATCTGTCGGTGAAGCCGTGTTGCGCGGCAGTGGGTTTTGTCGCGCATTTGTCCCCTTCTCCGCAACCAGCCTCCCAACTTGAAACTCTAGTCGGAGAGGTCGATCAAGGAAGCTGCTGCTGCTGCTGCTGTCGCTGCACAAATAGGCAGTCTTCTCGTACTCGCTCGTATGCTGGTGCGACAAAGGCGACAGGCGAGCCACCTCTGCTAGAAAACGTTTGCCGTCGCACTTGCTTTCTTCTCATTTCCCTCGCGCATTGCACTCAGGGCGGTCATATCTTACTGATCATTGACTACAGGAGACCCTTACGGGGAGGAGGAAACCCACACTCCCATGATGCATCAACACCAATTAGATGCCCGGTCTCCGTCACCGGGTCGGCCACTGAATACCTATCAGTTGACCGACAATCCGTATCCACAAGAGCATCTAGAGATGCCCTCTAGCGACCGACTAGCCGAGCAACCGACAGTAAGAATTGCTATCGCACTATTGACACCGCAACGAAAAGCTAATCAACGGCATTGCGACATGTAGTACTCCGTCGAACGACTGCCCAACTCCTATGGTCACAATGAGGCCTACGAGCACCACCAACCGCAGGCTTACCCCGGCTATGAATATTCGATCGATCCCGAAGCACATCACGATGCGTACTACACTCAGCCCTACCACCCAGCGGTGACACCGGCGCACGACGATGATTACGATCTCGGACAATACCCGGAGCATCAACCGCAGCATCAGCATACGTACAGCGACGACCATGTACCCATCCTGCAGCCGGACAACCCGTTTGGGCCGGACCCGTACAGCGACGAATACGAAGAGGATCCTACGCTGGCTCCGACCCATTCGCCCAGTCCGGTGCCCGTGCGACGATGGAAGACCGTAAAGGAGGTCCAGTTGTTTAACGGGAACCTCGTGCTGGACTGCCCGATTGCCCCCAAGCTGCTCAGCCAAGTGCCGCACGCCGAACCCCCGGGCCGCGACGAATTCACCCACATGCGCTATTCCGCCGCCACGTGCGATCCGGCCGACTTCTTCGAGGAGCGCTTCACGTTGCGTCAGAAGCTGTTCGCCAAGCCCCGACACACGGAGCTCTTCATCGCCGTCACCATGTACAACGAGGATGACTTCCTGTTCGCCCGCACGATGATTGGTGTCTTCAAGAACATCGAGTACATGTGCTCGAGGACGAGCAGCAAGACCTGGGGTAAGGACGCCTGGAAGAAGATCGTGGTCTGCGTGATCAGCGACGGTCGTGCGAAGATCAACCCCCGGACGCGGGCGGTGCTAGCCGGTCTGGGTTGCTACCAAGACGGCATTGCCAAGCAGCAGGTCAACGGCAAGGATGTGACGGCGCACATCTATGAGTACACGACCCAGGTGGGGCTGGAGTTGAAGGGCACGCAAGTGCACCTCAAGGGCCGCACTGGGGTTCCCGTGCAAATGATATTCTGTCTGAAGGAGAAGAACCAGAAGAAGATCAACTCGCATCGGTGGTTCTTCCAAGCCTTCGGGCGCGTGTTGGACCCCAACATCTGCGTCTTGCTTGACGCCGGTACCCGTCCCGGCAAGGACTCGATCTACCATCTCTGGAAGGCGTTTGATGTCAACCCCATGTGCGGCGGCGCCTGCGGTGAGATCAAGGTCATGTTGGACAAGGGCAAGAAGCTGCTTAATCCGCTGGTCGCGGGACAGAACTTCGAATACAAGCTCAGTAACATTCTGGATAAGCCGCTGGAGTCGGCGTTTGGATTCATCAGTGTCTTGCCCGGTGCGTTCTCCGCCTACCGGTACGTGGCGCTGCAGAATGATAAGAACGGACAGGGTCCGTTGGAGCGCTACTTCGCCGGTGAGAAGATGCACGGTGCCAACGCCGGCATCTTCACGGCCAACATGTACCTGGCCGAGGACCGGATCCTCTGTTTCGAGTTGGTGTCCAAGCGCAACTGCCGCTGGCTGCTGCAGTACGTCAAGTCGTCCACGGGCGAGACGGATGTGCCCGATCGCATGGCGGAGTTCATCCTGCAGCGGCGTCGTTGGCTGAACGGTAGTTTCTTCGCGGCGGTCTACGCCATTGCCCACTTCTATCAGCTCTGGCGGAGCGATCATAGCTTTATGCGCAAGTTCATGCTCTTGATCGAATTCATCTATCAGACGATCAATATGCTTTTCGCATGGTTTGGCATTGTAAGTACTCTGCCGAATCCAGCGGTTTCTTCTAAGCAGATGACTAACGTAGTTCTCAGGGCAATTTCTTCTTGGTCTTCAAGATTCTCACCTCGTATCTGGGCGACTCGTCGCTGCTAGGCACGGTGGGAAAGATTCTTGGCGTGGTTTTCGAGTGGCTCTACCTGGCGACACTGGTAACCTGCTTCGTCCTCGCGTTAGGTAACAGACCCGGTGGGTCCAACAAGTTCTATATGACGATGGTCTACTTCTGGATTTGCATTATGATCTACCTGGCATTTGCGGCGATCTTCGTGACCGTGAAATCCATCGAGGAGCAGGTCAAGGACAACAGCTTCACCTTCTCCGACCTGTTCACCAACTACCAGTTCTTCTCGATCATCGTCTCTCTCGGCTCCACATATGTGATGTGGTTCCTGGCCTCCTTTATCTTCCTCGACCCCTGGCACATGTTCACCAGTGTGAGTCCCAAGTCCGCACCCCTTGACCGCACCCACTGACCCAAGAACAGTTCATCCAATACATCCTGCTCACGCCCACCTACATCAACGTCCTGAACATCTACGCCTTCTGCAACACCCACGACATCACCTGGGGCACCAAGGGCGACGACAAGGCCGAGAAACTGCCGTCCGCCAACCTGAAACCCGGCGGCAAGGTCGACGTCAACATCCCCCAGGACGACGGCGATCTCAACGCGCAGTACGAGGCCGAGCTGGCCAAGTTCGCCACCAAGCCTCCGAAGGAGGTACCCTCCGTCTCCGAAGAGGATCGGCAGGCCGACTACTACAAGGGTTTCCGCAGTGCGGTCGTCCTGGCCTGGGTGTTCTGCAACTTCGCCCTGGCGGCGGTGGTGCTGAGCGCCGCGGGGCTGGAGACCTTCGACAGCGACACGGATGCGACGCAGAACAAGCGCTCCACGATCTATATGTCTGTTGTGCTGTGGAGTGTGGCCGGACTGTCCATCTTCAAGTTCATCGGGGCGATGTGGTATTTGGTTGTACGGATGGTATGTCTTTCCCCCACTCTTTCTTCCTGTTATCATCATGACACAAGCTAACTTAGGGGTGTAGTTCCGCGGAGAGTAAACGATGGGAGGAACGGTGATTTTTGGAGAGCGAGCCAATGCCGATGTCGAGGCCGATGTGGCGGGGTCCGTCTGTCCCGATAACCCTAAGAAGATTTGGGCGTTATCGCCCGCGGGCGAGAAGGGCGTAGTAGACCCTGTTGGTCAGTGAGTGAAATTGAAAAAACAACAATTGGTGAAAGACCACATAACACCACCTACCGTCAATCGGCCAAATGCTTTCTTCTTGTACGGGGCATTTAGCCTGTCCTCTGGGTCCCTTGCACCGTTGGAGACGCGGGGATGGTCGTGAAGTTCCCCTGCGTATTTTATCTTCATCGCCGCCGGTCCCGCTTGAGGCATGGAGGGCTCGGACGATGCTCGGTCATTGCGCTCGAAATATGTAAGAGCCGGCGGCGCGAGGGTAGGCATTTGGCTGGGCGGACAGGAGTCGATACTGCTGCTGCTGACTTGAGAATCCTTGTGGCAATGACCGGTGAGGCGACTCGGTGTCAGGGACAGCGACCAAGTCTCCAGAACGCCAATCCCAGTGGTATCCATGCCGCCGGCCCCCAGGGCGGAAGGCAGCGAGACACTGGAGGACGCCGCGTGCGCTGCTGGACGCATCAGCTCAGCTCAGCAATGTCCCTAAACCTACAACCCGGCAACACCGGACCACCCACCGTTCCGCGGCGCAGCCGCCTCATCCAGTGCCACATCCAACGACGAGACCGACCCCCGGCTATCCTCGTGCCCATATTCCCCAAACCGTGGAAACGAGACCATCCCCGTTGTCGTGGTCCAAGACCGAAACAACGCCTCCAGCGTGTTTTCAGTTTCCTCCCTCGCACCGCCAGATGCTATCGTGCTCTCCCCCTCCATTCCAGCAGTGTGCCGCCCATCCCCAGCCCCAACAGCCGGAGAACTACCCATCGGGGCGTCATTAATCGTGAACTGGATCTGACTCGCAGCCTGAGTATCATCACCAGCTAGTGGTGGCGAGGAAACCCCGGGGTGGGCTGACGCTTCGGCCTCGCTTCCATCCAGCCCTGGAGCTGCTGCTGCTGCTGCTGCACCACCGCGACCCGCCATCTCAGCCGGGGTCTCCTTCCGCTTGACCCGCCATTTACGCTGGATCCGTATCCCTGGGTACGGGTGCACTGGCGCCGCCGACGGCAAACTTCCGAAATGCACGGTATGGCGCTTGCGGTTTGTCCCCGGCGTGGTGGTGGTCGTCGTCATCAAGTCCAAAGCGGCGGCGTTCTGCTCCAGCTCGGTGAGCGGGAGAGGGCGGCGGTAGCCCCGGAATGCTTGGAAGCCCTACAAGTTATTCGGCAACCACGCGCCAACATAATTAGATCGAAGTGCACGCGATAATGAATGGACAGGGGTGAGTGAAACGGAAGAAATAGGAACAATGGGGACTGGGGCTGGGGCTGGGGCTGGGGCTAGCGAGTATTTGTTGTTGTGACATTTCTTTTTGGTTTGTTTGTTCAAGCATGGAGACAAAGAGACAATATGATTCAATTATACGGCATGGTATCAATAGGCATAAACATCGGCATAAGCATAGTCACACACACACAGCATGTAAACACACACAGAGAGAGAGAGAGAGATACAGACACACAACCGTACTCGCTACCCAGAAGAGAGAAAAAAAAAAAGAATCAAGAATCTACCTTCTCAGAATGACCCCCGATCCCTCCTCCCTTCAGCTTACTCCGGCCTCGCGCGAACAGCCCCTTGGCCGCTTCGCCCGCCCTCCCGCCTAGCACCCCGGCCGAGTGCAGCAGTTCCTTGCCCCGTTGCTCGACCTGCTGTTTATTCATCATGGCGCCTAGCGGGGCGGACGGGCGGCGCGCGTGGCCACCTGCAGGTACTCCGGATCCCGAGGGCGCACCGCCGCCGGCGGACACGTCGAGCTGCGAGGAGGACCCGAAATTGCCGAGCGACGAGAGCTTGGGGAACTTCTTGCGGGTGACGCCGACGCCGGCCCCGGCCCCCAGCTGGGACGGCACGGCACCGGTGGCCAGCTTGGCGCTCTTGTCGACCACGTCCGCGTGCTCCGGGTGTGAGTGCACGGTGACCTGGATCCAGTGGGCGAGCCCCGTGTCGATGGTGGCGAATTTGGCCCGCGTGTCGTTGAAGGCCTGCACCCGGTCCTCGGAGGTCTTCATCGCCAGAATCTCGCGGAAGCCGAGGAGGGTCGGTTCGACTGAGGCCGGCGCCGTCGGTGTCCACCGCGGGATTTGCTGGTGTTGGTTGTAGTCTCCGGAAAATGCTGGTGCGTTGTTGTCTTGGTTAGTGTCGGCATAGCTGTTTGGGATGGCTTCCGCGTGGTAGACTTCGGGCAGTTGTCCGTCGGAGATGATACTCCGATCGTCGGGGACCGGGGGCAGGATGGTTAGTTTGGGCTTTTCGGTCTCAGGCCCGGCCGAGCTGTCGCTCTCCTCGGGGGCCTTGTTGAGGGGCTCCTCCTTGGAAGTAACGGTCTGGGCTGGAATGGCTTCCGCCGGTATAGCTTCCGCCGCGGTGGGACTCGTCACATCGGCCGCCGGAGATGGTTGAAGTGGGTTCTCACGGGAGACAGGAAACTGTCCCGGCATAGGAATAGGAGGTGACTGCACACCTGCTGCCGGCGCAGGCTCCTCGGACGAGGAAGAAGACTCCCACGAGAAACGTCGTGCCAATTTTGGCTTGGAAGACTCCGTTGCAGGAGATGTGATTGGCTCGGAAGCAGCAGGAGGCAAGTCCTGAATGGTTGATCCCTGCAGGGCAACCGGAGAAGCGACGTAATCTGGAGTTGCCTGGTCAATGGCTACAGGGCTTGTAGTAGACTCTGCAGCGCTCCAATACCTCTCGTATTCGCTAGGTATGAGGCTGTCCTGGCGTTCAGCCTCTGGCCGACTTGCGGGCTCCTCTTCCTCTTGCTCCTTCGAGGGGGTGGTCTCGCGACTCAATGTCCGCATGATCTCCTTTCGCAGGCGGTCACTCTCCGTGTCTTGGGGCGAATTGTCGGTGCTCATGGAGGGTATAATGATAGGCACCCCATCATGCGTGACTGTAGGCGCTGATGTCACAGGATGGGACCCGATGCTCAGAGGAGCAGGGTGATCGGGACCGGGTGCTGCGTCGTGCACAAGAGCTTCTTGCGGCGTTTGTTCGCCTGACTGTGAATGGAAGGAAGACGCGACCGGTGTCTCCACAGACATCTCGCCTGTTGCGGACGGTTGGGCGGTTTGAACATTGGTAATCCTAGGGGTCCTCGAGGGGCTGTTGTTTGGACTGGGCAGGCTAATATCTCGACGATGACCCGGTTTGAAGACTAGGGTGTCACTCGCATCCTTGGGCGGGGGTGTTCTCTCACCCGGCTCTTCCAGAATCGTGGGTGTTTTGATATCGCTCTGGCTTCGCTGCGGAATGATGGGACTGATCACCGAGGTACTATCGCTGTTTGACCGTGCAACACTGTCGACCGTCGTACTGGGAGTGTCAGGTACATCGAAGGCTTGATGAACCACAGAACGGAATCCCATGGACGGATTGTGCTGGAGTTGGTGTTGCTCAGGTTCTGACCCTTGGGCTTCAGAAGTAGGGAAATATGAGTCGCCCGAGAAGTCCGGGGCGAAGCTTGAAAGACGTTCCACATCTGGGAGCTGAATCGCCGGTGCGCCACCTCCTGCTGCCTCAGCTGGGTGAGTGACGTGAAGCGCTTGCGCATCCTGCCCACCGTCAACAGCGTCTTGCGGTCGGAAAGGCTTGTAGTCACCTGTCCCGGCCGGTGCTTCGTGGCTAGATGGTAAGTGGAGTTCAGCAGATGTCAGGCCTGGAACAGTCGCTGTCGTTGTCGCATTGAAAGGACCTGCGCCTGACTGAGCGGCGTTGCGATCCTGCGGCACCGCGCCTGCTGATCTCATTCGCTTGTAGATATCGACCGGGCGAACGATTGGGACGGTGCGCGTAGCGGGCTCGACGACGGTCGGGTCTGCAGGCTGAGCGCGAATCGAATCTCCTCCAAGAGTCGCGACTTGGTCCATCGATCGGGATCGATCCATCGATGGGAGTGGCGGTCGGGAGACATCCCTGGTGAACATGCTCGGAAGATCCCCGGTGCTTTGATTCAGGTTGTGTTGCGGAACCGGTGGAGGCTCGTCGTCATCATACTCGCCGTACTCATCGTCGCCCCAGTCGTTTCCATCGTACGAGTACTTCTTCGCTTCTACCCAGCGTTTTGTCTTTGCTCGGTTGACATTAGGCTTGAAAGATACAGGTGTTTCTCCGCGCGGGACTGGCGACATGGGACTTTCTGTGTTGGAGGAGCTGCAGACCGAGGCGTCGGATGTATTAGTACAGTTCGGTCCAGTGGTGGGCGAAAGAGGCGGCTGCATGGACTCACAGCTTCTGTAGCTCGGGCTCATAGGGCTGAAATGGACGGGCCATTATTCTCACACGACTACCCTGATCAGCAAGGGTGGATCGAGAGCTGAATTCAACAGTGCAGGTGGTGTTTGAAATGGATGATTGGCATGTCCAGTGCCAAGAGTGAATGCCAGGATTGAAACAAGTGACCCCAGTCAAAGGCGCGGTGAGCGCAAGGTGTTGAGCGGGTGTAGCGGACAGAAAAGAGGCCGCGAGGAGAATGGTTTCACAGAAGCCGGAGATGACGTGGGAGGAGGAAAAGGAGGAGGAATGGGGGCAGTGCGCCAAGAGACGGGGCGGTGCACGGAAAGAAGATTGACGTGGAGATGAGATGAAGCCGTTATTTTTCAGACGGTGGGATAAAGAGCTCCTGAAAGTGGTATCTCACCACGATAAATGAGCTGCGATTAAGGCTATTTGGGGTGGTTGGGGAGTACCGATCATAAGAAAGAGAGGATGGAATTGAATTGAATTGAATGGGATCGGGTATACCACCATGCCCCTGATTCCACCCAACCGGAACGGTCATTGGCTGGTTTGATGGCCGCCTACCGTCCCAAAATGGATCAGCTGTGGCTGGTGTGGATCTTGGTGGCTAGTGCCAATGTGGGGTGGCTGGTGTGTGCACGTGGCTGGGCTGGTCACTAGTCCTAACTAGTAACTAACCAGTTGGTGATTTTGCTGCATTGCCGCTTTCGCCCCCGTCCTCCACTTCCTCCCCCATTCCTCTCGTTCATCATGACTATCTTGTAATTCCGCTTCTCTTCCTGTCAACACACTGACTCTCCGCTCCTCCTCTCCTCCCCTACCCTCCCCATCCACATAACGTGCTCTCACTACCCCTCTCTCTACCTTGACCTCCGTCTCCGCCCCGACGAAACGAACGGACACGTCTCCAGTTGCCTGCCTCCTTATCGATTAGTCCGGACTCCGTGCCGTATAATCAATCCCCTCCCCGTCGCACCGCACCCGACCGTTGGTTCTAGATTCGGCGATTGGCATCCTTTCGACCATCCTCGGAGTATAGTGATTGTGCCTCGCTTACTGCTCACGTCCATCGCATCTTTGCTCAATCAACCTCCCCATTCAATTCCACAGCTACCACCACCCAACCAACGACCCTCACACGCACAATGGCCGGCCCGTCCATCCAGGATCGCACGGGCGAGTTCCACGCCATTCTCGGCCAGGCCCAGAAACGCCTAGCCTCCAGCAAAGTCGGCCCTCAGCGCCAGGCCCTCCTGTCCGATGCGCAGCGCCGACAAGCCAATGGGTCCGCCGATGCACAACACCCGGGGAAGCGACGGTCGGAGTTTGCGCGGAGAGCCGTGGAGATCGGACGCGGGATCACGGCGACGACCGCCAAGTTGCAACGGCTGGCTGAGTGTGAGTCGGCCATCTCCCCGAAACCTTGCAAAGGCTGACTTTGAGAAATATGGGATGTTAGTGGCAAAACGCAAGACACTCTTCGACGACAGACCGGTCGAAATCTCCGAGTTGACCTATGTCATCAAGCAAGATCTCGCTTCCCTGAACCAGCAGATCGCCTCGTTACAAGCGCTCACCCTCTCCCAACATCCGAAGAACACTCGGTCCAAAGCGGACCAGGAAGGCGAGCACAATGATAATGTAGGGTCCCATCAAACATGAAAAAATATACGAGGCTAACGATCAACGCAGGTGGTCGTGATGCTGCAAGGCAAACTAGCCGATGTGGGCGCCAACTTCAAGGACGTCCTCGAAGTGCGCACGAAGAACATCCAAGCGTCGCGCTCGCGCACCGAGAACTTCGTCTCCTCCGTCTCGCAGAAGTCCCACACGGCCCTCGACCCCCAGCGCTCCGACTCCCCGCTCTACAACCCCTCCGGCCGGCGGACGCCCCAGCCCGGCGGCGGCGGTGGCGGCGGCGGCGCCGACCTTTTGACTTTGGAGCCCACGAACCCGTCGCCGCTGGGCCGGCCGTCGATCCACTCGGACCAGCAGCTCCTCGTGATGGAGGAGGCGCAGACGAACAACGCCTACATCCAGGGCCGCGGCGAGGCGATCGAGGCGATCGAGCGGACCATCAGCGAGCTGGGCGGGATCTTCGGGCAGCTGGCCCAGATGGTCAGCGAGCAGTCGGAGATGATCCAGCGCATCGACGCCAACACGGAGGACGTGGTGGACAACGTGCAGGGCGCGCAGCGCGAGCTGATGAAGTACTGGACCCGGGTGTCGGGCAACCGCTGGCTGATCGCCAAAATGTTTGGCATTCTAATGGTATGCAGCCCTCCGCCCTTTGCTACAAACTTGCAGCAAGGTACACTTGACTAACTCGTCAACCAGATCTTCTTCCTCCTCTGGGTGTTAATATCAGGATAGAGACACCCTTCCCTTTCCCTCTCCCTCTCCGTCAAACACAAATCCCTCCCCCTCAACATAATGTACTAATACCAGGTGCATGTTCGTCTCTTGCTGTGCCTGAACGAAATCATGTAGCCCTCCTCCTTCCCTTTTTCCATTTTGCACCGCTACACCCTTTCCTTTGTGATGTGTGTGTGTGTGCATGACCTACCTCACGCAGGGCAGGCTTTGCCCGCCCTTCTTCACTCTTGCTTCTATCCAACCCAACCCTTTTGGCCATGGCTAGATCTTCCATGTGAAACCCTTTTCATCTTTCTGCCGAGTGCCCATGTCACTACTACAACGCCTACCCCCCGATTTCCTCCTCCTTTCAGTCGTGCTTGACAGTTGCAACGCAAGCATGACTTCATGTGCATAATGGGTTCACGAGTGTTGTTGTCTGTCGAGTAAATTAGAATCAATACCTAACCTCCTAACCCCCGCCATTCAACATCCCCCGTGTTATGATTGATGCATTGGAGTTGTAGTAGATTCTTTATTAGCGATGCGGTTCTGCTTGAGGTACGACGAGTAAGAGTATAGAGGATAAGTAAGTATACATAGTACAAGATAGAGTTTTTACCGGATATACAGCTCACCCATATCCCAACCACATCACAGGCTATATAGGCTATAGGTCTACTATAAATATAATCCCCACCACCACCCCCCCAAAACATCCCGAATCAACCCAAATCACCCAACCTACAAACAAACCGCACACCCCAACCGCGGCCCCCCACCATGCAGTACCCTTACCACCTCGGGCGCATGCGCCGCCAGCCCCCTTTCACGGATTGCCCGCTCCGCCGCCGCGAACCAGATCTCCTGCAGCCGGGGCACCATGCCCGAATGGCCGGTGTCGGGGGCATCGGTTTGGTCGTCACCCACCAGCGCCGCTAGGTAGTCCCCGTAGTCGCGGCGCATGTGCCATAGGAAGTCCATGCGGTGGGACCAGTGCGTGTCGGTTTCGGAGCGGTGGGGGGTATGGGTATGGGGGTGTGATTGTGTTTGAATAGGTGGATGGTCGTTGTGGTTGTTGTTAGGGCTATGGCTGTGATGGTGCTGGCGCTGGTGGTCATGCTTCTCCTTTTTCTTTCTGGGGTCTGGCTGCTGCTGGTTGGAATCGGCCGCAACAGCGACGAAGAGATCGACGATGCGTTCGAGGGTGGAGGTGGTGAGCAGGAGACTGACCCATGTCTGGGAGGAGGTGTAGGGGATGTCCGGGGCCATGAGGTGACGCACGGTGTGAATGAGGGTGTGCATGGTGTGGTGGGTGGAGAGCAGGACGTCAGGGTCGGTGAAGGGGGGTTCCTGGAGGATGCGTTCCTGGCAGTCCAGGGAGTGGGTTGGGGTGGTGGTGTCGGCGCAGGATTCCAGGAAGTAGACGAGGTAGGTTCTGGGATATGGAGGATTAGCCTTGACCTTAATAAAAACCCGGGATGGTGAGGGCATACATGGATGGGAGCAGGCGGGCTTGCAGTGCGCCGACGCCCTTGCTGTAGACGAACTCCTTCTCCGTTTTGGAGGAGGCCCATAGCTCCCGCGCCGTGGGGTCGGTCTCGAGGTAATGCTGCACCAGATATTCGGCCAGGTAGAAGGACAGCCGCACGCAGGTCCGCCAGCACCGCGTGAGATCGGTCAGGTAGCCGAAAGAGTAGTCAGGCGATTCTTCCAGCGTGCCACTCGGTGTGTAGTGGGGAGGCGGGGGCGGGAAGAGATCAGACACAAAAGTGAGGTCGTCGCCGATGGCAATGTTGGGTTCCTGGCACCTTTGAAGGTGGTATGGGTCCTCTCGCCGCCGATGTTGGAGATAAGCTTTGGCGATAGCAGCCTCATTGTGATAGACCCGCTGGTGTAAGAGGCGGCATGTAGCCGAGAAGGAATGGATCTCTTCCAGTTCGCATTGTACCAGGATCTTCACTAAAACATCCACGGGAAGCTTCTCCCAAGCTGTGCGAGTGTTTCTCGCAGGCTTTGAGGTTCTATGCTTTGAGTCAGCGGGTGCAACGAGTTATTTGTTGACATATGGGTCTGCGATTTACATGGGAGATTTTCTGGGCCGCTGAGACGACGGATGCCGTCTGGCTTGCCGCACAACTTGACGCAGGTGCTCAAGGAAATGGCTCATTGTCAGTAGGGGTCAAGACCATCGAGACTTGGTCTTCAATGATGTTCGAGGAGTCCGCTTGGCGCTCATTTTGAAAGGCAGGATTCAGGTTGTGATTATTCAGCTACTTCATCTGCCTCTTGGGGAAATGCTTAGCCGGGATGAAATCAGATATGGGTCCGATCTTCGCTTGGTGGACCCGACTCGCGTTTGGATCACCACTCTCGCCAAAATGTGTCACCATGACCCAAGAAGCAATACAGGAAACAGAATGCTGCAATGAGTTGTGCCGGTGCTGAATTTGAGGTGAGGCCGGCCTCAAATTATGTTGTGCAGCGGCTCACTACAAACCCATGATACACATACAAAGCAACAATGCGTACTCCGTGCCGACCCGAGACGCGATCGAGTGGGGTACGATATCGTCACAGTGGACACCATGTCTCGCGCGCTGAAACAGTGGCAATCCTCATCCATACTCAGTACACGTTGAGGTGGGGTCCGCCATCATTCGTGTACTGGTGCTGGAAATCCTCAAGCAACTGATCCCACTGCGTCCAATCCATGGGGCTGGAATCGCTGGCCTGGTCCAGATCAAGGGTCCCGAGTCCCTGTCCACTAGGAAAGACTGCCTCGACAAGCTGATCCTGATCTCGGCTGCTAACGCCTATCGGAGCTTCTTCGTAAGAGATTTCTGCATTGGGATCATTAGCGGCCAATTGCTGCTTGCCCTGCATGTCGCAGATCGTAGACACAATAGCAGGACATGGAAGAGGAGGCCTGCTGCAACGAGCCCGCTCTGCCGCATGTGCCTTCCAAGACTTTAGAATCAAGTTCTGCAAAGCCACATTGAACGCTATCCTCTGTTGTCGCGCCTGCAACCCGCGAAAATGTCGACTACAGATCCGGTCGATGAGGAACCATGCCCTGTCCGACTCTTTCCCATCGACACGATTCCGTAATTCATAGAGCATGTGTATCAGCGGTGTCCAGGGAATGTGATTCTCTACATGCCACTTATACCGCTGGGTGATATCGCTCGTCTGCACAAGATCACAGTTCTCGGCCATGCGCACGCAGCTTGAGAAGATTCGATCTTGAACGGACTGTGAATTATGACTTCCCTGTTCAGCGTGCTGGCGGGGGTGATGTGCAGAGAAACGGAGCAGAGATGTGATCGCATGGATCACGATGCTAGTCATCTGATGCAGCGGGATCGAGGTGTCGCAGTATTTCAAGTATTTCGTCTTATAGATCTGGCTAAGCTCATCAATCGCTCTATCCTTCTCAGCTAGTGAGGTGGTGGAATCGCTCAAGAAGCTTTGACCCGTTGGCAAGGTGCCTGACTTTCCCGACCATCGAGCAAGCCACTCGCCAAATTCACAGCGGGCCAAGCAGAAGATCATTTCGGTCACTCCACTATGGTCACGAGGCCTTTCGGTCATCCGCGGGTCTAGATCGCAGTCGTTGACATTCGCCGGACGCTGCACATCGGCAGCCATCAGAGATGTTTGGGCAGCGATGCCTGTAAGCTGTGCCGTGGTTGCGTCTAGTATACTTAGCTGAAGCCAAAGGCGTCGACGCATTTCGGTCTCGAAGATAGAAAGCCCATGGTGGGAGCCATCTCGATGGAGTCCAATACGTTGTGCCACCCGGATAGCGACACCGCATAGAGACCAGATGGACTGTGGATCCGAGAATGCTCGCATTGCAAGCTACAAGCCATTGTTAGACATATGACCGACCTGACTTCAGATACGCGCTTCAAAGCAGAAAGAGAAGCACCGGCCATAGCTCCATGCATGTTAGAAAATGGGCACGTACCAAATACAACAGAAACGCCTGAAGAACCACAACATCCGACGTCCGTAGAATGCCAGCATTCGACAGAGCAAGTCGAGCTCCCCGACGAAAGCGAGACAAAAGGACAGCCTTGCTGTCTCCGAAAGCCTTCTGGACGTCATGCGGGGCCATCGAGATCAGCCCGATACAGTATATACAGAACATAAGCGCCTCAAGCTCTTTCGGGACGGCGCTCAGATCCCCGATGGCATCGATCATCTGCTGCTGAACTGTGGGTCCATGCAGGATTTTGATCAAGGGGTGCACGTTCTCCAGAAAGACCTGCCAGAGCTTGAAGATATGCAACGGCTCGGGATGTAAGTCCGTGATCTGCGTCTTCGGGCGTGCACCTAGAATAAGAGAAGGCTCGTCATCTGTTCCCTCTAACGACGGGTCCGAATCACTGTAGACCGACGCATCGCGTAGCACGTCCTCCGCGGGTGGCAGCTAGAACAGTTTAGCATCAATTCTTATGTCAAAGACACTGGCCCAGAGTGGTGATCTTTCCATACCTCTGTGCGGATACTTGACCACATATTCCTAGCCGACCAGTCAGCTAATCCAATCCTGAGGCATTTAGTTTCTGCTACACATGAGCCAACTCACCCATCGACATAGACCGACTTCCCCCCCTCTGCGATCAACATACCCGCGTCATTCCCGGTGGGCGCAAGAGACGTGTTCGACATGGTCATGGGCGAGAGCAGCCCCTGAGTATCACCCCTAGGGCCAGACGAGCCGGTGTTTTGTCCGGCACGTCGGGGGCGCTGTGGACTGGCTGGACGATGGGCCTCATCCGAGGGGCGCCTCTTGCGCCGTCGTGGAGGCGGATGTGCTCGATAAATGCATTCAGTTCCATTCTTCGCGCACGCGGAGCAAGGGTCCTGACGATCACATCGGACTTTGCGCCTGTTACAGACCACGCAGGACGGGGTTTTGGGCGTCCCGGCCCGGACAGCTAGCGGGGTCTTTTGGGGGGTACCTGAGTCCACCATTGCTGATTAAAGTAAAGTCTGGTCGAGATCATGGCATTTTAGGAGGGGGTGGGATAGGATGATGCTCAATGGCCACGTTATATGGGCGATTATGGTGGGAAGGGCTGGGTAGATTGGGAAGAGGTGCGGATGTTGATGATGTTGATGTGGTCGGGTCAGCGGATATATTTTGGGGGAGGTTCCGGCGCGACAAACCAACAAGGCCTGGGGCCATCCGACGGATGAACTTAAGATTTTGAAGGCCCGACACTCAGGTCAACTTCCAAATGCCCATGATAATTTCTACAGGATTCCTGAAACAATTCTATTTATCTGCTGCATGAGAAGGTACTGTTAAAGTCTGGCAACACTTCAGACTGTGATCCTTCCCCAAAAAAGGCGTATCAACATCGCGGATGGCACGCCATGATTCAAGCTTTAGACTAGAAATGCAACTACTCCCATCTCATCTGCCCAGCAGATCCGGAAATAGGCGCTAACAAACGATAAACACAACAAAATCATGCACAGCGACAGCCTGCGTTCCTCTCAAGCGGGGTATTCAACACGGACAAATATTCATAAGTCATCAAGGCTGCATTCGCAACACGAATACAAGTCCCGTTCACCGTGTCGGGATAAAGTGCTGAGAGTCCTTCTCCTGCTGACTGAACGACTCGCGGAATGCAGCAATGGCAGCAACAATCGCAATCGCGATGAACGCGAGGGAAATGAAGGACCAGAGGACCCCCCAGCACTGCGAAGAGCCACCATACCGCTTGGCGAACTGGCTGGCGTCCGAGGTATTCACTTTGCGAAGGATTAAGTCGTCACACTATCCCGAGAACAACAACTATCAGTACCGAACGAGGCAAACAAAAGCACCACGACCACTTAGGGAAAAAGGAGACTTACAATATCCCAGACACTATAAAGGGCCGACATAACACCGATGAAGAGCTACGTGCAGATCCAATTAGCCGCGAATTCCCCCTCTCATTTTAAGGGAAAGACCTACCACCACCCATTTCAGAGCCTGGCCATGGGCGATGAACCAACACGCGACCAGCAGCCCCACGGCTAGGAGAATCGTGACGATCGTGAGCCAATCCTTGCGCGCCCACCACAGGGTGAGCAGAAAGCACACCCCCAAGACGATACTGGCCACCTTGCTGGCGACGATGTCAAACCCGGCGAAGATCAACAGCGATCCGATGATCGACGAGCCCAGATAGCCGGCGGGCAGGGTCACGGCGCTGATTCCGCCCGACATGTGCGTGACGCCACCTTCGTGCGGGTCTAGCGAGATGCTTTTGACGCGGCCACCGGTGCAGCATGCGGTGATGGCGTGGCCGAACTCGTGGAACGCGATGACGAGCATCTTTTTTTTGTTTCAGTCGCAAGTCAGCAAGAAGAAACCCCCCAAAAGAAGCGAGGAAGGCAAGATTGCAGCAAAGTTATGCGTTCGTTGAATTCTCTCACCTTGAACGGCCAAAGCGACCAGCGAACATAGGGCAGATTCCAAAGCAACGCGATGACGACAACGTATGCACCCATCACCCCGAGGGTCACTGCCTGGGCGTGGGTGACGCTGAGATCGCGCTTCATCAGATGCGGCCCCGCTGAGTGGTAGGACCGTTGATCGAGGAGCATGTAAGACGGTGCCATGGTGGATGGAAGACTGTTCTTGCGTAGTAAGAAGGTACGGAGTAGTCTGTAATTTGTCGCGCAGTGTCAAGAGAGCCACCGCAGAAAGCCTTCGACAAAAGTATGAGTATTTATCTGTCTGAAAAGTCTGGGCTCCCTTTTCCTCACATGAGCGAGCGGTTTGGTTGCCTACGCGTTCTTTTACTACCCGCCGTGTAAATTCTTTACCCGACTGGGTTTAGCGTGTGGCTGGGCCACGGGGTACGAGTATTTTTAGTTCCGCTTTTTACGTGGCGGTGACAATGGAAGAAACTGTTGTTTGCATTCTCTGCACGGCAGATGTCATTCATATTCCTTCATTCAAGAACTCAAGTGTATAAAGACATCATAGAACAGCATTTTCCATATATACCGATTGTATCACAATCCCATTACAACGGCATTGGCAAGGCCTACAATCGTTGAATGATCCCAATTTTCAGACCCAACCTTTAAATCGATCCACCCCACCCGCCGCTTAATTTCCGAACTCCACAACTCTATGTTCTCTGGTAAGTCTACACAGTAAAGTTCATAGCAACCCGTCTGAAAGAAAAGACGGACGCAAATCTCGACCATTGAACAAAACCAAAAATACGCTCAAGGTGGGACAATGCCGTCGTCAGCATGCAGGAGCCAGAATGCCGAGAGTAATGACGGAGGGGGGTGTCTAGAGCAACGATGGCAGAGTGGGTGGGTCCTTTGGCCTATTCAGCCCTACAGCAGGGTGAACTGCGTCAGTGGCGGAAGGATCTGGCACGTATCTACTAGTCCTGGAAGAATAGGCTAGTCGCTGTAGGCGCATCGCCTTCTTTGGATTCTGGGGTTTCACTGTCGCATTGGCATGCATCTATTGGTGAGGTGGGCAGAAGCACTACGGTAGGGCAGAAGGTAGTATGTTTTCTCGGGCGGGATCCGCGCGTAAGTATCCTGAAAGTACTCATACTGTCCGTTCAATCCGATCGTGGAGAATAGAAGTCACGATGCTGATAGACTGCCAAATTGGTCCTGTAAGAAGGCGGGAGATAGATAAGGACAGATATTGGATTATATGTAGATTGGTGGAGTAAGCGATGCCGTGTACTGTTCATCGCGGTTTGTTATAGAAAAGAACTACAAAAGGAAAGTACTGTACTACAATAAGGCCGCTCACCGGCTTACTTAATGTTCACTAACTTAGTGCACCTTACAGGCTCAGCCCCTAGTACCCACTGCAGACAAGTAGGCTCTTATAACAATACTAAAAGGGAAGGGTTCTAGGCGTATGTAGAAAGTGGAATACTCAATACGACCTCTACAGACTAGAATCATTTTTTGCACGCCATGGAATGGAATTGTAGCTTTTATAGCACTCGGGGTGGCTGACGATGATAGTAAATACATAGTAAATTTGATTCTGGTGGTATCTCACCAAATCAGGGGCATAACTCATCCCCAAACAGAGTAGCCCAGGTAAGGGCCAAAGGAAAGCGAACGTGAGCTGATCAGATCCGAGGTATCATGTCCGGGGAATCATCACAATATAGCATAGCGCCAACCAAGCTACGCCCGCCCAAGCAACCTATCCAGCCAAAACATTTTCGCCCACCAGGTCATAAGCGTAACGTCAACGCCATCCAAGGAAAAATCATCAAGTCATAACATCCTGCCAGCACCCCCTCAAAAAAACATAAGAAAGCAGGGAAAGAGTAAAAGCAAATCGAACCAACAAATCAAACTATACCCCCCCCACCCTTCCCCACCCTCCTGCTCCCTTCTGTCTTCCACACCGTCCATGCCCCGGTGATCATGACTTTCAACCCGAAGGCAAACCACAGGCTGCTTGCTAGGCTGGCTACCTTGGAGAGCCCACCGGCAGTCATGGCACCCAGGAAAAGGGCCAGGAACGCCCCGACCCGACGGTCCCGCTTGGGGTTCTTCCGGGCGAGCAGGTTTGGGTCCACCAGGAGATCACACAGTAGGCTGGTCAGCACCACCGTTGGGATCTCGTCGAACTCCAGGATGCGCGAGGCGCAGACCTGCCCGCCCGCTTGGAAGGCCAGGAGCGAGATGGGGATGATCTGCATCCATTGGATTGGCGCACGCGGGTCCTCGGGGCGGGGCGAGACAATCCTCAGCTCCACGAGGAGAGCGGCGACCAAGAGGCAGATCGACTGAACCGCAAAGGAGAGGATGAGGGAGGAGCGACGGCGGGGTGGGCCGAGGAGGCGGGACGCCTGGATGAAAATGATGTTGCTGGCGACGAAGGTACAGAGCGCGATGAGGGACTTGGCCCACAGGTAGGCTGGGTATCTCGGTTGCCCAGAGGCACCGAGGGCGATGAAGACGGTGTTCCCTGGACAGCAAGGAGTTAGGAGGCTGAGACAGATGTGACGTGGGGATTGCTGTATCCGAGATGTGAAACAAAGTAGGACATTGTTGATACATACCTGTTTGCAT
This sequence comes from Aspergillus aculeatus ATCC 16872, assembly GCF_001890905.1. Lineage (NCBI taxonomy): Eukaryota > Fungi > Ascomycota > Eurotiomycetes > Eurotiales > Aspergillaceae > Aspergillus > Aspergillus aculeatus. Next base: position 1,241,714 of record NW_017962983.1, read on the forward strand.
GCTAGAGAAGCTGCCCCAGGCATTGAAGGACAGTCCGTCCACCAGGCCACTTACAAACCCGCAGACGATCAAAGGTATATCGGCATAAGCAATATCGATCTCGGACTGGAGATGACGAGCTAATCTGCCGTAGGAGGTTGTCTCTCCGTCGTCGTTCGATTGAGCAAGGGAGACAATCGTGCTGTTGCCTGAGGACCAGAGGCCACCTCGGTCCTCGCTGAACTGCAGATGTCTCGAATATGCCGTGACAGCTGCCGGAGCGGACTGAATGTCAGCGGCGGGAGATTGATGCATGATGAACTGAGACAGGCACCCAAGACCAGCGCCGATGAAGAGAAGAATGGCTGAGAAGCTGCCGCCTTCATCCTTGGAGCCAAACCATGGCCATCCCTATATACAGTCGCCTTTCGTACAAAGTTTGCTATCCCCACCATACTGCCTCCACGCCAAGGCACCATCAAGAGCCAGTGCAACCATGTGTCCGTGATATTTTCGTCTGGAGAGACGCATGCCTACCAGAAGCCGCGGATGTCGTGGTACACCGCCGAAGCAGCGGTTTCAGATATCAGCCCAATGTCCATCGCATACCTGCATCATCCTGGCGCGACACATAGATTTGGAGATGGATATACCATGTCCAAATCAATCAGGCGACAGCGAACTCGGTCTCAGTCTGCATGATATTGGACATATCACATCGTCTGCCAGAGGGAGCCGCTTGGCAAACCCTTGGCACAGGTTTGTAACTTGGCTCCGTCGATGACCCCCAAGCCCCCGGGAGGCTCTAGACATATGTCGATCACCATAAGCCAAGATCCAGTTCAAGAAAGTTTCGCCAAAGGCTGACCGGGACAGCCAGCGGGATCTTGGCAGATAAGAGTTGTCCGGAAGCGTTCCTTTCTCTCATTCGAAAAGATGCAGACATCAATCATCTTCATGCCGAAAACGAGACACTTGGCCTGTCAGCAGTTCTCTATCGGGACAAGTCACGAGACAGTTGAGACAGTTGCGGGATGGGCTCACAATAATCTCGTTCCCAAGTGCTCAAAACCCTGTGTTTCTGCTTGTTTTTTCTCTTTCCGTGATTTCCTGGATCTCTCATGCAATAGGGTGATAAAACGCGAGTCTGGCGCAAACTTGTCGTTTGATCTGCAATGAGCTCGACCACCAATGACCGTGCAGCTCGGCTTCTTCAGGTGCTGAGCCAAGCTGGGCAGTTTGATATCCATTCTTGGCATTCATTTCCGCAAGACGATCTGCACGAAGGCTCTCAGGCAAAAAAGTAGCCAAGATGCCTGGAATGCCAGTTGATGACTCCATTCATGATGTCACGGACAAGTTAAGTTGAGACAGACATCACACGGGACAACCCCCCATCGACATCCCCGCTATTTACGTAGTGCCCGAAGAAGAAAGTTATGAAAGTTATGGGTGAAATGGTCTCTCCAACCCTCATCAAGTATGGTGGGTCGCAAACCATGATGGAATAATGGAAACATAACATAGTAATCATCCCTATGAGACTAACATAACAATCATAAACTAATAGCAGTCCGTACGGTATCAAGCGTTCTTTGGTGAATGTACATCTGTTGTTTTTCGATGTCAAACCGTAGTGAGCATAGCTACAGACGCAGTGCGCTTATATGCAAATGCCATGCTGCGCGAACATGACACAAAGGTTCATCAGTCCCAGAAAAGATCCCGTCCAGCGACAGGCATCGTAAGTCCCCGGAAGACCCGTATTCGGACAATCGCAAAGAGTGAGGCAATGGTGTAACGCGGAACTGAAGACTATGTTCATGGAAGGGGGTATCTTGAGGCGTCTCGAGGTATTGACAGGGGCGGCATCCGACTTCCTACTCCGGCAAGCCCTCCTCGCCCGGCACCCGCCTGAAGGTCAAAATCCGGATTGTTCTCCAGCAGCACATCATGCTTCTGCTGAGCCGGAACAGGCGGTGGGCGCCAGCGAGGGTTGATAGGCCGTTGGGAAATGGAAGTGAAGTGGCTTACTTCACTAGTAGTGGGTGAGTGAGGGGCCTCAGCCGAATCATCCGTCGGTTTCCGCTCACCAATGGCACCAGGTGTGAGGGCAGGAGGTAACCGTGGTGGGTTAGCTGCTGCCGACTCGTTGGGGATCACAAATCGAGGATCCACATCTTCAAAATAGTCGGTTGAAGGCGAACGTGCGTGTTGCCGCGTGGAGCCGTAGCCATGCGCCGGCGAGGGTGCGTGGTGGGCGGGGCCATCTGCTTGCGCCCAGCCAGCACGCGGATGATTATGCGAACTGTTTGGTTGTTAAAACATACAATCATACATGATCAATCTGTACCTCCGAGCAAAGGAATAACTTACGGTGTCCGGCTATAAAGGCTTGTAGGGCTTATGGGCTCAGGATAACCGTCGGCTGACACTGCATGCGGCTGGGAATCGGACGTCACCACATGCGACACAGGATCAGCAGAGCCTAGGCGTTTAGGCTGCGGCTGCATCTCAATAGCTTGTCCAGCCGCCTCATAATCCGCAGATACGGCCATCCCAATCGGACCCGGAGATGGCTGTCGATGAACACCCGCAGAGGGTGCTGGGCCGCGGTAATCGTATTCAGTCTCAGGAGGGGGCGTCGGCCGAGGCCCTGGCGAGGGACCATAACCACCAGGCTGAGGGGGTCCTCGATAACCTCGACCCATCGCTCCTGGATGTCCGCCTCTCATCGGCCCGCCCGGTGGAGGTCCTCGTGGTCCTGGCCCGTAATAACCCCCTCGGCCGTATCCTCCTCGCGGGCCATATCCGCCACGTCCACGCGGGGCAGATCCTGGAGGAGGGGGACCTCGTCGCGAAACCATACTACCGTCAGAATACTGATTGCGGAGTCGAGCATCGGGGGGTCCGGGGCGCATCCGCGGCCCAGGTCCTTGAACAGAAGGAGGAGCGCTTTCAAAATGATCCGGTGGGGCATTGTAAGCCATTACATCACCGCGCATATTGGCATATGGACCAGTGGGCAGTGCAGCATCACTAGGGGGATTCCGAGCATTCAAAGGCGTGCGGTCATCGTCGCTGTCATGGGTTGTTGTACGGAATGTAGTGAATGTGGGTCCGACATCAGAGGTAGGAGGCGAACCAGTAACAACCGGCTCCTTGACATCAGCATTGAAGCTCTCCGGCTGGCTCAAGCCTCCTGCTGCTGCCGCGGCGTTCTGACGATTGTAAAAATTCTCCCCACTCATTTCAGCATTTTCTGCGATGCGCCTCTTCCTCGCCTTGCGGCTGACAAGTGTCCGGCGCATGGCACATGTGACCACACCGCAAGTCACAAGCAGAATGGTGGCCACGAGCACAATCCATCCTCCCCATTTGAGATGCGGAACGAACAGTAAGATGTCGACGAGGAAAGCCAAGAGCGACACGAGCAGTGTGGGGAGAAGTAGTATTAGCAGTGCCAGAAGATATCGTGGCGAATGCGACGGGGCATGAAAGTGCGCTGCTGCCGCCAGGCACAAACAAATGAGGGTAAGAAAGGCTGCGATGGGATGGACAATCAAGATGGCTGAAAGCGACTTCCGAGTACTGGGCGGGATATTGAATTCGCTGCTGCTTGTGTTGGTCGTAATAATGTTATCTGTAACACCAGTAGTGAGTTTCCGTCAGCAACCCCATATGGGGACCCATCTGAGAGGAAGGGCAAGAATGCGCCGGGCAGAAGAGCGAAGGCAACGAACCGTCGGCATAGCCAACATGAATGCTGGTACACTGGTCACCTTTGCAGTAACCGAAGACACCATAATCGACATTCTCGAAAGTCGCTAATGGTATGCTTTTGACAATCGGAGTCGAGATGACGGAGATGAGGAGAAGAACAAATGCGATCAGTAGGAGGATAGTAAGCGGTGTAGCGGGTTTGAGAAGCATGGCGACTCGAGAGCGGAGCGACACAGTCGCCGCGATCGAGAGGCGAGCGGAGAACCAGAAGTGGCTGGCGTGATGCAAATGGCAGGAATTGACCACAATTGATTACAGCACGCTGAGTTGAAAATTCGAAGGTGATCACCAGGGAAGCTCAGAAGATGTTTTGTCACATCCAGTGCAACTCTGCCAGGACTTAATGATTGCCCACCTCCTGAGTCATGGAGAGTAGGGGAAGCGCGAAGCCTGAGGAATCCGCGACAGAAGTGGTGACAAAGAAGGGTGGGTTCGGAGATTGGAGGAAGGTGAACCACTTCGCCCTAGATAAGGTATGATCTAACTAGGTAGGTAACTGACTAACTGAATCTAGAAAAAAAAGTAAAAAGAAGAAGAGTAAAGAATTTAATGGGAGATAATGCGGAGAGGGAATATGAGGGTGAGTGGAAGGATGAAGAGGAGGAGGAAGAAGAAGACAGGTGAAGGGGCAAATATTGTAGAGGTGGGAATTGAAAGAATGACTGGAGGTGAGGGTAAGGGTAGGAAGGAGTTGGAGGACAGAGAGAGAGAGAGGGTGAAATGAAGGAGAGTGGATGGGATGGGGGAAGATGGGAGGAGGGAGGGAAGTAGGATGATTGACGGATGGCTGCTGCCTCAGTCCAAGACTCCAAGTTAACTTACCGGTAGAAAGACCCGACTGGACTCGACTAGACTGGACTGGATTGAGTGAAACTGGTGGAATTCAACACTGCCCGCCGCCGCAGTACAGGGACGGCCGGGCGGAATTGCAAGGTGTATGGGGCTCTGATTGGAGCAATGAGGCAGGATTCCTTAGTCATCGCCGCCACTCTCCAACTTGCACTACGCGAGTAATCATTCTTTACCTACATTTATTTCCCTGTCCCTGTCGCTGTTGCTGTCGCTGTCATGATCATTGTCACTGTCACTGTCACTGCCACTGCCACTGTACTCGAGGGATGATTACTTGAATCGCTTTTTCCTGGAAAATTTGCGGACGAACCAGTGGTCTTGCCCGTTGATCTGTATCTGGAAGTGGCTAACTTTGCTGCCTTTCCTACTCTTTCTGCCCCCCGCTAATTGCGCCAATGCATATCCACATCTCTCCACGTCCACGGTGCGGCAGTCAGCTTGGAATGGAATGCTGCCCCCCCCCCCTCCCCGCCCCTCTCTGGTGCCCACGCCGGGATCTCTTCTGATTTGACAAACCAGAGATAGCGATAATGGGGCCGAGTCCCACGCACTCACTGCCCCGGTTTGACATCTCAAGATCCCACGAACCTCCATGCTTTGTGAAATTAGGATGGACTTCCCAGGACGATGGACCGCTTGCGTGCTCTTGAGCGTGAGTCTATTTTTAGAAGACCCTTGAAATCAGGTCCAGTACGCACCCCGTCCACATAAGTTACCACTCATCTCCTAGGAACCACAAGAGGATATGCCATCTCAAGGCAATGTACCCGAGCCGCAAAACAGATCTGAACAGGGACTTGAATGGAGACCAGCAGTGGTCGAAAAGAGGAGGGCATTAATGGTGACGACTTATCTGCAGACCCCATCTTTATCGTGACCGTACAGTACATTGATGACGCGGAAGTGGGATCGATGACGATAGCCCACCCATTTTGCGACAGGCAGTTTCTCCACGAGAAGCCGAAGTTGTGCTATACGCCGTGCCATACCGAGCTTGAATGTTGTTGAACAATTGCAAAACCATAGCCTGCTTGTTGAGATTGGCGTGACAAACAAGCTTGGTGTAGTGTGCAACTCGTCTGCATGGAACTAGTCGTTCGACCAAGATACGATTCAGATGAAACAAGATGCGAATAGAACACAATTGTTCAACTTAGACTCTTGTAGTGAGATCCTCCACCCACCAACAATTTCACTGTAGACTTGACAGTACGGAGTGTCGAAATTGAATCGATCTTTAAAGGAGTGGGTAGGTGGCATTAGATGGTTCGGGCCGTAATCTTGGCACTGTTTGGAGGTTGCGCTCTCCATCGACTCATCGAGAGAGTCCATTGAGATTCATCTCTCTCTGTGCCACCGCAATCACCAAACACCAAACAGACAGACACACCACGGCATTCATCCGATTAAGGCTTTCCCGTCCAGACGAAGTACGTTTCTCCAATGGCTGGCGGCCATGTCGACCCTAGATATAGCAGCACTACTGCCATGTCGGCGGCCTCTATTGGTCCTCTCTTCGTTGGACCTGCGGTGGCTGGGCTGCGGAGGCTGGGAAAGACAGGCGCCCGCATCGCCAACCACCTCGGACGGTCAATAGCAGCCCAATTCAAAGCTCTTTTCTCCCTTGCTTCCTGCCCCGACCATCTTGTCTCTCTTATCTCTCCCTCGACCGGCTCGGGTCCTACGCGCTGGGAATGTCCATGAGATATCTCATACCGCGTTGCAAGTGAGCGATTGAAACACATACATTCCTCGGCTGATCCCGACCGTCATGTTAGCTCCGGGATCGGGCAATGTGAGTCTGCGGACTGTCAGTTGTAAGTGGAATGTCGGATTTGTTCGACAGCCAGCTCGAGATCCCAACCAACCTTGGTCGATTGTGGTTTGAACCGATGGCCTGACTCCATGCAGCAAGTAGACCGCAGATGATACACACCGAGGATCAACAATCCGTTGCCGCTTCAGATGACTACTACTCTTTCTCGAGCCAGAGCTCCAGCGCAAGGTCTCGGACGAGTGGCAGTCGAGTCAATGTCGTGCGCTATGCCACCCCCAACTCTCGACCTGCATCCCATCCTCCTTCCCCTAGCATATCAAGAACGCATCTCGCCCCGCCGGTGGCTGGTGCGCGATCGCAACCCTCTATAGACTCCTCGAGCGACAACAGAATCTTCCTGACACCCGCGTCCCAAACAATACGCTCCGTCGAGGATAGAGAAGTTCACCTGAACCCCATGTCCCATACCACATCCAGTCGGGCTCCCGCCGACAGCTACGCGGGACGCCCACCAACTCCTGGGATGGACGACTCGCCTTATATTCATTTCGCCATTAGCCAGCTGACGCGTGATGAGGAAGTGGCGGGCCCTAGGAGGAGAAGTTCGATCGTGAGCCGTGACTCTCCCGCTGAGCCGCTGCTCTGGGATGATGGCTTAGGTTGCTTCATCCGCTCACATGGACCTTCCTCACCTCCGGACATCAGACACCAGCAAAACTCTCCTATCTCCGCAAGAAGGTCGCCCCAGAAGTCGGTTGACCCAGAATCTTTCATTCCAGTGGATCCCCCAGAGGAAAGCCTACTCTACCCTGCACTGGACTATGTGCCTCCTGTATTGCGCACATGGGCACTGGCCGCCCTCACAATCTGCTGCTTGCTCATGATCGCCGGAATCATTTTCTGCAATGTCTGGTCCCCAAGGCATCAAGGACTTTGGGACTATGAGAGACAGGGTGGTGCCCATTACTTCGTGATGCAATTTCTACCGCAGATTCTAGGCATGGTTATCACCATCTGGACGTTCGTGGTTCAAGCTGCCGTTTACCGCATCATGCCTTTTGCTATCATGGCATCGGAGCGGCCGTACGACCGCATTCTGCAGAGGCTGCCAGTCACGTCACGCAACTTCATTCTACCTGATTTCTCACATTTTCGGCATGGAGAGCCGCTAGTTGGATTCTCTTTGCTCTCAATGTGGCTCTCAAATTTCATCTCATTGCCGCTCCTGAGTTGTTTGTTCCAGGCCAAGTGGTATGAAATTGACGGCCAAGGCACGTGGCGATGGGCCTCTGTTCTGGCTGTGGGCTGGACGCTGGTGGCGGTTTACGGACTGACGACTGTTGGGCTGATTTTGCTCATGCTTCGCTTTTTTCGTACATGGTCAGGCTTAATGTGGGATCCTGTCAGCCTGGCGGATCTCATTTCGGTGATTCAACGGTCAAACATTCTGCACGACTTCGAACAGTCCGAAACATTGCCACATGTTGAGGATTCACTCGAGCCCCGACTCCTTAGACTGGGTTATTGGCAACTATCAAACCGCGGCGAGTTCTTCTATGGTTTTGGCGAGGCTGATGCCCCGATCCGAACACCATCTCTGCACCACCTGGAAAAGAATCTTCAGATGCAGTCGCACGGCCTGTCCAAGGTCTCAGTCGATCTTGAGCGCCAGGGTATGGCCGAAAAGGGCGAATACCACGAGAATCTATACACTCCTTCTGTTCGCTACCGCTGGATTCCATGGTTTCTCAAGGATACATCTGTGATAGCTTGGACGGTAATCATATGTGCTTTGTTCGTCGCTTTTGTACTGGCTAGCTTCATCCATGACGCCATCCGAGGAGGCTTCCCCCCACGGTTGCCCACATTGCCTTCCACCGGCGGCTTTTCGTCTTCCAACTTCTGCTACAGCTTTGTGCCGGCTCTTATCGGAAACGTCTTTTTTCTCGCATGGCAGCCCATCGACGTCTTCTTTCGTGCGTCGCAACCCTTCGCTTCTTTGTCGTCACCCGACGGTGCACGTGCAGAGGAGAGCCTGTTACTGGCGTATCCATCGCATCTTCCGTTCCAGGTGACTATCCTGGCTGTCGCCAACAAGCACTACAAAGTGGCTTGGATCTCGTTCATGAGTACTGCGTCTGCCGCCATTCCCATTCTCGCCGGGGGCGTTTTCATTGCGTTGAATTACCCGTCCGAACACGCAATCAAGATTGCAGCATCAATGCCTGCTTTCTACGCGATGGTGGTATTCTGTGCTCTCTATACTGTGTCCTTCTTGTGTATCTGGCCTCGCCGTCAACGCTACCTCCCTCACGATATTAGCACGCTGGCCGATCTGATCAGCTTCCTCTACCAGAGCCCCCTCCTCGCCGACAAGATCTTGCGCGAGCCGAGGAGCAAAGCAGACCTGGTCACGCGACTGGTTGTCGCACCACCTGGGGACCGCGAGCATTCTGTGTATGGCTTCGGGATATATGTTGGCCGCGATGGCAAAGAGCATCTGGGAATCGATCGCCTTGACCGTCCCGGTCGGACCGATATGCTGATCAACACGGAATATACGAGATAGTCTGCGTACTCGCACGACGGTTGCGGAGTAGACGAAACCTGGTTGGACATGCGCTCGAACTCCTACGCTCAATCCCAGCCCTTCTTTTTATGCCAACGATTCATGTATTATGAACGATCGATGAAACTTACGGATATCCCCTATATGTGTTACGGTGTTACGAGCCCAAATTTCAGCCCGGTTTGATGGGCTACTAATGATAATGAGACATATTAATGTACTGATGTATCGATGAACTATGATATTGCTTTTTTTTGTGACTGAACTCCACTTGTTTGCTATGTTAGATCTTGTTGCATGCTCATTTTGAACTTCCTACGTTGGAAATCTTCAAGAGGCACATTCGGGGAGCATTGGCGTTTATCAATACCGCATAGTTCTGTGGATACATTGTCCTGTTGTGGATATTCTTAGTAAGGAGCGACAGCTCGGCTGGTGGACTTATCACGTGATCGGACAGGACTAACCGTGTCTGTTATAGTGCAGGCTTCCACTCATCTCGACCTTATGTACTGTACTGTACCTGATCTGACCATCCGAACCACCCGGATACATGCTGCACTTGAAAATGCTTGTGATGTCCAGATGAAATAGAGATTCGCGTGGCAGCAAATACATGTGTCTCGATCGCTTGGTATTGAACAATGCACTTGGAGTGTCGAGTGTTTGATATTGCCGCACGAGTGAAGTACACGGATATCTAGTCCGATCTCAAATTTGTGGGCTATCCAGACTCGGGGGCCTCAATCATGGTCTATCGTGGGAAGCCAAGCACCGGGTGTCAGAACTGCCGGACAAGGCGTATCAAGGTTAGTGTCTCGGATTCTGTAAACGACTACTGTTAATCGCCACTCAGTGCGATGAAACTCGCCCACACTGTAGAGCTTGTGTGCGGACGAATCGGTCATGTCCAGGGTATCTAGACCCTTTTGATGTTATGCTCCGGGATCAGGTCGCCTTCAAACGCAAGAAGCGAGACACTCATGTCTTGAATGCAGCCCCAGCGAGTCCGGCCAAACTGGCTTCTCTAACCACCTCAGTGATTGCGGCAGCGCCTGAAACCGCCGTGTCCACCAACGTGACAAGGGCCGATTGGATGGACATTGTATTCGACAAAACCTGCAATATCCCGAAAAGCGTAAACCTGCCTCTTGAAGACACGGTGGCATCGTTGTTCTTTAGCTCCTATCTCTATTCACCCAAAGATCCACTGATTCGGGAAGGGTTCATGGAAATGGTGCCCCATGCTTACGCAAACGCCCAGCCTGGGTCGCACTTGAAACTCATCACGTTGGCGGTGTCTTTCTTCTCGGTGTCTGCGTGGACGGGCAATCGGTCATATCTCCGAACCGCCGAACACCTGTGCGTGCAAGCGATATCTAAAACCAGAGAAGCGATTCAAGGCGGCATCGACCGGAATCAGGATGAGACTCTGATGACCGTGCTCTTGCTCTTGATTTATGAGGTGACTAGCCCAATTATTCATTGAATGCTCGGATCTAATGATATGACCAGGAACTCTCAGCTATGAAGGAGCGCAGGGCCCCAGGGAAGACACATTTACGTGGCGCAATTGCCTTGATAAATAGTCGGAGTCAAGACCAGCGGGAGACGGATCTCTCGATAACGTTGGAAAATGCAGTACATGCACAACTTGTAAGCTCGAGTGGCGTGCAAATCATCGGACTTGTTTGACTGATGATTCAGATCAAAACAACCAAAGGGCTCGCGTATCCTGTTATGCAGACCCCCAAGGTCTGGCCGCCCGCGCCAGTTGCGCCCGAGTCTGCCTCAACTCAACTGTTGATGGCCACATCTGACCTGGTCAGCCTGCGACAAGCATGGGACAAGCTTGTCTTGGACCAACCAGCCGCCAATGTCACCGAGCTCGAGGAGATCCTCGCTCGGGCGAGGCATCTGGACACCAAACTTGTAGCTTGGACACACGCCCTCCCCTCCCACTGGCACCCCGTCTCCGCCACCATGATATCGGATTCCATCCGCAAGGCAGGCATGTACAAGAACCGATGTGACTGCTACGCGGACATCTGGATCGCCAGCACCTGGAATTTCTACCGCGACTCGCGCATTGTCATCCAGAATATCATCCTCGACTGTCTGCGCCTCCTTCCGCCGCCCCTCCGCGCCGACGACATTCAGAGCGCCCTGGACATCATTCAAGACCTTGCTACCGGCATCTGCGCCACCATCCCATACTTCCTTGGAAGCCAGTCGAAGCCGGCCCAGATGGGCATGGAGAAGATCGACTATCCCGAGGCGGATGCACGCCGGGTCACCGCGGGCCACCGTCAGACATCGCCACTTTTGGGAGGATGGCTGGCGTCCACGAATCTGTTCAATATGACCATGCTACCTTTGACGGATGAGCTGCATGCTTGGATCTTGGAACAGAAGCACCGGGTGCTGCGGATTTATACATTTGGCTCCATGGAGGGCGTTCAATGATGGAGCTTGTACCGGGCTATGTTTTTGCCAGCTCAACAATTTGTCTAGGTCTCTCTGCCTTCCACTGGATCTCTTCCATTGGCAATTGGCCGGGCGAACGGTTTGAACGCCATAAGACGCCTTGCATCTCCCTCGATTTTTGGTGTACCCATAACTCTTATACACCTCTGATGAAGCGAGAGACCTCAGCTGAAAATGGAGGCATACTTCAAAAAACCACCTCGACACGGCAAAACCTGTGTCACGTTGCTGTGCGCATTACTGGCGAAGTCGCAAGAGTCTTGACCTACAGGATACCCACCAGTTCTTATCCCCGGCTCTATCCATGTCAATGCGAAATCTCAAGACATGAATCACTCAACGATAGCGGCTCATTTCCTTCAAACTTGTGCAGCTACTGAACAGACGCTCCATCAGAAGCAGTCGCCCAGAGCAAATTAAAACATATGGCCGGCCTGCTGATTTTCCACGCGGCTCTAATAGAATAACCGCATCCGACTCGAAGCTCCTTACTATAAATTCTGCAGTAGAACAGACATGATCGCAGAACTCGAGTATATATTGTACAGATATGCACATAAAGGAGACATTAGAAGTCTGATACTTAGGCTCTTGGAGAAAGAAGAGCCACTTGGTCCAGCACAACGGAGCCACAAGTGAGATATCGTCGTAGAAAACAACGCCTGTACCGTACCTTGTTGTCGTGAGTTGAATTTAGTAGATCCGGACCCTTCCACCCAAAGTCACAGCCGTCTTCAGGACGCGTACTCGATAAAGGTCAGAGAGGTGGTCTACAATGGACAAGCTATCATGTTATCCACATGCCAACTTAGTGCTCCGATCTGGAAGCAGCGATAGCGGATGTTCATGAGACACGCAAACACTCTCATAAAACATAGAGAGCCATCATGAGTAAAAGATTAACCATGCACAAGCAGCACGAAGAAATCACGCAGAGGGAACAAGACCGAAGCGCAGAGAAGTGTGGACATGACACATAAACGGAGTTAGTGGAGATAAAACCCTCTGCTCTGACTAAGCCACCATCGCAACTCCTCTTTCTCCTCTTTCTCCTCAACCCTCGACAAAACAATCCCCTCACCCTCCTCAACAACACAATCACAAACAAACAACTCAATCCTCATGCGCGAACAATAAGCATCAAGTACTCCGCTCAATTGAACCCCCCTCACTCACCACAACCTCACCCACCACCACCACCACCACCAGTGCAACCCTCAAAAATGGGCCTCCTCCGCTACTTCATCCCCGAACAACAAAAACCTTCCACCGCGTCACCCTCCTCCGACACCCCCTCCGACCAAACACCCACAAACACAACCCTCTCCACCCCCTCATCATCGCGTTTAGATACGGATGAATTCGAACCCCCCCTCCCAAAACTCTGGACGCCTCAAACGAACCTCAAACTCCTCCTCGGCGGCACCGCCTTCCTCGCCCTCAGCCTGCTCACCACCCGCCGCGCAATCCACCGCCGCCGCCTCGCCGCCATCCCGCCCTTCTACACCAGCGCGCCCTACCACAAGCCCACGGTCAGCGGGGGCGTCGAGGCGTTCGAGGCGCTCAACCTGGCGACGCTGAATGTGCTGGCGTTCGCGATGATGAGTACGGGGGGCGTGCTGTACGCGATGGATATCAATAGTGTGGACGATATGCGGCGGTATGTGCGGCGGGTTTCGCTCTCCGAGGAGGAGATGGCCAAGGGGTTGGTGGAGGGGGATCAGGAGATGGAGAAGGAGGTGGAGGCTTGGGCGGCCAAGGTGCTGGGGGAGAAGTTTGGGCGGGAGTTGAGGGCGCAGCGCGAGAAGGAATCGGAGGATGCTAGGGGTTTAGTGGAGGGGGAGGGGAAGAAGGGGGAGTGAGGTTTTTCCATTCTGGGAGGATGGATATATAGGTGGGTTGATGAAGATGGGTTGGGATGGGCTGGGATGGGATGGAGTTTTTTTATGGTCACGGGTGCTTCGGGACAGGACAGGACATATCTCTACTACTTTTTCATGACAACATACACATACCCTACTCTTGTATTTACGCATTCTTACGGGCTTAAGCTCAAGCTCAAAGACACACAAAATGATATGATCATTTATGACAACCACCAACGTTCCTATGGCTTGGCTTCCAATCTACCCATCTACCTACCCACCTACTGCTCCATCTGTTCGTATCGCTCCCGCGCCGTCTGTCGCGTCTTCTCCAGAAACTCATCGTACCGACCCCGCGTGTTGCGCCCCGCCTCCTCCGTCGCATCTCCCAGCTTGCCGCCTTGCGCCCCCAAGCCCACCCCCTGCGCATACACCTCGGTCGCAATCGGCGCCGTCATCCCCGTGCCCTGCGCCCCCAGTCCAGACCCCGCGGACCAGCCCATCTTGCTGAGCAGCGAGGCACCCTTGGACGCTGCTGGCACTGCCGGCTCCTCTTCCTTGGCCGCAGGAGCCGCGGGCCGCGGCTTGGCTCCTCCACCAGCCTTGGACCGGCCGAAGGCCTGTCGCCGTTCGCGGGCGCGGTCGCGATACTCCGTCGGTTGCGGGATGATGCCGTGCTTGACGAGCTTGCGCGTGGCATGCGCGATGCGCTCCTCATCCAGCAGATTCTCGCGGTGCATCTGACTGAGGCGTTCGTGCAGGTTGACCTGGGCGGTGGACTTGAATTTCCGCATGCACAGGTAGCAGCAGTTCTGGGTGGGGTTGGCATAGGATTGACTCGGAGGCGCGGCGGGGTCCAGCGGGGATGCTGCAGTCTCCGAGGTCGGCTGCTGCTGCTGCTGCTCCCCACCGCCCGGTTTGTCCTCGCCATCCTTCTTCTGGATCCCGTGCAGCTCCGCGTGGCGGTTGCTCCAGAACTGCAGATGCGACGGTACCGCCATCTTCTTGGCCGCGGCACTCGCGGCTGCGTCGGCCTTTCGCTTCTTGGCCTTGTCGGCGTCCTTGCTGCCCTTTGTGGGTCCCTCCTGACCAGCCGCCCTGTCTCCCTTGCCGCTGTCAAGTTCCGCTGTGGACACCGTAAGCTCTTTCACATAGGCCTCTTCGTCCCAGTACATGAGTTTCAAGGCTGGGTTGTTCAGCGGACTGAACGTGAATCGTTCATTGCTGGGGGTGGGATTAAGGACCGGGACAAAAACACCAGCATGGATGTAGCTGACCAAAACCGGCCGCGAGGAGATGGTAAACTTGTCAAATGAATTGAGTCGGGTGACGGCAGCTTGTGCATCCTAGGACTATATTAGCTAGGCCTTGGAGCAACCAAGGGCGACATACCTGAATAGTCGCGAATTCCGCAAACCCGTAGCGCCAGCTCTCGTTAGTTTTGCGACCTCTCACAAGCAGAACACGGCGAATGGAGCCATCTCGAGCCCCGAGGTTCGAGTCTCCCGTGGTCGAAGCCACTTTAGCTCCCTTCTTCGCACCTCCTGTGGCATCATTGCTGGAAGACGAAGGACGGTACAACTTGGCCACACCCTTGGCCAGCAGTTCTTCGGTGACCGACGATTCCAGTCCGCGGAAAAGAAGGAACTGCGACGGTTGGTTCTCGGGCGCCGCATCATTATCGCCGTGGTTCTCGACTCTCGGGGCCGGCAGTCCAGGAGGACCGGCGGGGCCGCCATCTGGTCCGAATAAGCTTACTTCGTGTTGACGCTCCCATGGGCAACATACCAGGTCGAGGTGCTTGACAACGAAAGCACTTTTGACGGGTAGAATAATTGACGATAGCACACTAGACAAATTAACGCGTGAATCAGGCTCAGTGGCTCAGTTCCGGCCTTACCATCATGCAGGTCCAGTCAGCCTCCGCGCGGGCCCGAGCACGGTCCTCTCTCTCGCGACTGTAGGCGATGCGCACCTTCGTGCCGCGGTCGTTATGTGGATTGGGCCCATGGAGGTAGATGTTGGGGAAATTGCGTTCGACGAACGCCCGCGACTGGTTGAGATCTCGGAATCTCAAAAAGCCCAATTGACGTGAAACCTCTGAAGCCACGATTAGCTTGACGGGGGCGAAACAGACCAAGCATCACCTACTCGTCTGTCGATCACGAATGACACGGACGTCATCCAGACCATCCACATTGTAGAATTCTTTCAACTCATCCGTAATCTGTTCAACACCTCGACCAGACATCTCAGCATCTTGCCATCAAATAACGGTGGTGTTTCGGAGAGCGCCGTTTTGGGGCGCCGGACACAGAAACATGAAAAGGGGAAGGAGTTGTCGCACGTCTTCTTCCACCATATCCACCGGTAACCCATCCATCATCACCTCCCGACTCTCTTGCCCGTAATGCGAATGCCGGCCTCGGCGGGGGCTGCGACTGCGGCTGCGACTGTAGCTTCGGCTCCGGCTGCCGTATCCGGGGGAGCGGTAGCCCTCGCGATCGCGGTCCCTGTACGCCGGTCTGCCGCGCCGCGGTGGAGGGGAGCGCGAGGAGCGGCGGCGGTAGTCATCGCGGTCCCGGCTGCGGTAACGAGGTCTAGAGTTGGGTCGATCTTTGGTATAGTCCCCTCTTCGCTCTGAAGCTGGTCCCTGCGGAGGAGAGTGGGGCAAATCTTTCTCATGGCGAAGCAGAGTCAGTTACTACCATGTTCCAAAGCAAAGAAAAGATATGTGGACGGTTCATCAAAGCATAGCCTTCGCCCTGTGCTACTTGGTTTGCGGGGAGGAGGGCGTAATACCGCCAGGCGAGCGCGATCGGGAAGGCGAGCGATCGTCGTACATTCGGCCGTCCCGGTCATCGCGGCGAGGAACAGGTCGGTGCGGAGGTCCCGAAGGAAACCGGTTATCCTCGGGATTGAAATGCGACATGATGGACAGTCATTGGGGAGTGGACGAGGGAAGAAGTTGAGATGCGCTGAGAGAGATGCCGTCCGCGGCATCAAGGCGCCCATGCGGCAGAATCAGTGGCCGCCGCATATCACACCGCTTACTGAGAATTGTCGAGTCCATCGGCTATCCTACTAGCTCTTTTTGTTCTAGCGGCTCGAGGCCTGGGATATAGATCCATCCATTAACCATTCATCATCCATTGAAGATGGACACCGAGAATTGATTTTTTGCTAAAGTATACATGCTTTGGGAGATGGCGATACTACTTGCAGAACTTCATCGAGGATCATCACCTTTGTCATGTCATGGAAGCTATCAACTAGAAGCTCAGCAGTGTTCTTCCCGCATGATACGAGTATGATTGAGCCCTTTCTGGAAGAACGCATTGGTTTTCTCTTCAGAGATACGATGCCGTGTACAGTGTGTGTACATTGGCTGGTTGGCTGGCTTTTAGGGGTCTATCTCACACGATGTGGCTCAATTGCTGTCAGTCTAAATTTGGTTGTCTTGTGGACTACCGTGAATGTGATTCATTGCATTAATTAACTTCAGACGCGTGGTGAAATCGATGCCGAGGCAAGCATTCAGTTTTGAGAAATGAAGATTAACATTCCTGGTTGACGAGCGTGATGGACATGCTGACTGGGGATGTCCACGGGAGCCGAGCAGCCGAGGGGGGCGGCGCCCTGTAGGGCTGAGCCTCCCGGGCCAGGGTCCTTCTTCAGCCTCTTCTACACTGAACACTGAGGATCACTTGTAACGCATGGATTAACCATGTGTTATGGATTGGTGGTAGGCACACAGCCACGTCTTCATGCATTTCAACTCTCGACTACTGCATCTGGTTCCAGCACACCAGACAAATGAAGTCATCAAGTCAGAGCTGACTTTTGGATCTCCGCGGGCCCCGAGATCCCCACCCCCCGAGCCTTTTCCAAGCACCTTTATTTTCGTTGCCTGGTCTGACTGCCCAATCGGCAGCTTTGGGTCAGGGTCTGGTGGAGATATTATAGGGTTCTAATTGTTTCTCTTACCATACTTCTTCAAAATCCGAGACTGTCCGTATGACATGGGTAGTGCAATCACCAGGGGGAGAGGCGCCTCCATTCCAGGCAGCAAAAGTAAGCCCCCGCCGTGGCTGAGATTTGAACTCTGCTGTTTCTTCGGTCCTATTTTTGAGCCACACACAATTGAGAGAAACTCCCGATTCGCCCTTCATGGACCTGAGCTCATATAAGACGGTCGATCCCAACGGTTAAGACGTTCGCCCTGTGGTGGATGGATCTGAAACCCAGTCTTGGCAGTCACTACCACGCCATGAAGCTCACGGGGATCTTGCTTTCGACGCTGCTTGCTCTCGGGTCTATCCCTGGTATGACCTTCAGACCGCGTCAAGCCGTGCACTTCCTACAATACTGACTATGGATTTAGCAGGCAGCGTTGCTGTACCTACCTCAGGGGATGTGACATTTGAAGATCTCTCACGACGTGCCCTCCCCAACGCCCCCGATGAATATACTCCAAGCAACGTGAACTGCCCCTCCAGCAGGCCGACGATTCGAAGCGCATCCGCGCTATCGAAGAATGAAACAGCATGGCTGGATGTGCGCCGTCAGCAGACCATCTCTGCCATGAAGGACTTCTTCGGGCATATCAACATGAGCAACTTCGACGCTGTGTCGTACATCACCAACCATGCTTCCAACGTGTCCAACCTGCCCAACATCGGTATCGCCGTGTCCGGTGGCGGCTACCGGGCTTTGACGAACGGCGCAGGTGCCATCAAAGCCTTCGACAGCCGCACGGAGGGATCGACCCGGAGCGGCCAACTGGGGGGTCTACTGCAGTCCGCAACGTACCTATCGGGCTTGTCCGGAGGCGGCTGGCTGCTGGGCTCGATCTACATCAATAACTTCACCACCATCTCCAACCTGCAGACCTACAAAGAAGGCGAAGTGTGGCAGTTCCAAAACTCGATCATCAAGGGGCCCAAGACCAAGGGTCTGCAGATCTGGGATACGGCGAAGTACTACGAGGAACTAGTCAAGGTGGTGGCCGGGAAACGCTCAGCCGGGTTCAACATCTCCTTCACCGACTACTGGGGCCGCGCGCTCTCGTACCAACTCATCAACGCCACCGACGGAGGACCGAGCTACACCTGGTCCTCCATCGCGCTGACCCAAGATTTCAAGGACGGCAAGATGCCCCTGCCGCTCCTTGTCGCAGACGGACGCAACCCCGGAGAGACTCTGGTCGGCAGCAACTCCACCGTGTACGAGTTCAACCCTTGGGAATTCGGCAGCTTCGACCCGTCGATCTTCGGCTTCGCGCCCCTCGAATACCTGGGGACATACTTCGAAGACGGGGAGGTGCCTTCCAACACCACCTGCGTGCGCGGCTACGACAACGCCGGGTTCGTCATGGGGACGTCGTCGAGCCTCTTCAACCAGTTCATCCTGAAGCTCAACACAACAGACCTGCCCAGCACGCTCAAGAACGTCGCTGCCGACCTCCTCGCCGATCTAGGCGAGCGCAACGACGACATCGCGATCTACTCGCCCAACCCGTTTTACGGGTACCGCAACGCGTCGGTCGCGTACGAGCAGACCCCGGACCTCAACGTCGTCGACGGCGGCGAGGACAAGCAGAACCTGCCCTTGCACCCGCTGATCCAGCCGAACCGGCACGTGGACGTGATCTTCGCGGTGGACTCGTCCGCCAGCACGGCCAACAGCTGGCCCAACGGCAGCCCGCTGGTCGCGACGTACGAGCGCAGCCTCAACGCGAGCGGCATCGGCAACGGCACCGGCTTCCCCAGCGTGCCCGACAAGAACACCTTCGTCAACCTCGGGCTCAACACCCGGCCCACCTTCTTCGGCTGCAACAGCTCCAACCTCACCGGCCCCGCGCCGCTCGTCGTCTACCTCCCCAACTATCCCTACACCACCTACTCCAACAAATCGACCTTCCAGCTCAAGTACGAGATCGCCGAGCGCGACGCCATGATCACGAACGGGTATAACGTCGTGACCGTGGGCAACGGCTCCCGGGCCGCGTACGCCGACTGGCCGACGTGTGCCGGCTGCGCGGTGCTGGCGCGCTCGTTCGACCGCACCGGCACGGACGTGCCGTCCGTCTGCGCCGGGTGTTTCGACAAGTATTGCTGGGACGGCACGCGGAACAGCACGGAGCCCGCCGCGTACGAACCGAGTGTGCTGATGGCGGATGCAAAAAAGTCGGGCGCGGGGGAGAGGTTCGTCGTGGCGGCGAAGTGGTTGTATATAGTCCCGGTGGTGGTGGTGTGGACTGGCTTGGTCTAACGACCACCACCAGACCTCAACCCCACAAAACCAACTCTCCGCCCCCAATCCCCCCCCAAAAATCCCCTATCCAACAAAAGGGACCTCGTTATGGGGTTGGATGGCAGGTTCATGGGAGGATCTGGTGGGGGGAGGTGGGTATTCTCTCATCTCTGGAGTGAGGAGGAGTTGTGGGCTATGTGTGTTGAATTTAGAGAAGATATAGGAGTTCTGAGGGATTGGGTTGATGGTATTGTTGTTGAGGGGAAGAAAGGTGCGATGAGTGATTGCTGGAGGGTGGGCTTCGGAAGCTGGATGTTATTGTTCATTACCTGGCAGATGTTGTCTGTGTTGGTTCTCTTAGAGGAAGCAGACATAGCAAATGTATTTGCTCTGGCGCTGTTTGGTGTCGGAGTATCAGGTTGAAAGACTTGGGACTGGGTTGAGTAATCAACTTCACAGGCCTTGCTACATAAGTCATCAACAATTGCGTACTCTGGCATCTTATCACACCTTTACCCAATCTCCCTAGCAGGTGAGGGGAGGAACCATATCTGCTGATACGCAAACCCTAGGATCCAAGTGCATGAGCCAAGACCCCAATCCCGATCAGAAAGCGAAGTCATCTTATTAAAAATCTTGCTAAATTCATTCAGTTCATTTTCAGCCCGTCATCAAATTCATTTCACGCCTGCACCAGCACAACCACCGCCTCATACGGACGGAGCGACCATTTCCCACCACTCTGGAATCTCACCCCAGCCGACTCGGCGCTCTCGTATGTGTTCAGAACCACCCCCTTCACGGCCTCCACCCCATTGGCGACCGGGTCCCACTCTAGCGTCTGGTCGGTCCAGTTGGCCAGCACCAGCGCCTTCTGGTCCTCGTACTGCCGGGTATACGCGAAGACCGCCTGGCTCTCCCTGTCGACCAGCGTGTAGTCCCCATAGACGAAGATATCGAGATACTTCTTCCGCAGCCCCAGCACGGAGGACCAGTAGTGGTACGTCGACTGAGGGTCCTTGACCTGCGCCTCGGCGTTGACGCGCTCGGAGTCGGGGTTGACCGACATCCAGGGCTTGACGTTGGGGCCGGTGAAGCCGCCGTTCGGGCCCGCGGACCATTGCACCGGGGTGCGGCCGTTGTCGCGGGATTTCTTCTGGTATTCCTGGCGGGCGATCTTCTGCGCTTCGGTGTCATCGGGTTTCTGTTTAAGGAGTCTGCAGTCCAAGTACTAGTCAGTCTCTATTCCGCATCTTTTCTTCTTTTCCGGGCAGAACATCGTACCTATGCCAGTGGTTGAGACAGTCAATGTCCTTATACTCGCTGATATCCCACTCCACGGGCACATTCCTCATTCCCAGCTCCTGGCCCTGGTACACAAACGGCGTACCAGACTGCAGCGCCAGGATCGTCGCCAGCATCTTCCCGGCCTCGGTGCGGTACTCCTCCTTCGCGTTCGTGTACCGGTCAATCGAGCGCGGCTGATCATGGTTCTCCCAGTACAGGGCATTCCAGCCATCATTCTCGTACATGAACTTCTGCCACGTCTCGAAGAAGCTCTTGAGGTCGGTGAGCTTCCAGCTGCCGGGCCGGAACTTGTCGCCGTACGGGCCGTGGTCGATGTCGACGTGCTCGAAGTTGAAGATCATGTTGATCTCGTTGCGGTCGTAGCGCACGGCGCGGAGGACCTCGTCGGTGTCGCGGACGAAGGGCATCTCGCCCACGCTGAAGGCGTCGTACTCCTTCAGGATCTGGCCGATGCCCTGCAGGTACTCGTGCAGTCGCGGCCCGTTGGCGTAGTACTTGTCGCCCCACTGCCAGGGCGTCCGCGGATCCTGGACGGGCGCGTCGGGAAACCGCTGGTCCTTGCTGATGAAGTTGATGACGTCCATCCGGAACCCGTCCGCGCCCTTGTCCAGCCAGAAGCGCACGATGTCGTGCACCGCCCGGCGCACGGGCGGGTGCTCCCAGTTGAGATCCGGCTGCTCGGTCGCGTACAGGTGGAGGTAGTATTCCTGGGTGTGCTCGTCCCACTGCCAGGCGCTTCCTGCAGGGGTGGTGGTGGAAGTATCAGCATGGTGTCCCTATTTATGGGACGTAAAGCGGAAATTTACCTTGGAAGTGTGAAACCCAATTGTTGGGCGGTTGGCGGTTGCCCTGCTCGTCATACCGCGCCGGCTTCCAAACGTACCAATTCCGGTACTCGTTGTCCTTGGAACTGCGCGACTGCTTGAACCACTCGTGCTGGTCGCTGGTGTGGTTGACCACGAGATCCATGAGCAGCTTCATGCCCCGCGCGTGGCAGCCCTGGATGAGGTTCTCGACGTCCGCGACCGTGCCGTACTCGTCGGCGATGCTGTAATAATCGGAGATGTCGTAGCCCATGTCGACCTGGGGCGACTTATAGGAGGGGCAAAGCCAGACGATATCGACGCCCAGGTCCTTGATGTAGTCCAGCTTCGAGACGATGCCGGGGATGTCGCCGATGCCGTCATCGTTGCTGTCTTTGTAGGAGGCGGGCCAGATCTGATAGACGGAGCTTTCCTTCCACCAGGCGCGGTGAATCTGGGAGGAGGGTTTGGGCATCACGGGCTGAATGTGTATTACGGAGGGTGGTAAGGGATGGATGACCGTGAGAAATGAGGGTGATTGAAAAATGAGGGGCCGATCATCCTTCTTATTTGTTTTGTGTAGCTGGCAATGAGGGGCAGTGCTTCTGCGCTGTGCTCCATCAAAGATCAACTCGGGGGTGTCTCGCATGCGGAGAAATTCTCGGTGGGTTTGGTTGTCCACTTCTCCAGGGTGGTATGCCACTCATGCTTCGGGTCTGAGTGGATCAATTGCCCACACACTTCCAGTCTCTTATGGACATCTGGTTTATACATGCACCCACTTTTTTGGGGACAGGAGAGGGTGGGGGTGGAATGAGATGGTCCCCGGTTGTTTGGAGGGGCCAGGAGATGCAATGGCCAACTGGCGACCGCCACCATGCAACTCATCCTGCCTCTCGGTCCGACCTGTGACCAATTGACTTGTGAGAATCAATCCAGCATCTACCCCTCAACCATGGTATGCAGATTTGAGTATGTCGAGCATGTAAACTATAAGTAGACGGGTGTGCTTCTAACACAAGGAGGCACCGACCAGTGGAATTTACCCAATGAATATAGCATTATCAGCATTGAGGAATTGATCTCGAATTGAATCTAAATCATAGACACTGCACACACGCTAGCCTACCTAGTGCTGAGTAGTTATAGAATTGTAGATCATTCAGGCACAATGATGAACCGGAATTTCCCCGCCGGCAATCGGTTGAACTCCGTCGTCAGCTTACTACCTCCTTCTTTAAAGACAAGGCCATCACCTTCATAAACAGAACTGAATCTCATCTTCAACGTGAATTTGACTAGTCCGAAGACGATTGGAATAAGAACAATCACTTACAACATGGCCATCTACCACATCGGTACCTCAACCCCGCCATCTCTCCACAGTCCATACATTTGCCCACCCCCCCTACCCACGTTATTAGAACTAACAATCCCCATCCAGTCCTCTTCCGCCTCAAACCCGGCGTCACCAAGGCCCGGGTCGACCATTGGTCCAGCCTAGCGAAAGGCATGGTCGGTCAAATCCCTGGTAAGCTCGAGCGACCCGTTTGTTGAACCAAGACTAAGCCCTCCCCAGGTCTCCGAGAACTCCACGCCGGCAGCCCCCTCGCGGCCACAGCCGCCAGAGCCAAGGGCTTCGACATGGGAATCGTGGCGATCCTGGAGAAGCCCGATGTTGTACCAGTGTATGCCGCGCATCCTGCGCACCTAGAGTGGGTTGATCCGTTTCTGTCATCGAAGATGGGCCCAGTGACTAATCTGATGGTTTAGGGTGCACAAACTAAGAGAGGAGCTGTGCGATGATACATTGGTTTACGACTTGGAGTTTTGAGGCGAATGGTTGCATAAATCCGGGATGTGCTTAGGGCAGGAGGAGGAGGCTAGGAGGCTAGGACCAAGCTACAAGATGTACTGTCATGCAACGAGACTCTAAATACACGCGCTTATCTTACACTGCACCTGCACATCTGCGATGCTTAAACTTTCCCGGCTTGCACACCAGTAAATCCCGGGTGCATCCAGGGTATTACCAGCTTCGCAGCACCTTTCAAATTCCCC
This sequence comes from Aspergillus aculeatus ATCC 16872, assembly GCF_001890905.1. Classification (NCBI taxonomy): domain Eukaryota; kingdom Fungi; phylum Ascomycota; class Eurotiomycetes; order Eurotiales; family Aspergillaceae; genus Aspergillus; species Aspergillus aculeatus. The sequence continues at coordinate 1,265,453 of NW_017962983.1, forward strand.
AGAGAAAGGATACGAGGTCAATGACAAGCCTTCCCGTACTTCCGCAACCGCCAATAGTTATACGGCAACGGAGCCAGATACCCAGCGCCCACCGACACGCCCGCCGCCAGCCAGAACCGCGGGTCCCCGACATCGACCACGCCCCCGGTCAGATGATAATCCACCGCATTCTCGGCGATCTCCATCGCCAGCATGGAGACCATGCTCATCCCCATGGCCGTCCGGCAGGCCATCGGCAGGGAGAGCTGGTCTGCGCCCCGCCAGAGGAGATACGTTTCAAGCATGACGGAGGTGGTTATGCCGGAGGCCACTGGTTCCGGAGTATCTGAGGTCAGTCGCTTGGGATCGTCGGAGTCGGTCGGGATAGAAAGGAAACGTACTGGATAGTCCCATGATCGTGCCCATCCCGAGATCCGGGGCAAAGCTTTGCAGCATCCAGAGGGCGGAGAAGTCACCGATGGTGCAGCCGATGAGGCACCGGAGGGTGTTGATCCGTGCGCGCTTCCATGAGGAGCGGCAGGTCCAGAACGAACGACTAAGAATGGAGGATGTTGAGGGCCGCGGCGCAGGGCTCGCGGGGGGTATCTGTGGGCTATGTTGTGTTGAAATTGTATTGTTATGGCATGGTTTCGATCCTCTCTTGGGTGGAGAGCATTGTTGGTGGTATACCCGGGAGCCAAGGAGGGACGATAAGGACGGAGGTAATCTTGTCCGTCGAGTGATGACACTCCTGCAGTGGAGATACATTTTCATCCTATTATTGCTGAGAAAAGTGCTCATAGGAGGTTTCAGTTCCAGGCACAGAAAAGCAAAAGGGCCGGGTTTATCTGTTCTTTATTGCGTTAAATTTCTGCCTCCCATCAACGCGAAAATCGCGCAGTCGGCGAATGCTTCCGGGGACTTGGGTAGAGTATCCTTCTTCTACAGGAATTGGACAAGCGCACCAAATGGTCAGCAAGGAGTTTCAGGCTTCGAAGATAGCTTTTTTGTAGAGAATATGCCTCTGTTGACCGTGAGCTAAGCTGGTTGCTCGATAGATTGTGTGGCGACGAGGGTATACACTACTGATACACGGCGGATTCCACAACTTCATAAAACAACGAGTTGTCCATCTAGTTCTAAGTTAGATCTACCTTTTTTGCCTAAGTTTCAGCAGTAGCGCACTAGTTAGATTGTTTGATCATCCAAAAATCCCCGCTCAATTTCCTGGCTTGAAAATTTCGAGAGACACGACGTTTGGAAGTGCTAGATCGCATACGACAGACTGGATTCGTAGGTGGGTACAACCGATGCCATACAATTTTGACAAACTCCGGAAGTATCATGAGAGCTCTGAGGAGCACTTGAGCAGAACACAATGAAAGGAACCGGTCTGGTGTCCTGATCCATGCGCCGTCGGGCTCTAGAAATCTCGAGGCTAACTCAAATGTCAACACTGCAGCAATCACCGTGGATCAGGGGACAACTTCCCGCTAATCCAGATATGGTAAAAGTCACTGCAGTCTCGACCGCCTGCCCGATCGGTCAGCTCCCCGCCAGCGCTGATCATTGATAAGCTATCTGAATGTAGTCATCGCATGTGGACTCTTTGCTTTATCTATTCTTGTTCGCCTGCCATTGATCTCGACTGGGGTCACATACACTTACTCTACTCGAGCACTCTTCCTACAAAAAGCATCTCACCCACTCATTATCCAATCTCTATCCGGAACCTCCAAACAAACCTCCCACAAACAAACCAGATACACCACCACCACCACCCCCCACAAACAGCGCCATACAATACACAACAAACCCACCATGTCCACGTCGACACCAACACCCCCTCCCTCCGAACCACAACCACACCCCCAAAACCAACAACAATCCTCCCAACCTCAAACCCAACAACAAGAAGAACCAGAATCCCTCCCCCCACACCTAAACCCAACCACCTACCCCCGCACAACGCACAACCCCACCCTAAACACACACATCACACTCACCTACGACCCGCTAGACGCCACCGCAGCCCTGAAGCTGGTCTCCTCCCCGCAAGCCGGCGCCAACGTTCTCTTCCTCGGCACCACGCGGGACACCTTCGGGGCGCGCGCGGTCGCGCAGCTCAGCTACACGGCGTACCCGCCGCTCGCGCTGAAGACGCTATCCCAAATCGCCGAGGCGGCGGTGCACGCCCACAACCTGCTAGGGGTGGCGATCGCGCACCGGCTGGGCGACGTGCCCATCGGGGAGAGCAGCATCGCCATCGCGGTGAGCGCGGGCCACCGCGGCGCGGCGTGGCGGGCCGGCGAGGAGGTGCTGGAGCGGTGCAAGGAGCGGGCGGAGATCTGGAAGCGGGAGGTGTTTGTTGATGGAGGTGGGGAGTGGCGCGAGAATCGGGAGAGGGATCGCGAGGGGGGGTTGGTGGGGTAGTTTCTTGAGATTTATCTGGGGGGAAGAGGAGGGGGGGGGGGGGAGGGGCGGAATTGCATAGCCGGGTTTGGAGGGTGGAAGTTCAAGGGCGTTGGAGGGGTGTATATACTTGAACTGGGTGCGGAGAGGAATGTCCATGTGTAACTCTAGATATTCATGGCGAGTTATTGAGCTGCGAGGCCGGCCACACGAACAACGAACATTTCAGTTTCTTCACATTTTACAGAGTAGGGTATTATATTGTACACATATTGGGCCCCCCCAAACCAAACAGCCACGAATCTAATCCTTTTTCAAAGGCTTGCCCTCGCGCTTCCAATCGTTAATGTGCTCCATAATAGTCCGCGTGGCGGACTCAGGCGTGTCCTGGCGTCCGATACACTCCACGAAGTCGTTATCCGGGTCTGCAGCAAAGGCACGAGAAAAGATTAGCCCAGGCCCTTTACTATCTTCCAATAAGAAAAACTCACCCATAAGGTAAAAGTAAATACTATGGTCGACCAAATAATCCTCTCCCGGCTTGATATCCCGGGGAGTACTGAAGTACACGCGATACTGCTTGCACACATTGCGCACCTGGTCGTACGTGCCCGTCAACCCGATGATGCCCGGGTGGAACTCCTTCAGATACTCGCGCAGCACCTCAGGCGTATCGCGGACGGGGTCACAGGTAATAAACACAGGCAAGAAGATCTTCTCGCCGCCCGTGGCCTCGTTGACCTTGTCGATGATCTCGGCCATCTTGTCCAGCTCGTCCGGGCAGATATCCGGGCAGTGGGTGAATCCAAAGTAGACCTAGCAAGCAAGCCACACAATCAGTGATTTTAATTCTGGTTGACTGCACACAGGGACTCCGGCGAACTCACAAAACTATACTTCCCCTTCAGATCCTCGGCGGTGAACTCCTTCCCATCCAGATCCTTCAGCGTAAAGGGCCCCCCAACCTTGGGCTTGCCCACCCCCTTGCTCATCTCCGCGATGCGCTTGCGCTCCAGCCGCTCCTTCTCCACCCGAAAATAAATGATCATGCCGCCGCCCGTCAGCACGAACAGCAGCGCCGACTTCCACGAGAACGGGCCCGTCGAGTTGCGCGCCTTCAGCTGGCCCATCGTCGGGGATTTCTTGAGGTGGGCCCGCGAGGTCGAGAAGGCGCGGTGGGCGATGGTGGTGGTGCCATTGTTCAATGTGCAGGCGGCGGCCGTTTGGGTGTTCACGGTCGTCCGTGCAAGGGTTCGAGTTCGAATTAAAGTGGTGGGCTCGAGCGAGAACGGGGAAGCGCGCGAGGCACGCGCCAGAATGCGGCTCGCCGGTCGAATTGAGGAAGCCATTATGTCGAATTTTATTCAATTGATGGGGATGGAGAAAAGGGCAAGAGAACGTGGCCTGACCTGACTGCGCGGAGGATTTTGTTTCTCGGACGGAGAACTTAACGGCGGTCGGTCGGCGCGGAGGTGTGCCCGGCCTGTGGTTTGGATGGCGCTCTAATCCGGCTGGCCCGCCGCCGGGGGTTTGGCTTGATCGAGTCCATTTACGGTTTAGTGCGGTTGATGGTACAGTGAATCTGGGAATATCACGTGAAACTATCTACAGAGTATAGAAAGTATATCGAACAACTTATGTTCGAGGACTTTGGCAACAACGGGCTGTCTTGGTTTACTTTCATCTTCTTCGACTTCCTCCTCCTCCTCCTCCTCCTCCTCCTCCTCCTCATCATATGTTTTGTCTTCCCCACTCACGTCCCACACAAACGTCCTGCTAACGCCGTGTCCAACACATCCACTTCTAAGCAGGGCTCTCATTACGCAAACACAGGCAATATGAAGGACACAGACAAGAAGACAAAGTAATCCGTTGACACAAACGCCACTGATTGCTTCGAGGCCAACCCGAAAGATGAAGCTGCCTCTGACATAGATACTGATATCATCGAAAAGCGCCTACAGTTGGTAGAAGTCCTTAAAGAGGTGTTCTCGATTTTCCGAGCCCGCATCCTGAATAGTGACTACGACCATCTTCTCTTCGAGATTTCTGACGATGATTATCCAACTTTCCCTGGAGAATCACTGCCTCAATATGACGGTACCCCTGGGCCCCCTGAAGTATTCTTCACCATCGGGTCTACTACCTTGTCCACGGACGAGATCATCGCCGCTAATCGCGAGCTGCCTGAACCCAACTGTGAGAGAACCCGCCAGCACAAGCTGTAATCCGACTTTCCGAGTGTGGTATCAACCCCCTCGGTTCACAGGCAGGGTTAATTTAAAAGTCGAAGTCCGTCTCACCTCCTGAATCCCTGTGTTGACATTCATTACAGTGTGATGTACCGCGCATGTAGTAGATCTGAGAAGGCCAGGGTCGGCGTTACACTTTGCCTATCTTTCACTGCAAACATGGAATCATGAACTTGGGTAGCATTACATTAATCAAACCGCGTGCTTTCCTCGCAAGCAAAGTCTGGATATCCATGAAGAGAATGTGTCCCATGCAAGCAATGCTCACCGGATCTCAGTTTCTTGGATCAAAAGGAGTATGCGGGTCGAATATGGCACATGGAATGTGATCGAAGGAGACATGCGAAAGCGGGGCAAGGAGGTATTGTCGTACGAGAAACAAAAAGGAAATGCATGACTGGAAGGACGTAACAAGAAACGCAAGACGGGCTTTGGGCCGAAGTTGGCCCTCAGGCGGTATGTACGGTCAAGCTTTCCATCTCACTGTACACTGCGGCTAGCCATACTGGCACGGCTAGGCGTGGTGCGCGGCTCCTCCTCTTCAATGACATCGCTTAGGCGAGTAGGATGGCGATGCCGGGGAGTCATTGATTCCCACCCAGAGCCGACGCCCCAGCCCGAGCCACTGTAGTCGACACTCTGGTTGTAGCCTCCATAGATAGACCCTGACGATGCAGGCAACGAGCTGGGAGGGTATCCTGATTCGTCTAGTGAGCCGTGCTCATAATCGTCGCTCCCTTCGGACATTGTCGGAGGATAAACAATCGGCCCTTGTGAATTGCGGCGATAGCTGGCCCCAAATTCGTCTTCGCCTGGTTCACTGCTGGCTACACTAGGACCATACGAGCGATCGTCATTTTCTGACGTTGGTCGAGCAGGGTAGCCGGGCTCTTGGTCGTAATAGTGCGCAGGATACTGCCTCTGAGTTTCTGCAGAAGAAGCCGGTGGCGGTCCTTCGACAAAAGGATCCGTGCCGGTGGGCGATGCAGCGGTCTCGCCATAGTATTGACCTTCGGTGTCCACCGTGCTCTTTGGCGCTCCTTCCCCACTAGTAGCTCCACCGGTTGCATAGGGGCTCTCGCGAGTTTGGGAACGAGCGGTCGATGCCTGACGATGCGAGGCCCCAGTGACCATGGGCACCACTTGCACTCCTCCTACCAACGTGGGCTCGCCGTTACGGAGGGAATTGGTCCTCTCGCGCTCCTCCTGCTCGCGCCGACCAAGTTCTTCCCAGGCGCGGCGAGCCTCTTCTTTCGAAATTTGCAACTCCCGACGCATCTCTTTGAGCAATTCTTCCGCGCGCGACTTGTCGCTTTCAGCCTTCTGTAGGGAGGCAAGAGCGTCCGCGCGGGCTTGCCGTTCAGTTCGGATCTGCCGCTCGAGCTCTGCTTGCAACTCCTTCGCCCTTTCTTGTTCCGTGCGAGTGTCGAAGAACCAGCGCTGAAACTTCCGCTCAGAGGATGCGCGCAACCGCTGCAGCTCTACAACGGCGTGAAACAAATTTGCACCAGCAGCAGAAAGGTCAGTGACTTGACGAGCCATCTGCTGATTAAGAGGATCTCGCTCGAGTGCTTCGTTGTTCTGTTCCAGCTTGCGGATCCAGTAGCCTGTCAATCCTTCCCAGTGAGATGACAGAGTCTCCCAACGCTCGAAGGCATGCGGGAACGGCACTCGGCGAGATTGCTGTTGCGGTTGAGATCCTGTGCTCGGTTGGTTAGACGCTGGGGCTTGACCTTGCGGTTTGGAAACCCCTGCAGAGCTCTGAGGCGGGATTTGAGACTGCTGAGCTGGATTGAATTGTCCTGCCGATGTCGTCGGCCTCGCATGACCATGTCCCGCACCGGTGCCTGTTGCCTGTGCGGGAGACAAAGGATCTGGCCGTCGAGCGTTGCTAGTCGACCGTTCTGGAATGGTGGTGGTGCGTAAATCTTGCGCCTCCGGCCCTGTGGGCGCCCTTTGCGTCGCTCGCCGTTGTGAGCCTCTGTCACCGGCAACGCCAGCAGCATAAGGCTGCGCTTGCCCTTGAGCCTTGCTTTGCTCCTGCTCCCGATCCCTAGCTTCCTGTTCTGCCTTCTTGCGAGCCTCGCGATCCCGGCGCTGTCTCATGATGTCCGTTGGAGTCCGCACACCACTTGGCGGGTGTGGATTGACAGGGACCGGGCCCTGGGCGGCTCGAGACGATCCATTCTGGGTGCGACCATTGGCGCTGAAGCCGGTTGTACCTGCTGCGTCAGACATGAGTGCATTCACTTCTTCCCAATCTGTTGTAAAGGGAAATGGTTTGCGAATCGCTTCTTCCAGCGTCCAAAGAATCGCAGATCCTGTGCGGGGGGAAACTCGTGTAGACCTACGAGGCCAGTGCGAGGTGTCCGCCCGTTCAAGATGATCTTCCGGTGCCGAGTCGGCCTCCTCGTCGTGATCTGTATGCGCTTCCGAAAGCGCAGGACGTAATGCAGCAATACCGTTACCGTGGTCCGAGATTGACTGCACCAAGACAGGAATTGTGTGCTCTACTTCGATAGGACGTCCGGACACATCGACCGATGGTGAGCGCTGAAAGTGACGAGACGTTCTCCGCAACGATCGAGTACTTCCAAAAGCACTCGAAGGTCGTAGTTCTGGGTCAAAGGTAGGTTCAGGTAAGGGTCGGGGAGCAGCCTGCTGCTGGCGTTGCGGTGAAAGAGTCGTCAACGTATGTGGATCGTGTACTTCGTAGGTCTCGTTAAACGTGCCGCGATAAGGATAAGACACTGCCGCAGTGGTATGTGAGCGAGGCGGATGCGGATGCGACGACAACGTGAGTGCTGGGACTCAAATTTCAATTCCCTTTCAATGGGGCTCCAGGAACAGGAGGCTTGCGATCGAAGGGTGGGCTTGGTAACGTGTCAGGGGAGCTGCACAACTTTTGGCAGCACGACTCCGCTTCTTGTCCAGCACACGCACGATACACCGGCCACTGAACAGGCAATGGTAGGTCAGTACGTAGGAGACAAGTGGAATGTGGGTATCTCGGTGGATTGAAACACGGGGGAGAACAGCAAAGAGGAAGGGGAGAACATTTCAGAGCGAGCCACGCGACTAAAATTGGCAGTGGCTGGTCGAATAAGAAGGGTCGAAGGGGACGTTGTGGAAAATGCGATGGCTGGGGGAATCGGAAGCTGCAGTTGCGCTCACCTGTTCCTGAGAAAGCGCCCTGCCAGACCGCAACGAGCACTACTTCAGAGGCCCGTGGCCGGCATGGAGCAGAGCGAGACAGCCCAATTGCCTCCTTACAAAAGGGGGAGAAGGGGAGCCCAAGCTATGAGGCGGTCTGGATCCAGGGAGTGTGAAAATTGAAGACAACAACAAAGTGGAAAGAAAAGAGAGATGAAAATTGAATTGGAAGAATTGGGAAGAATTGGAAGAATCGGGCAAGAGCTTTGCTTGGGAAAGAAGGGAAGGTGAAACGGGGGTTTTAGCCGGTACCAAAGACTGTACCAAAGAATAGGTAGGAACGTACCAAACAAAGTGTCGAGTAAATCTACCCGATCGCAAACCGATGGTTATGGATTCACCAACTCTGACTACCCTTGTCACCTCTTGACTGATGTTATACGGAATCGAGAATGGACAAGACAAGATGACGTTGGTTTTCTTCTGCACAGCGCAAGGACCAGATCAAAATCCCACACGCTGACACACACATCCAAACTTGTCTTCCTTGCCTTCCCACCGCCCCCCCCCAGCCTTTACAGGTTGCACACAGCTCAATTAAGGCCGACTGCGACTCGTCGGATAACCCACAATTTGACTACCCAAGGTGACTGATTCATGAGCTTGCCTGAGCGTACTTGGTTTTGAGTCCCGTTCCTTCTGCTGATCGCGGGTTGATCGCCTTTAGATCAGTGTTGGATCTCGACAATCTCCGTCAGATCTTTCCTCCTGCACATGAACCAAACAAACATCCCTCGTCATGGATCCAGTACCTCTTTTTACGTCGATGAGAGCCATTGCATCATCGCGACAAACCGTCCGGCAATTAAGTATATATAGAAACCCGCGCTAGCCAAGCTCTGTCCTTGCAATGGCCCAATCCAAGGCGGATGTGCTGGCGATTCCTGGCTGGGGATTCAGTCCCGACCCGTCATCATCAGGACGCCGCCTGTCAACTCCTTCTCTGCCCATTCTGTCAAGTCATGACTGTCTAGATAAGTTGATTTTATGTTGGCTGGAAACAGCCTCATCATGAAGTGTTGTTCAATCGCCAATAATGGCAACTTCACGCGAGCGAAAGCGATTTGTCGACATCCCAGCAGTTCCTGACCTTCGGGCTCTTGCTCAGCGACTCCACATCGGCTCCATCAGCGGAGCACAGACCTGGACTTGCTGATGTCGGTACCTTAGACTATTGACTAGTCCTCTTTCATGGTCGCACGAGAGGCCGTTGATCTATCCGGAGAAATTCGATCTGGACCTTTTGAGATCCATCACTACCTTGTCACGCTCGGATTTGGGTGCTACCAATAAGACTCAGCAGATGACACCCCTGGTCCATTTAGTTCGTCGTCCTAGGAAGCTTCAGTCACAGAGTTGGTCCCTGTGTTTGTTCTTACCGTTTGGGTCTCATTCGGTTCTTAGTAGACGTTCGGAAGTTGAAGGAACCAGCTACCTGGTCAGCTTACAACCATCTCCAAGCCTTTTGGGACAGACGAGTAAGATGCAAGGGCCTTTCGGCTCGGCTCCCAATTGACTTTGAGGAAAGCTTTTCCATCCGTCCCGGTTTCAGACCTATCGAACTGCCTTGCAGCCGGTCTCACACACAAAAGTGCTTTGCTCACATCGTCTCCTGTTCAATTTGCCACCCAATCTGGTGGGAGCGAGAAAGTAATTAATGGTCCAAAGAAAGGTGGGGAATTGGAGCGCCGCTTGTGTCAAGGCCGTCAACTAAGTGCAGCTCACAAGACGACCACGACCACAACTTAGTCTGATAACTCTTCACTGAGGTCTTGTCACCAAAGTGCGAATCTGGACGTCGGCAAGATGTGACAGCTGTGGTTTCCGAAACGTCGGGCAGAAAGGCCGCGTGAAGAAATCGTCAGAACTATATGCAAAATTCCTCGGGACAGCAATCCACATCAATAATTTCTATGCATCGGTCCATGAGTCCAGTGACATTCGAGGCGGCGATCTTATGCTAACCGTACTCTGTATGCCGACTATGGCCGCGCACCATGTCTCACGCAGGTCCCCTCAGAAGTAGATTTGCATCGAAGCATGCATAAGGTGAAATAAGACCATAGCCTGATATGCAGGTCCGGAATGCGGGCCTTACAATGCGTTGCGTATCCGACGGACGAGACTTGACCAGTAGGCAGGATCGGCATACGAGTATCTCGAACCTTTTGTTTTCTCTGTTCTGATGTCCTTAATATATCTGGGGCAATCTAACATCGAGACTGCTCTGAAAGGAACAGGCGGAACAAACATGAACCTGCTGCTATGTCTGTAACGATAACCCAGGACAAACCTGCGATCCTCTGAGACGGATCCAGGAGTGACTAAACGGGTATTGCGGTTGTCGATATATATTTTCGGGAAGACACCAGAAGATGCACTTGTGGGGTTGTTGCCACTACACGGCTTCCATTGCGCTTAAATCAAGCAACAAGGAACAACGGCAATGATTAAAGTCTAACATTTACGAATTGCATCTCGGACAAGTGCAGAATTTGTCATTGGAAAATCGGCTTCTACTCCCTTTCAATTGTCTGCAAGCGAGTGAAGATTCGCGACAGAATAGCGCTAGAACAGGGATAACATCCTGTCCAGCCTTTGTTCTGGACGGGGGGTGGCCAACAAGGACTCACAAGAAAAGCTCCCAGGCCAGCGGACCAGCCTGTCGGAGATTAAGAGGAAGAAGGATCAGGTTCTTCTTGGAACCAGACCACAATAGGGATGGCGCTGGAAGGCAGGCAGACAGATTTCGAAGCAGGTCTGACTTCAGCTCCTGGAACCCTCATGCAAGCCCCCGGTATCATGGCAACCCGGTATGATAATCTGGAATGCGGCGGACCCTGGTCTACAATTTTCTCCGAACACTATGGGTACCAAGAGCTTCGACGGGGTTTGGCAAACCACGGAGGTTTTATGACGAAAGACCCAGATTTCAAAACTTGATCCGATCCACTACAATCTGGCTATCAATGAACTGAATGAAGTAGTAGACCGGGCTTGACAAGGGATTTTGAGGGATGTTGGAAAGGGACGACTGTCTTCACGATCAAGGAGAAAAAAGGATCGACGGCAGGATCGACGTATCACTGCGGAACTAGGTTAGCGAGTGGCCTGTGTCCCAGCGTCTCGGATGGGCCTGATCTCTCACATTTGCCCATCCTCTACCTGCCCCTCAACCTTTGTACAGGGAAGACTTCTAGATCCTCTGTGCTTTGATGCGTCCTGTGGGTAGAGGCTTGCGATTTCTGTGTGTTCTCGTCGACTACCGTACCTGGAGTCCACAAACCTTGTAGCTACTTGTGGACTGACCTTGGCCTCGTTCGCACACAACCCAAAAAAAGTCTTTGGCAGTCTTTCGCAGTCCGTTTATTCAAGATCATCGCATCGAAACGCGCAGTGCAGGAAACCGACCTGGTGGTTGGCGCCCTCAAAACCCTGCCCTTAGGGATAGGAAGACCAACCGCGAAAGATGTTGAGATCCTTCCTCTTTCGAGGGTGCATGGGCAACAAGGAAGCTTAACGGGAATGACCCAAAACGAGTTATACTAGAGTAAGTCAATCCTAGAGTTCATAATGAGACCCCGCGTCAACTAAGTTGCGGATCGAGATTCCGAGCCTCCCTTGCTCCTGCGTCGAGGGGCGACCTGCCTTGCTGCACATCCTCATCCCTACCGAAGAACAGGAAGATGTAAGGTCTGATAGGTCATTGGTGTCTGTCCCCACAGACGTTAGAGCTTTTGTTTACACCTCTGAGCATTGGCATGCGTCGGAGCTCCCCCCGGCCTAGCCACCGTTGCAATGGTTGGATATGCCCTAGGTGGGCCAAGGCGACGTTGTTATTTTTGGCGAGATATGTATAAACATATTCTCCCCTTGGTCCTCGCCATTCTTGATTCAACTGTCTCAATATATTCCTTCGTTTAGTTGATGTCTCTCCTTTCAATTGTACTACGAATCCACCACGTCTCTGTCTTATGCCTCTGATGAGCTACTTGCATGCCTGAATGACCACGACCAATCTCTCGCTTGACCACAGAACCATAGCCCATGGCTAACGGATACTCTCGCATGCCCGGCGAAGTGAACGCCTCTTACAATAACCGCAAGATATCGCATACCACACTTTACCCCGAAGCCATCCCGGCCAAAAAGCGGGCTTCATCATTCTGCCCTGTCCGAGGCCCGGGGATCGTTGACGAGTCGAACCCAGATCCCTTTTATCTGGAGCACACTCTGGCAGAAGGTGGCCCCTGGGGCCCTGGGCGGCCGCACAGTCGCGATGTCAGACATAGTGACGAAGCCAGTCAGTACTTGATGCTTGGGTCTTTACACAACAACAAAGGCGGTCCTTTCGCAATCTCGTCGCGTGGAGATACCACGAGGTTCCGATCCAACGTCAACCGGTCCACTCTGTCGGTGGTTGAGTTGGAGCATCAATTGAGCCTCCGCGAAATCACTGCCAACCAGCCCTGGGGAGGAAAGTTTCCAAGCTACGATCAATCGTCTTTTAGCTCCGTGCAAACCGACGCGACGCCGGATTTGACACCCAGCAGTTCATTCTCTTCCAACTATTCCGCCCTCACGAACCGGGAAACCATCACTTCGGGGTCAGAATATCAGGCTTTGCTCAACCATCAAGCCCCGCCCAGTCCTAGGCGCCAAGTATATCCGGCTTCATCTACACCTACCAACCTATCTCAGACAACGTTGACAACGGAGCCTTCAACACCGACGCGGTCGTTGAAGACGCTCGCCGGGCCATCCAACGCATCCACAGACACTCTGGTCATGCAGAGAGTAAGTAGTCACGATCCCGCATCAACCCGTGGGAAGCCATTGCCGTCACTGCCCAACGGCGTCCGCAATCGAAACAGCAAGCCCGGTAAGAAAGGGCCACCGCCAGCTCTTCGTCCTCCAATCGCCCCGTCCATGATATCTCCACCTTGCTGGTACAACCCAGTGACCAAAGAGCCTCACGTATCGCACTTCGACCAGGCTATGTTTATTTCTGGGAATGACCGTCCGAGCCCGGTGCCGAGCCCGGGCCCAGCGTCACCATCTGTTGAGCGCCACCCGATGGCTAAGCGGCCAGCAACCTCACCGGCGGGGATGATCTGCCAGCACGAACAGTCGGTTTGGGAGTCCGACTCGGATAGCGAGTCAGTTGATCCGAGGTCCTTGTCCCGCAAGCCCATGGACACTTTGAAGAAGGTCCGAAGCCGAGTACATCTTCGCGTCGCCAAGTCGGCCCCAAAGCTCAACAATACTCAGGGTCAAAGTCCACACGCACAGGGATTGGAAAGATTCCCTTCCACGCCCGATCCACCTCCGGAGCTGCTATGCCCGTCGCCTATGCGAGATCTCATTCGGTCTCGGTCCAAAGACATTCTTCGGCCCACCGCGCAGCAGACCCTGAGACTAGTCGCCCCATCTACGACCTCACTCGTTCAACCGCGATCGCGACGCAATAGCAACGGGGCCGTGAACATTGACATGGACCGCACGACGGCCGCTGCCATGCAAGCGAAGTCGCGACGGCGGCAACGATCGGACTCATCGCCCAAGGTTCTGACTGAGGCTGAAAAGCTGTGTACTCTCTGCCGGGAGGACCGATCTGACCGAGCGATTCACCAAAGTCTCACCCTCGCGCGGCCCCCGCTCTATAAACGGGTGTGGGAGTCGTTGCGCGTCCTGGGCTGTCATGGCGATCTTCCTCCCCCGCGACCCCGCCGACCCATGTGATCTTCTTTGATGCCCTTGATTTTGTGCGCGGACAAGTTCGGATTGGCGCCGAACCAGCTTCTCGAAAACGCATTCACGACCAGTAGTCGCGACGACTTTTCACGTTCCCTTTTTCTTGATCCAACTTTAATGTCTTATGATGCTACCTGATGAGCCTCAGATGAACAGTCTGGGCGGTTTATGACTGGATGCTTCTCCATGTCACCCCATGATATAGCGAGACGCATGCGCTGAGTATGGAAACATGACTCAGCCGTCTAATGATGCAATGAACATCATCACAATTGATGCGGCAACGAACAGGCGTGAGGGGCCAGCGTGGCCCTCAATTCTTGTCTCTGCTTACAGCTTTCTGCTACTTACAGCTTTGCTTACGGTCTGTCATATACACACCCTGCCGGTCTTTTCCACCAAGTTGAACCTTGGACGTTTCCTTTCGTATCTTTCCAAGTTCTCTCATCCACATTCACTCAACATTTCTCTCATGGTGTCTCTACGCCCATCACTCCTTGACTCCGACCTGACCACGGTCATCCCCCAATTTCCTAGTGTCCCAGTGTCCTGTCCATAGAAGCCAGTAATTGAAGGCCATATTTTCGCCTTGTCAAGCATGCATGCCTTCCATTGCCATACTCGTGTAAATCAAAACAAACAAGCCCGGTGGGGCTGGCTTACATACCTGAATTGAATTTTTCCTTGTCTGGAATGTGTGGGGTAATTCCGTCCATGATTTTTTCTTCTTCACTCGGCAAGTGCGAGTGTAACGATGGCGAATCTGGGAATTTCAGGATCCAACGCCGGGGTGGAGGGTGTAGTCTGGACCAAGGCAAGATCCCTGGTGGTCGTTTTCTGGGGGGTAGGAGTTTATCGCAGGGATAACCCTTGTGGAGAGATTGCGAAATTTGTCAAATCGGACTCACTGGTCCAAGTGTTGTAGTGTGATGGACGAGGTAAGAGCCCCTTTACATGTAGTTTGTAGCAGCGAGTTTGGGGCCAGATGGAGTCGTAGTCTGATGTCTGGTCTAGTCTAGCTAGTCTGGTATATCTTATTGAGTGTTCAGTGATTCACCCACTTGAGCTGCCCACTTCCATCCCTGCGTATGCGGTTCTGCATCGCGAGACATAATTCATGTCCCTTAGATCGCGGACACTGGCTGAGCCTCCAGGTTATCTTCCAGCATCTGGGATGACTGTACGGTGAGCAGACACTACCACCTCCACCACCAATCCACCAACCGTGCAGCACAGCACAGCCCTTGTCTCCCTGTCTGGCTCCTCCCGTCGACGGGATGTCTCAAGGGCCGCCGCAGTGCCGTTCTGCATGTCTCATGCAAGTGACTGACTTGGTTCTGCAGCGGATGCAGCGCTTGAGACGAGGTCTTTGGCAAGCTGGGATAGGGCCCTTGGCAGGTAGGCCTCCCGCTCGTAACCCGTCCGTACGATACGGTAGGTAGGGTAGGGTAGGGTATATCCGCGCCTGTGGCTGCCCCTTCGTCTCCCCTCGCCTCCCCATCCCAACAACCAGCCCCAAGCAGGAAGCAAAGCGCAGCCCCCCACCCTCCCCAGGCAAGAAAATCGAAACCAACCATCCCCCCCCAAAAATCAACCCGACAACTCCTTCAACTCCAACGCATCCATATTCTCCTCCCACAGCGCCACCTGGACCCGCCGCTCCCACCCGGAAATCACCTCCTCCGCCTTGCGGGCCAATTTCGTCTCCGGCAGGTCCGGCTGGGCCCCAGTCCCGGACGTAAAGTCACCCCCCTGACCTGGAAGCTCATCCGCAGAAACCACCCCCTCAAACACCTTCCGAATGTCCAACTCCCGGACCGCCCGACGATACAGCCCCAGCAGTTCGGCGCGTTTCTTCTCGCGGGGCGTTTCCTCCGCTGTTGCTTCAGTGGTAGTCGTGGCCGAAGCCGTAGCCGTAACCGTAGCACCTCCACCACCACCACCACCCACACCCACACCCTCGCCAGCCGGGAAATCCTCAAACCCAATCACCGTCGCAGCGACACCTTTATCTTTAGCCACCGGTGGACCCTGCCTGCCCATGGCGCTACCGGGACTGGAAGTAGCACTGCCACCGGGTTTGCGGACCCCCTTCCGCGTCGGCTGCTCCAGCCCGCGGATCGCCCCCTCCAAGATCCCCAGGATCGTGCCCACGCGCATGCCGAGCTGGGCGCCGATGGGGAAGCCCGCGTCGAAGCCGGATTGCACTTGAGTGGATTTGGAGGCGGCGAGGCCGTCGCGGTAGCCGGCGGTGACGTGTTGGCGGCGGAGGGAGGGGAGGTCGGAGGGTTCGTTTGCGGGAGCGGGAGTGTGGTGGTGGTGGTTGTGGTCGGGGGCGTCGTGGGGTGGGGAGGAGCCGAAGATGTCGTCTAGAGTGTTTTCCATTTTTGTGTCGTTGTGGAGGGTGTTGGGGGTGAGGTGTATGTGTATGTGTATGTAGGTAGTGTAGATGGTGAGGGGGGAGTTCGGGATTGGGAAAAAAAGTTCGAGCGGGGAAAATGTTATACGGAGACATAAAATGATGACGAGTGGAGTCGCTTCGGGGTTAGTGGCGTTAAGGCCTTCCGTAGTTAAGGTTGGGTGGTCGGATCTGATATGATTTGATTGTATTGTATTGTATACTCATACTTTTCGATTGTATGTGACTATATCCTGAGTGGCAACGGAGAATTGAGAATAGATCTTGTTAAGTTTAGGATACAGGTAGTATCTATCTCCAGCTACTCGAGTCGGTTGAGTTCACTAGTATGTCTTCCAGGACAGCGACAGCTACTATAGGCCCAAACTCGCCGAACCCTCACCCTCCATCCTCCCCCGGAACAACAAAGTCATACGGTGTTTCGGAGCGCATTACTCTCCGTTCACCTTTCTTCACCAGAATAAAGAAGAATAAGTAGTGGCGCATCACCAAAACCCTTTCCAAAAAACCACTCTACCTTCTGGTATGGTAGTCCATACCCAAGTCAAGCAAAATGCCCCGCCTCCGCCTCCTCTACCTCCTCACGCCCCCCGCCCTCCTCACCTACACCATCCACCGCACCCTCACCCGCCTCGAAACCAAATACCCCCCCGTCCCCGCCGACCAAGGCAGCACCCGCGCCCTCACCACCCCAGCCAACCCATCCACCCAACGCTGCGCCGAAATCGACATCTACCAGGCCCGCGTACCCGTCCGCGCATTGCTGCGCGCGGAGGCCGCTCTCACCGGCACCACCAACCCCAAAACCATCACCGAGAATAACACCGATAATCCCGCCACACCACCAGAAGTCTCGCAAGCCACGCTCCAAAAAGCATGGGCTCACCTTTTCCTCACCAGCCCCATCCTCCAAACCGAAGCCAAGCTCATCGGCCTCCTCACCACAGGGCGATTCCACCCGGGGGATGTGGGGTTGTCGGCTGGGGGGTTTGCGCCTTTACCGTCGGACACCGTCACCGACAATGACCTCAAGAATCCAGAAAACCAACCCCAGCACAAACGCCAACTCATCAACGGCGGCTTCACCGTCGAACGGGCCCCCGAAATCCCGGGGGGATTGCTGGCCAGCTGGCGCATCCCAGCCGAGGCACGGGCGTTCTTTGAGCGCCTCGCGCAATGGGGGTATCCGTGTCGGTTGATGAGTGGCGGGCGACATGAGTGGGGGGTTTCGGAGGTGTATTTCTGCAAATCAGAGGAGGGAGAGGGAAAGGCAGGGGCAGGGGCAGGGGAATGGGTGGTGGATGTGCGGTTCGGGTCGGCGCACGATTATGAGATTGTGGAGGCGGAAGGCAACGCACAAAAGGTGGTGCCGCGGTGGGTGGGCAGGTTGCATCGCGGGTTTGCGAGGCTGTTGGTGGAGGATGCTGTTCGACGGTTGAGGGATTGCTAGGTGTATTGATGGGGTGGATAGCTTGTGTTGCTTTACTCGGGGATCCGAAAGACCATGAGTGACGCTTGCCCAGGAGTTCATTATTAGTATGGAGAGCATGCCACTATTGACACGGCTCCTTATTGACAGGATACCATGCTCAGAGTCTGGTACAATGAGAGATTATATTATCACAGAAAGGGTAAAAAATCACAGAAGCAAAGAGAGAACTACCTCAGTAGTGCGAGCACCAAGTGTACACTGCACTGCACTACTCAACACAACACAACACAACACAACACACCCCAGAGGTGCCTGTACTGTAGTCTAACAATCCTCTCCATGCGCTACCACCCCCCACCCCCTCCACCCCGTATACTTCACGCACACCTCCCATCCGCTCCGGATCACCTGTACATCCTTCGAGTCGGTCTCGCACCCCGCCCTATACAGACACAGATCGTATGGGCTGCTCGTGCTGGGGCTCTTCCACGAGAACGTGTCCACGGTGCTCGCGTTCAGCCCCGCGTCCAGCGCGGCGCACCCGTCCGTCGCCGCCACGCCCTGCCGGTGCCAGAGCGAGAGGTCGAACGAGGTCGTGTTGGGGTCGCAGCCTGGGCTGAAGAGGCGGAGGTCCCACTATGTGTATACATTAGTGTGTGGGTGTATTTTGGGTTGAGGTGGGTGGGTGCATTGGGGATGTGTGGGGGGACTGTGACAATGTAGTGTGCAGGGTTGTGTATAGGCAATTTAGTGTGCATGGTTTGGTTCATGGCGTGGACAGATTGAAGGGTGAGGAAGCTAAGGCAGACGCACATTTCTAGGCCGGAGGATATCCCGGGCATCGATCTTGGAATACGTCGACGAGGGGATAGCGAGACTCGAGGACAGCAGACTGAGAACCGTTGCCGTCAATGTAAGAGTGGATGTGATGTGCATTTTGAATTATGTAGAAATGACAGATGCAGGATTGTGCTAGACAGATGCAGCGTCCTCACAGATGCGAATCGCCAGAAGATGCAGGTTTTCACAAGTGAGGAGTCGGGTGATCGTCAGGGTCCCATCTTATAAATAACAGGCAATCCACCTGCCCACCTCAATTTCAGGTCTGCGGAGAAGGCCCACTAATGCAGGTCTCCGACCATACACTGCGAATCACAGCCTGTTTCACCTCCCCAACCCTGGTACCCTGGACGGAGTCACCGACAACTCAACCCTTATTCTATTAATACATATCTCATCTCCTAGCTACACACCAGACACCTCTACTGCCGCCCCGGCCCTAATCGCCATGCCCGCAGAGGCAACCCCTGCAACTTCAGCACCGCCGGCTTGATGAAGAACACGAACGTCACCACCCCGATCACCACGCACAGAATATTCGTCGTGTAGTAGCCGTCATGGATCACGTTGCAGGTGCCACCCCCGTGCACACACCGGTTGCGGTCGGGCTCCAGCGCACAAGAAAAGGCCTGTGTGACCAGCTCGCCCTTGAGAGCCTCGGCGCTCGGTGGCACCGTCGGCGGCACACAGGTCGCCTCCGTGAACATGTCCACCAGCTTGAGGATGAAGTACCGCGGGAATGTACCGCCCAGATTTGACACCCTGCCCGAAAATTAGCTTGGAAACCACCACCAAAGATGAAAAAAAAACTTACGTGGCCAACATCGTCATGTAGGTGCCCCCGATACTCGGGTCGGCGATGCGCGCATGGAAGGCCGATACCGCCACAAACATGACCGTGTTCATGAACGTCGAGAAGATGTGCTCGCCGATCACCGTCAACAGATACCAGAACGGCACGGCGTCGCCCGCCGGGAAGATCATCACCGTCACCTGCGCCAGCACGGCCGCTGCCAGCCGGCCCATAAACGCCCAGCACCACAGGCGCATTGGCGTGTACTCGGTCGACCACTTGCCCGCATAGTAGCCCAGCCCGATCTCGAAAGGAAAGTCGATCAGCACGACCAGCGCCATGTTGTCCTGGCCGAAGCCCTTGTCCAGCAGCTTCAAGCTGGTCACGCCGTCGTTGGCCTGGAAGCCGATCTTGGCGATCAGATGCACCAAGATGATCGTGTGGATGTTCTTGAGCTTCAGCACGCTCCACATGCTCCGATAGACATCGCTGATGCTGTCGCGCTCGTGCGTCCGGTCCTCCTTCTTCATCAGTGCCAGCAGAGTGGTCACCACGATGTAGGCCCACCCCCAGAAGACCAGGTACGAGCCCAGCGACAGCAAACCCCCGGAGGCCGGAGCGCTGCGGAACCACCGGTTGGCAAAGTCTTCGGAGTTGAAGGCCAGGAACACCGTGTACGACAGAAAGTGGCCCGCGGTCAGGCCGACCGTCTGCGCCGTCGACGCGTAGGAGATGTTGGGCGGCGACATGAGCGTGATGGCCCAGCCGTCCACGGCGATGTCCTGCGTGGCGCAGAAGAACACCAGCAGGAACCACCAGTAGGTGAACTTCCACACGCCCGCGCCGCCGTTGGCGCCCGCCGCCTCCATCATCTCGTCGATGCGCCCGCCCAGGTAGATCATGGCCAGCCCCGCGATGACCTGCACCGGTGTGATCCAGCTCTTCCGCCGCCCAAAACGGCGGCTCCAGATTGCATCCACGATCGGACTCCACAGGAGTTTGAGCGAGTAGGGGTAGGAGGCGAGCGAGAAGATGCCGATCTGGCCGTACGAGAGGTAGGGCTTCAGCAGGAAGGGCACCGACCCCGTAGCCAGGCCCATGGGGATTCCCTGGAGGAAGTAGAGCACACACAGCAGCATGAAGTTTCGCCGATCGCTCGCGGGAAGGTTGGCAAACGAGGTGGTCGTCATGGCGGGGGTTTGCGGGGTCATGGGGGGATCGTGGTCGAGGCTGAAGCTGGGACGCGCCATGAGACGGTTGGCCCGGCTCGCAGAAGACTCAATGGAGGTTTCCCTCTTGCGCATCTCGATGGAGGAATCCATGCTCTCGCTCGCGTAGCCGTTCTGGCCCGTCGAGATGGTCAGCGATGGCTTCGAGCGACGTTTGGTGACCGTGCGGCCTTTACGCTTCATCTGGGCACGGCCACGGCGGGAGTCGAGTTGGGAAAGGAGAGGGTCGGCGTGAGTTTCGTGAGAGTCCGTGTCTGACTCGTCGTGGTCGGAGGAGAGAAAAGCGGGATCCCCGGGATGATGATCGGAGGAGGAGTGGTCTGTGTAACGAGGGTCTAGTTTATTATTAAAAGGTCCACGGTTGGCGGTTTTGCATGCTAGATTGCGAAGTTCCACCTCTGAGGAAAGCGGCGGTCGATCCGAACGAAATGGAAAGGAAGGGTCCGCAGGAGGGACATGAAGGGAAGGTCTAAGGGAAGGAGAAGCAGAAGGAGAAGATAAAGGAGGGACTGGAACTGGGTCGCCGGCGTTGGAATGATGCATCCATTCGACGTAGTGGAGCTGGGAAGGAGAGAGAAGCGTGCGGTGCGGTGCAAGTCCCCGATTTCTTGGAGGCAAAGGCAAAGGCAAGCTGGCCTCAGTGGGAATTCCCCTTGTTTGGGCTTGGCTGGGTTTGAAGTGGATTGGGCGGGCCGATGATTGGGTGGGGAGGGGAGAGACTTTTGCTTGACGAAGGATTCACGTCAAAATTGATTGATTGATGCTGAGTGATCGGCTCTAGTGATGCAGATGCAGATAACAAGCTATTGGGGGGGGCGGAGGATGACTAGTGGGAGTGCCAACAAGATAATATATCAGTTTCTTTGGTGTAGTCCACGTACAACGGTCTACATACGTATCTGGCCACGTCTCCCGCAGAACAATCAACGTTTATTAAACCCTTCTTTGGGTTATTTATTGAATATTCCATCGAAATTCAAGCCCGCGGCTGGTCCAGCGACCCAATCCGGTGGATCTGCCGATAACAAATCTTCACGTGACATTTTACTCCAGTTCAGTTCCTGTCAACAAACACTGCATACACCCATCACTAACTGCATCATCATCACCACCACCACCTATCCTCAAACAACAACCCCGAACAAAACCCCCCTTCACCAAAATGTCCACCCCCTCTCTAAACACAGAAGAAGAAACCGAATCCCTCGATTCCGAAATCTCCACCATCCGCGCCGAACGTCCGTCCCCCTCCCCTTCCCTTCCATAAGAACCCCCCACTAATACTGCCTTCACCGACCAACAGTGCAGGCTCTCCACCACCGCCGCCGCATCCTAACAAACAGCCTCCTCACCTCGCGCCCCCTCCAACGCCTCGCCAAATCCCAATCCCAATCCCCATCCCAAACAACAGCAACCGCCACAAGATCCTCTCAAAAATGGACCGACCTCTCCCCGCTCCTCCACACCTCCGCCCTCCATGCCGACCTCAACCACCACCGCATCGCCTTCTCCACGACCGCCTTCCCCTTCACCGATCCCTCGCCCGTCCCTTCGGAGGCCAAGAGTCTGATTGGGCTGCGGATTGACATCTGCGCCCGGGACGGGTCGTACGTCAAGCCGTATTATATTCTGTTGCGGAAGGGGGTGTTGCACCAGTCCACGGAAAGCGATGCGGAGGAGAGGACGGGTAAGGGTGGGAGGGGGGAGAGGGTGGTGTACGTGCATCGGCATACGGTTCCCCCGGTGGTGGATCTGGGGGCGTTGGAGCGGATTTATTTGCCGCGAGCTAAGGGGGATGCAGTCCTGGGAGAAGAGGGGGAGGGGGGAGGTGGGGAGCAGCTCAAGCCGTGGAAGCGCAGCCCCAAGAAGCAGAATCTCAAGGGGTTTCTGCGCGAGGTGCGGCGGCAGCTGGTCGTGTGGCATGTCCGTTGTGATGGGGTCCGGTATCTGCGGGAGCGGTTGGGAGTCGTCAAACGGGGCGAGGGCCAAGACGCGGACGAGGAGAACGGGGTCTGGGAGAGGGACGTGCTGGCGGAAGAACCGAATCAAGAATCCAAGATCGCGAAGAATGATCTGGGGATCGTCGCGTTGGGGGCCACCGCGTTGGAGGCGGTCTATGTGCGCGTCGAGTGGGACGACGGCCGGGTCGGACGGTTCAAGATCTCCAATGCGGGGGTGGTGGAGCGGGCGGTCGTGATGGGGGACACGGGGAGGGATAAGTTGACGGAGGCGGTCATGACGGGGGGCAATGGGAGGTTGGAGACGTTGCTCGATCGGTTGAGGAAACACGCGTCTGAGTCGAGGGAGCTTGCCGCTGCCTCACTTGAGGATAGTGCGTCGCAGACGGCGTCGGAGGCGTGACGCTGATCGCTTCTTCTTCGTCTTTTGCTTTTTTTTCTTTTAAAATGTGGTGCCTCTTAGCGAGTCCTTTTCTTATACCTACACACGTTCAGGCTTTATCGTATCTAGATCAATTGGTATCTATTATTCTGTCACAAACCAAGCAAACAAGTGCCTGTGAATCTATCAGGCTGAAAAGGAGCCAGGGATACCCAAAATCAGCGCTATGCACATGAGGGCAAGGTATATCCGCTATGATGTATGTATGAAGCCGGCACCAAGTCGACTCAGCAAGAACAACATGTCAAAAAGGGGGGAATAGTAATTACAAGATATAGGGTCGGCATCCAAGGCCGAATATGACACATTAGGGGGACTGCATATATGCATGAGGAGATCCGAGAATCGGGGGAAATAAAGAAAAGGGTATCACGTAGACATCACATCATAATCAAAGCACCTGTCCCCTTCTCTTCGTCCGGGTGCACCTCCTCCTCAAGCGCTGGCAGCTCCGGTCTGCTCGGCCACACAGATGGCCGAATCGCGCGTCTCATAGTTCGGGTCGCCGAAGGACAAGGGGGGCAAGGGTCCATACACCTTCCCGTGTTGCGTCCCTAGTTTGGTTCGCAGAATGGCCTCTTCTAGGTTCCATCGGTGTATCAACCGGGCCTTCTTTGCATCGAACACCTGGACGACAGCCATCTCTTCCTGTTGATGGGCTTGTTGCATTTGCGCAAACTCTATAGCGTGTTTGTCGATCAGCTCGTCAAGTTCTCTTTCCATCCGGGCAATGGCCTCCTGCAATCGCAGCTCCTGTCGGTCGCGGAGCACTTTGATCTTGGCCTCGTGTAACTGATCCATCGAATTGTGGTCGTGGTACTCCTGCGCTAGCTGGGCCTTGTGTTGCGCGGTGAACTTGCGGGCGGGGGTGGTCTCCGGCCCTGACCCTGCCCCTCCTGGCGACGGGGGAGGGCTGGAATTATTGAAATACCCCTCCATGTGTTTGATGCGGGTCCGCGAATTCATCTTCGCCCGTTCGAACTCCCGCATCTGGTCCATCTCGATCGTCAGCTGACGTTCTTCCATCCGAGAAGCGTCGTTGATGTTCTTCACAGATGTTAGCATGACGAGTTTCTTTAGGTGGTACGAGGGCATACCTTTTCGCGTTTCTGCGCCTCAAGATCCTTGTTCGCCGCAAGTCGTTCGGCAACAATGGACTGCTGAGTTTGGCGAAGACGCATCGTGAAAGCATCCTGGAAGAGATTGTGTCGATTCAGCTCCATCACTTGACGCTCCCGCATGAGACGCAGCTGCTCGTCGTTCTGACTCCGCTGTAGGGACTCATGATCGAACGCGGGTATCTCAAGCCGCAGCACTCCGCTCCCGTCGCCGGATGATCGGGCTTCCTGCGACTCCGGCAGCTTGGATTCCACTAGAACCTGCTCGATCCCCTTACTCCCCTTGGCGATAGTGATTTGCGCCGCTGGAGGCAGGAGCACGGCCGACGGCGACCGCTTCTTGCGAAAATGGATCTTCTCCATCGCCGACTTCAGCGTTGATTTCCGTCTTTCCTTCTTGTCGCTCGGGATCACGCTGATCATCGAATGGCGGTTGCTCGGCGGCGCCCCCGCGGCCAAATTCGTATCTATCCCCGGGATCAGTCTCCCCTCACATGAGCTATAAGAGGTCGGTCGGGTGGACAGTGAGGCGATCGAGCGAGCACTACCATTGTGGATGGGTTCGGAGGAGACAGTGAATTCGGAGAGAGACGAACCGAGGAGATCGATTGCGGTGGTCTGGTGGGATGGTGTGATATCGTATGCGGAGTGGCGATCGGTGGAGGATCTGGTGGACGAGATGATAGGTGAGGACGAGGAGAGATCCACCATCCCCGAAGCGATGGACGCGGTCAACGATGCGACCAGCTCGACCTCTGGGATATTCAGACCCAGCTGGCGGGCCTCCTCGATCAGTTTTTGCTCCTGCGCCGTTTCGGCTTCCTCAGAAGGCAGTTGGAGAACCTTTCGGCGGTAGTGAGACTCTTCGATCTCTGCGTAATTAGGGTGCTCCATGATGCAATTGCAGACGAGCTCTGTTCACAGTCACCCATGGAGCTTGTATGTGTGTGTGTGTGTGTGTGTATGTATGTGCGGGAGAAGTGAAGCTGCGGAGAGGCACGAAAACAGGTGAAGGAAGGGAAGTGGTGGTGAGGGGTAGAAAAATGATATATAGAAAAATTAAACAATGACGATAAGAGACAATAAGGGGGACGGACGGAAGTTTCAGGGACACGAGTCGCCAGACGCTAAGACACTCGTCCACAGTACTAGAAGCACGGTGGACGAGATGGAGGCGCCCAAGAGCAGCATCCGACTTGCGGGGAGGGGCAAAATAAGTTTCCAAGCAAGACACTGGGTGGGAAAGAGAGGGAGAGAGGGAGACGAAGAGACTTCTAAGGCACGCGCCGCTGGCAGAATAGGAGAACAACAAGAAAGACCGTGGATTGAATGAGGAGACTATCACCTCGAAGTGGGCTAATGAGAGAGCAGATTACTCCTGCTGCTGCGGGCCAACTGTGCGAGCACCACCACCAGGGACTGGGAAGCCAGGACAAGCAAGCGACTGGAACCTGATTTGGGCCTCAAGTATCCGTTGGAGGTGGTAGACTGCCCTGGAGTAGACTAACTGCCAACTTAGCACTGAGTAAGTCAGTTCTTTTGTTTCGGTCGTTCATGGGTTCCATATTATTCATTCATTATTGTTAGTTACTGAGTATGATTGCTGATTGCGACCCACGACCCGCCTGACCCAATGATTCCTGATTCCTCCGGTCCATCCATAGGTCAGTCAATCGGTAGTGGGTAAATTGGTCGTGATCAGACCGTGCGTCCCTGCGTGCATCTAAAGTCAAAGAAAAGGAGAAAAAAGGAAAAGAAAATTATGATCAATCTTTGAAGCATGATCGATGATCATCTGCAGTGATGCAGTCAGTGATAGTGCTAGGAAGGAAGGAAGGGAAGTAATTCCGGGGAAAGGAGAAGCCGTCAGAATGCTGTCACCGCAAGTCGGGAAATCGGGAATTGACTGACTGAACTTTACTCTCTACTAGAGGGACTCAGCTGCCCGTGCCCTGGCTGCCAGGCTGAATGAGGATTGTTGTTTGACGCGGATTGAAGGCACACCCGGCCCATGGTCGGAAGTAACAGCCGCCCGAATTGGGCCACAGAATAGGGTATAGGGCAGGTCAGGGCAGGTCAGGGCAGGCCAGGGCAGGCCAGGGCCAGCTGCAGATGTCTCGGCGCTACCCAGAACCGTGGTTTCAAACCCATGGCCGATGGAGTCCACCGTCAGGCACCCGCCGCTTCAGATTCCCCTCTTCTGCACACCACCTGACCATCCAGGTTCCACTGCTCCAGATCTCTTAATCTCGCTGTCATGGACATTGGGGAACACTATCCAGGACAGTACTAGACTCTAGCAGGGGGAGAAAAATAGTGTCATGATCGTCCCAGGTTAACGGCTTCTAGAGAGCTTCTTGAGCTCCGCTTAGTGTTTTTCTAGGCAGGAGGGGATGGCACGATGTCTTAGTCTGGCTCAACCATCATTCCAGGAGTTCACCGCATCAGTTGTTCCCGCATTCTGACCTGCATGACCGGGTTATCACACCATTAATAATATTGGGTTATGAGATTACTTTTGTTTTTCCAGAATTTATCTCAAACAAATTGCTACGCGGACTGTGATTCTCCGATATAGCTAGCTACTCTCTCTCCCTCCTTTCCCTAACGCGATAGCATCGCCCCAGCCATTGCGTATGTCTTCTCTCTAGCATCCCACTGGACGGAGCCCGGCAACGCCCGCTTATCAAAGCCGTGCGCGCAAGCTTGCATACGTACTTGCACCACCTCGCGCTCTTTGCCGGGCTCCTTGGCGATTTTCTGGGCGAGGGTCTCCGCCTCAACCGCCAGGCTATCACACGCCGCCGTCACGATCATCACGCGGTCAGGGAAGCGGTCCGGGCTCGCATAGAGCGGTGAGAACCGGGGATCCCTGGTATCAAACGCCCCGTGCGTGTAACATGCGTCGAAGAACTTCGACATGAAGAGCGGAATCGCTTTCCCGGACGTATCGGGCGGCACCTTCAGGCTGGGGTCTGTATGGATGTCCACGACCGGGTAGACCGCGATCACGGAGTGGAAGGTCTCCGGGGGGAAGAGATTCGCCGACGCCGCCAGCGCGAAGTTCCCGCCGGCACTGAACCCGGAAAGGGAGACGCGGCTGAGGTCGAATCTGTCCGGTTGGCTGAGCACCCACCGCACCACATCCTCCGCGTCATTCAGCGCCGCGGGGAAGGGGTGCTCGGGCGCGAGGCGGTACTGGACATCGAGAACGGTCCGGTCGGTCTCTCGACTCATCTGCCGACAGAAGGGGTCGTCCGCGCCGTGGAGCGGGAAGATGAAGCCGCTGCCATGGAAGTTCACCAGCACCGGTGTAGGTTTGGAGGTGGGAGACGATGTGTTGCGATACAGGTGGACTTTGATCGTTCGCCCGGCGTCGCGCGACTTTATTTGCAGGACTTCATCTGGGCTGGCGTTGGGGATTTTGCGGGCAAAGTATCGCCTGAAGAAGACGGCGAGGAGCTTGTAGTAGAGGTAGGTGAGGAAGAACATGGTCCACGGTGTGCGTGTCGACAGGGTCACGGCGTCCCACCGGCAAATAGGCAAGGCTTGATGATCCAAGCGATGGCTTATCTGCCAAGAGGGTGTCAGAACTTAGGTTCCAGCTGCATCGACAGGCACCAATGATACATTAAATAGGCGTGTTACGTAGTCGGTAGTTGGTGGTCGGTCTGTGCCGCAGAGCGGACGCTCCACTCGGACCGATGACGCCATCATTTTCTACCGAGGCCGATACTAGAGTAAAACAAACCACTGCAGGATAAATGCAATTGTTTCTTTGCTAGGAGTACGAGTAGACGACATTCATCAGAGGCACGAGTTGAAACTGCCTTGCTAACAATACAGTGAAAGAGGTGGATATACTATAATACTTGGAGAAATAACTGAGATATACTTTAGGCACACAAAGCATTAGACCTTCGCTATATTACCCGGCCCCTTTGTACCCCCCTTCTACTGCAAGAAGACAGCTACTCTTGTCCTCCCGAGTTTTCGAGGTCGATTGAACTCAACTCATTTCTAGCTTGTTTTGTTGTCAAGTCAGCTAGGTGCCTCATTTAGAAATGAATTCTGAAGTGTGCTTGTCTGCATCTCCGAAACTCCATGATCCCCTCTGATGGTTCAAAGCTTGTCAACCTGCGATAAATTCAATTATTAGATGCGTAAGTAGAGCTTTGAACCTCTGCTCTTTGAGACTCAGCTATCTTCGCTTGCAGCTCTTTTGCTCAATGCTCCTTTACTTATCTATTCCATCAAGGCTCTGCCAATTGATCCCTCAAATGGCCCCACCGGTCAAGAAGTGTTATCTTATCGCCTCCCCTCGCCGTTCATATCTGATCAAGGTAAGGATTTACAGTAATCGGTAGACATGCTATCCGATGCATTTCTAGCTACAAGCAGAATCTATACAGTATTGTCTTAGCATTCCTACCAATGAGAGAAGTAACATGGCTACAGAGTGAATGACATGACTCATCTGCCGCAAGCCTTCTGTGCCCCGTCAAACAGGCAGAAACCCGCAGGCTGACGGCAACCTGGAACTAAGCAACCATCCTCGTAGATTTGCGGGGTTATTTAGACCCCGTCTGGAAGCACCCAACATCCTTCTTCTTTACGCACTTCTCATAACCTCACCAACACCAAACTCCAAGCAGCCAAATCACTAGCTGCATATATCCCCCAGAACATAACACGACAGAAAAATGAACAGCCTGCCCCCCGCGCAACGACGACCGCGCCGCCGTCGCGGCAACCCCCGCTGCGGCCCCATGCCCCCGCGCCGCCTCTCGCCCTCCTCCTACCAGATCCCGCAAGACCTGAGTCCCTCCCTCCCAGCCATCCAGCAAACCGCCTGCCCACTATTCACGCACATCCCCGCCGAAATCCGCAACAGGATTTACTACTACACCCTCGAGTCGTCCTCCTCCACCGACACCACTTCAGAAACTGCATCATCCACCTACGCCCAGCAAGCCCTCTACTACCGCCCGGGCTTCAAGGCCCCGAAACGCATCTCGACCGCCCTCCTGCAAACCTGCCAGCAGATCTATGGCGAGGCCTCGCTCCTCCCGCCGGCCATCAACCGGCACACCTTCTGGTGCCACCGCCCGCCGCCGCACGTCCGCCACGCCGCCTCCCCGGCCGACTACTTCTCGCGCATGACGCCCAAGCAGCGCGGCGCCGTGCAGGAGCTGCACTTCTTCACCCAGCAGTACTTCCTCGAGGACTCGTGGGCGCAGGTCTGGGCGTCCGTCCGGGAGAATGAGGCCTGGCAGGCGCAGATGCGCAAGGGGAAGCGGAAGCTCGAGGAGGCAAACGCAGACACTGGCGAGGGCGGCGGGAATGACAACCACCCTGGCGATCGCAATCAGGAGAACGGGGTGGAAGGCCGGGGGAGCAAACGACGCGCCGGTGGAGCAGCACCACCACCACCGCCAGGGCTACAACCCGACGAGACCTCGGATGTCGGGGTCCTGGCCCCGAAGCGCATGACCATCACGCTCAGGCATACGGATTGGTGGTTCTGGGAGTATAATGAGCCGTTGGGGATCGATCCGTTCCGGCCGGGGAGGACGAAGGCGGAGGAGATGGAGATGGGTGTTCGTGGGCAGCAGCAGCGGCGGCGGCCGTTGACAGCGTGGGAGGAGGGCAGGGTTTGGGGGAATCAGTTCAAGCTGTTGCCCAGTCTGGAGGAGTTGGTGATTGAGTTTGAGACGGTAATGCGGAAGAGGGACCAATTGGATGCGATTGTGCAGATGGCGCGTGATTGGAGGTTTCCGTTGGTGGTTGACGAGGAAGAAAACGGGGAGAAAGTGTTTCTGGTCGCGGAGGAAGGGTCGAGGCGGGCGTATACGTGGATCGGAGCCAAGGAGGAGATCCTGCGAGATGTGGTCATGGGGGCTGCGGGCGGGGGCGGGAACGGGCAACAAGGAGGTGATGCTGGTGATGCTGCTGCGGTCAAGCCGCCGCCGAGGCTGGTGCCGTTTGATGCGGATCAGGAGTTCAGGACCGCTACTGCTGCTGCTGCTGCTGCTGCTGCTGCGAGCCAGCCGCAAAAAGGCGAGGGGGATGCTACGGCTGAGCAGAGTGAGCCGAAGATCAATGGGGAGTTTGATCCGGCGACGGAGGAGAAGTTCTACGTCGTCTTTCTGACGTGGCGGAGGCAGCGGGTCAATTGACCTTGTGGTTTGCGAGATCTGATTTGAACATGAGACTTGATCGAGCGACTTTTATCTGGCGGTCTATGCCCTTCGGTCACGATATCACTTGAATTTCTTATGGTGTTAATAATGTGTACTATATTAATGATCCAAGCACATATTCAGATTCAACAGCGGGTGCAGCTCATCTATCATCGAGATTATCTTTCTTTCAAACATTACTTAGGCATCTTAATAACATGTAGCGATACATAACTCCATAACACATGCACAGCCGTAGGTGTCAGGGACCCAGCCCTGCCTGGGTCATCATGTAACCGGAAGGTCAGATGTTCATGCTCCCCCGCGCCTTCGCTTGACATAGTCCAGCAGGTCCAACTGGCAGGGGACCTTCCCTCTCCTTTCCTCCACTTCCAGTCAACAACCGGCATACAACAAAAAAAAGCCACATCACAAAACCTTTTTTATTACTACCTCAATTCGACCGCCTCAAAGGAAGCAGACGTAGACCTCACCGGTCAAACTTCTTCAGCTCCAAATACCGCAGCGGCGGGTAGACAAGCATGGCCCACGAGCAACCGACCCAAATGCCCAGATCGGCGCCGTCGGCGCCCACCATCTTGGCGATGGGGCCGACATACCAGATCTGGTCCATGCAGACGATGGCGCCGGCCCAGCCGATGAGGAAGGCGGCCAGCGCCGCGAGGCCGAGGGGCAGCTTGGCGCGGTCGGCCCAGGCGTCCCAGTCGAAGCCGCGGGTACGGCGGAAGATCAAATGCTCCTCGAGCGCGATGGTCAGGTAGATGGTGACCCAGTAGCCCATGAGGGCGAGGAAGTTCTCGAAGATGTCGTAGAGGTGGTTGCGGCCGCCGAGGGCGCACGCGGTGTAGATGATCGTGCTGACGCAGGCGAGGGTCCAGCGCGGCAGCCGCGCCAGGTGCCGCCCCATGATCTGGAAGCCCAGCGTGGCCGAGTACGTGCCGGGGATGTTGTTGGAGATCAGGCCCAGCGCGATGATCACGCCCAGGAACTTGCCGAACCCGCCGAGCCCGTCGTAGCCGGCCAGGATCAGTGCCCCGGAGGAGGTGTCGTAGGCCTCGGCCCACGCCGGGTTTGTTAGGGTGCCCGAGGCTAGGCCCACGCCCATCAGGTTCGCGAAGGTTAGGGACAGGCCCAGGCCGAAGAGAACGGACATGAAGGTCTTCCATTTGGAGGTGGTCGGCGGGAAGTAGACGAAGAAGTCGGCGCCTGCGGGAGCCCACGCGACGGAGCTCGAGAGGCACAGTGAGAAGAAGGTCAGGCGGTCCGCGCTCAGGGTCGCCGTGTTGCCGCTGGACACGATGGAGGTGTCGAATTTGGGGCCGGCGCAGCCGACGAGCACGAACATGGCAACAAGTTGTGGCGCCCAGGCCCATCTGGGATGGTAAGTATATTTCCGGGAAATTGGGGCAATGAGGAACATAGGATGGATGGGCTTACCTTTCATAAGCGTGGAATGGCTTCATACCGAATACGACGACCAGCCAGGTGATGATGGCGACAATGATGATACCAACCACAACAGTCATCTTCCCGTCGGCCACCGCAGCCAACTTTTATGATTTTAGCAATCGCTCTAGGATGCTGCCAGTAGAAGGGGCCAAACTCACGATCTGACCACCAACCAAACAGTCGATCATTCCGTAACCAAGCATAATAATGATGTTCAACAGACAGGCGATCTTGCTGGGATAATAGCCCATAAAATATCTCGCAACGACCTAGAACGCCACCTGTCAGCGTTTTCATCGATATGCTATAGGTCATCATCACTCACCATCGTCCGATTGCCACTTAGCGGTCCAAAGGTTGCCATGTATGCCACCCCAGCAGCTCCCAAGAAAGAGCCAAAGGTGGCACAGAGGGCAGAGTCCACAAAGCTCAGCGAATATCCTAACGGGCCGTACATACCGACGGCGACGTTATTGGCCGTGATACTGGTCGAGAACCACAGAACGCCCATTTTGAGATAGTCGGCTGTGGTCACGGAACTATGCCGTTCCGTTTCAGGCACTCTCTCGATACCTCGCTTCTCAAGTAGCTTGTGAGTGAACCTCGAAAATATATTGGCCTCTCCTGAGTCGGAGGAGGCAGAGAGCGAAGCTCTCATGGCCTTCTCTTCGTCCTGCATGGAAGCGGCCATGCTGAGTTCAGACTGCTTGGGCTGGAGAAATTAGCAGAAGCCGTGAGTTGTTCCTCTCGAGCAGGGAGGTAGCGGCGAATTCCGAGAGAGCAACAGCAGTAGATAAGGAGATTAGGTCGAGAGTTGAGCTGGCCCAGCCTGCATGTCGGGAGAAGGAACAAAAGAAGAAAAAAAGGTACGGAGTAGTTGGGAGGGATATGATACCCTGCTTATAGAGCTAATGAGTTATCAGCCAATCCTTTAATCAATGTAGCGACGGACATAGTCTTCCTTTTTCATTGCCAAGCCGGTTAAGTTCAAGATTGTCAGAACTCACTTATTATCTTGGCAGTCTGAATTTTTTTTTTTAATGCGTTTTTTTTTCTTTTCCGCCCAGAACTTTTGTCGGCCGGGAGTCCGGGACAAGCCGCCACTCAATGCTTAGGTGGGCTTAGCAATGCTTAGCGAATTTGTCTAAGAACCAACTTAACTCCGGCCTCCCGTTGCTGACCCATGGATGCTGCGTGCCATCTGCCATCTGCTCCCTGCAGACATCGACGCCTCCGTGGTTTAACCTTCTTTGCTAGCCCTGTCAGGCTGCCCGGTCTTCTAGCTTATTCCCGTTCCAGAGATGTTCATAGCACGGGTGCGACGTGAGCAGGGGTGCAATTGTTCTTTTCTTCTGCTCTGCTGCAGGTGCAGTTTAGTTCAGACGCGAAGAGGGACGCTAAGACCAAGACGGGCCATGAGGCCGGTAGGTACTCGAAGTAGTCTGCAGTGGTGCCGCCGATGCCGTTCCGATATGAGCTGCTGCCAGATTTGTTGAGATTAAAACTAACTCAAGTCGCATTTATGGCGTGAGGGTAGAGAAACCTTGAAGACTACTAGGCTATTCAGGTCTTCAACAGTACACTATTGATTGGTCAGCCTGGTTGAAACCACCACAGTCCGATCTAACGCCAGCACGTTCGGAGCAGCTCCCTATCAAGTACTTGTCCTCTTGGTGGAATGACAGAATTGTACAGTACTGTACTGTATGTACAATACCTCAGCATGTATGGAGCCAGCACGTGCCCCGCTTGACCGGGAGGTTTACCCGCCCTTCCGTCTGCTCCAGTCGCTCTCTGTCCTCTCGTTCCCCTCTACCTCTCCTTGGCTATCATTGGCCTTTCATTCCAGTCCGTTCATTGCCACGGTCCAAAGCCATCCCCACGTTGGTAGACTAGTCACATGCTAAGAATCATACTCCATCGCACCTTTCCCCATTGCATTAGTCGAAGCTGGCTCTAGACCGACAACCCGCATCGATACCCGGACCAAATTGAGAGACAGGAGGCCCCCCACCTATCATCGGCATCGCAGATACCATGCTATAGCAGTACTCCGGAATACACGGTGGCAGAACCCAGGCTAAAGCTATTTTGAATCGACTACAGTCCTAGTCGGCCACTTGCGGGGCCTTGAAGGGAAGAACTACGAACTGCGACTTGCCACAAAACTTCCAATCAGCTTCTAGCCTTTCGAAAGTTTAGCCGGCTACCTGCGATCTTATGATTGCCGTTCCACGTTGTGGTGGAGGAGGAACACGCAGCTACTCAATTTACGTCCGAATGAATCCCACTCAAGGTCGCCCGTTCTCCCACTTCTCTCATCATGACTCGTGGACTTCGGCGGAGAACAATGGACAGGCCACTACGTATTGCAGCCCACATTCAATGAGCCTATCAAGACATGCGGCCCTTAACGAAGGAATTGCAGTGGGTATGGACCAGCACCGTGGTGCTTCTGGGAAATAATGATCGGATCGTCACGATTCATCTCCCTGAGTCCTGACTTAGCCAGCAGCCTGGTGGATCTTGGGTCTGGGTACGGAGAACCCCGACCTCTTTAGTAACACGATGATGGATGATCAGGCGACCCTACCTAGGCTATGGGTTCTGATGCATTGAACAGCTGGCATGCTGCATAAGTTGTGCGTGTCAGCATACATGTCATTGTTCGTCAGTCTCCTCCACCAGCGTGCCTGGCGTGCGAATTCCAAATACGGTCCCGCCAGGTCTGTTGCTAATTCAGGGGGCACCTGCGCTCAAGGCTGGCAACGACAGCCCACCGTGTCAGAGATTGATGTCCAGCAAAATTAGATCCAGTCGGCAGTTGGCCAGGGAGGGCTACCTACACGCTCATCGACGCTGATTCGCCACCACTCCGGCCGTACATGCCATGCGACTTGCCAGAAGAGCGGATGAAGGATGTACTAAATAGATTGGAATCCTGCAGCGGCCAGCCAATTCTTCAGTCTGATGTGGGTCGAACTTGTGTAAGCACCTTATACCCCTCTAAACTTGTTGCACCTCTGTCTCCCTTTTCATAAGAAGTTACTGCCTAGCATTTCTCCAATACTGAGTACCTTACTATGCTATCCTCATAAAACCCTCGTTGTAATAATGGCCAGTGATGGCGGTGGCTCTGCGCATGATCTGGTGGTCACCACCTGGGTAATGTACAGCATCGCAATGCTGTTGTTTGTCGTGCGATTGTATGTACCAGATGCTGACTCGGTATTTCTGGTTGTTGATTGCTAACTTGTCTTACAGATATGGGCGATGGCTCAGAATGCGCTGGGTGTTTCAGGTCGAGGATTACCTGATGATTGCGGCGGTGGTAAGTTTGCTTGCAGACTAACGGGCTTGACCTTATGGCCCGACGCTAAGTCATTGTTCCGACTAGGCTTTCTATACAGCATTTGCCGTCACCAACATCAAGATTGCGGAGGGAGGAGGAAGCAATCTATACAAGCCTGGAGAATATGAAACATTCACCGCCGCCGAGATCGCGGCGAGGGTCAAAGGATCCAAGATCGAGTTTGCTTCGGAAAATGTATGGTACAGTCTTTCCACCATGGCGCATCTGCGAAATGAGACCTAACGCAGCCATGTTCCAGTGCCAGCTCTGCACGATTTACTTACTGAAGGCTTGTATGCTGATGGTCTACTTCCGACTGACGTAAGTTAGCCATCCATCGACTTCGAGCCAGAGTGTGTGCCTGACGGGAATAACCACAGAAAAAATCTATGGCAAAATCGTGTGGTGACGATTTGTGCTATATATACGCTGTGCGGATGGATCAGTTCAGAGCTGGTACTATTCCTCGAGTGCAGGCCCTACTTGTCCGGCTACTGGACCCTTCCTCCCCCGAACGAAATCTGCTCGACTTATCGTATCTACGAGGCTGTGCAAGCGGCTATGAACATTAGTTCTGATGTTGCAATTCTCTGTGTCATGCTCCCGATGTTTGCCCGCGCGCAGATGGCGTGGAAGACCAAGCTGCCGGTCATCGTTGTCTTCTCAATGGGCATCGTTGTGGTACGTCCGACTTGCATCTTACATCGCCCTACAAACTTTTGACTGATTTTCTGACTTGTACCCAGCTTGCTTGTGCTATCACTTCGAAATATTTCACCTTTCGGGATATTTACGACACCAGCTATCAGTTCTGGTACCTGCGAGAGGCCTCCATCGGCATGTACGTCACGAACCTGCCTTTTGTGTGGTCTCTGGCGCGATCCACAATCTCCTTCCTCAAATCGAGCAATTATGTCGACCAAGGCAATTACAACGACCCGAGATATGGGACAAATGCTCACACCAACGAAACCCGCTCCAGGCCGGGCAACGGCACGCGTTCCACTCGACATTTTCCGAGCATTTACGAGTCCCGTGCGGTCCGCACGGAGATACTATCACCGTCGGAGAGCGAGGAGAACATTATTGAGATGGGTGGGATGGGCAGAAGCGTGATCAAATCGGCGGGGTCATCGCAGGAGAGTGGAGATCGTGGATGGTCCCAGTCGGACGGCCATGATGACCAGTTCATTCGGAAAACTACGGAGATAGTCATTCAGAAAGGTTGATCAGCTGGCTATGCTGGAGAGCATGCTTAGGATGTACCGAGCGAGGCAAGCGAATGCGTGGGGGAAACAGCTCGGCAATGATCGGGGCAACCGTGGCATGGGTATCCAGCACAATGTCGAGACTCTCGCACAGCTAACGGGGTCTCATTCAGCTGCCCATCTCCGCTACAATTCCCACCTTGACCGGTAGAACAGACTATCGCTTCGGCCAAATCCACACAGTGTTAATCTATTTCTCCGATCATCCATGCTGCCTCGTCCCACGCCCAGTTACTACTCATGTGCACGAGGAGATGGAATAGGATGCGTCAGCAGTCCTTATGGAGTCGATTCAGTGATCAGCGGTGATTTTATCCTGGAATGTCAAAATGTTATTAATACTATTTGAAGTCCCACGTCCACAGTGTAAGGCGAAAGAGGGAGTACGTCAGCCCGCGAGAGGCTAGCTTGCACTTGGTGGGCTAGCCGAGATCGAGATTTTCCGATCTCGCGCTCCGCGATTACGACGTTGATCTTGGCACAGATGGAACGATGCTGACTCCTTCTATGACTTTATTGTCTATCATTAAACAGAATCTCTTTATTTAATACCTCACGACAATGGCAATGCATAATCAACTCAAGCTCTTCATAGGCTGCTTCTGCTCCAGGCCATAGACCGGGTCGCACACACCACATCCGAGATCCCCCCTCAGGTGGAGCAAACCATACTTTTGCATGTGGGCTAGTGAGCTTATTCTGTCCTGCACGACGCTTTCTGCCATGTGCTTAGGGTTTCTGTTAGGTAGTTAGCAGCCACTCTTCTATGAGTAGTACAAGCTGCAATATCTCCGCTGGAGAACTTATTCCAAGGCTTTTATCACTACAAATGGACGCATGGCGTGCACTGCATCTCGACCTGCTATAAGAAGTATCTCGTCTCTGGATTTTGATGGGAATTCTCCAAATGCCCACTGCCCACTTGACTTGTGGATCTAGGAGATTCCCACTTATCTGACGCTAGCAGGTTTCAGATGTCTATAATTGCTGGGGCCTTTGCTAATCTTGCGAGGGGGAGATCGAAATACTCATAGCTTACATAGTTGGGTTACTAGATATATTGGTGATATGCTCTGAGAAAGGTTGCTTTACTGAGTTGATGGTCAGAAGCTTTCATTGTGGATGAGACATCATTTCTCAGATAAACTTGATTTTTTTTTATGTATTTAGATCGGTTGGGGTGGAAGATATATAAGCTGGTGTTTACTTAGGAAAGCCTCTCCAATTACACATACAGTAGGATTGATGTAACCCAGTTGCTTATAGACTATGCCTTTGCCAAGATAAGGTGCGAAAGCAATTGTCTCTTTTCAATCTGTATATCCTTTAGGATTGAGGTTTACATCTTGATTGTTCACCTTTCATTTCTCTGTGCCTGTGAAGAATGCTGCTACGCAGAGAGTAATTCAATGTCATACAAAATCAGCATCAAATTCCACCGAATGCTGGGGCATATTTCTTAGTCACTAGAACTGTTAATTGAATCGAATATGTAGAGGTGTCCAGCTAGATGCCAGGCTCCCTGGCTGCCTCTACAGGTGCACCGCCACGTGTGTGGCAGCCGAGCACGGCCACGATATGATCCAGCCCAACAACATCCCGTGTGGCGCTCATCCGTCACTCCACCGCTTTCATCACCATCATCAAGAGGCTTCCTATCTTTCACATGCTCAACGGTAGTGGGTCAAGGTTGCTGTTGCCATATTACGCTTTATTATCAGCTATCGCTCTGACTATTCAAGCTGAATTTAGGAAGAACATAACACAGAGTGGTAGCTACAATGACCCCTTTGAATCATTCCGGGGACACCAAGTTCACCGTCTTTATCCGCCTGCCATGCCCCCGGGGGGATTTTGTGGATCCTCCCCCGGTACTTATTTAGCCTATTTCATCGGAGATAGAGCCAGCGCTGACTTCAGTAGATGGAATGGAATGCAGCTAAGGATCAGGCTCTCTGGGACATTCTTTCGCGGCCCTCGAAAGGCGATGATCTAGATTGTGAGTCCTTCATGGAACGTCCACCCCATACTAGGTACCGTACAATAACGGCTAACGGGCCCAGGGAAAGCATTGTACCGGACACAAAATACCCCTCAGTTTCACAGACGTGCTGACTCTTGTCTGGTCACAGAGCAGACCACTTCGAAGTCACACTTCAGTTCTTACTCCAGCAGGCAGCATGGCTGTACGACCGTCAGCTATCGCAAGTGCGCGCGCAAATGCGCAAAGTGCCGACCACGCAGTCGACATCTACATCGCCCGCTCCCGGCTCGATATCCGGCAGTGCTGCTCTCGGTCAAGTTAAAGCTGCCGCAAGCAATGGTATGGATTTCTCTGATCCGATTTGGTTTCGTATGCTGACTGCTCAAAGCTCCGAGAGCTCCAAGTTGCCTGGCGCAACAGAAGGAGTCCCTGCCGCAACGAGGTAAGTTGCATAGCTCAAAGATTGTCCATATTGAACTTGTCACTGTACGCCTGGTGCTGAGGACAAGAAGCCCCGATCCCCAGACGCACGAGCTCGACGACAACCATCAATCAACTAAAGCCCGCCCGAGAGCCATTGCGCGACGAACCACCTACTTCCGAGCCAAAAGAGCTAGGCCGCGAGGCCCATGCTTCACGGCCACCGGCCAGCCGACGAGATCCCCCGATTCCAAAGTCGCCAACTCTCGAGGAGGAAGATTTGACGTCCAGCTCGTCCGAGTCCGCGTCCGAGGAGGACGAGCGAGTGGACAGCCGACGGGGACTCAGATTCAGACCATTCGGCAAATTCTCGATGTATAAGCCAGGATTGCGAGATGAGGAGGAGGAGGACGATGATTCACCAGCTTTTCTTCCCCTATCCTCCGGTCCAGCCCATACCCCCCACCATCCCTCAGGCTCGGATCTCAATGCCACGCTACGGATGAACGGGGAGGACGTACCTGCCGTCTCCAATCGACGCCCCACGGAACAACTCCATACAGTCAGAAAGTCTCCTACCGCGGATTCATCCACGAGCTCTGTCAGCTCCGGAGTCCCAGTATCGCATCCAGCTACCGATCGCCGGCGACACATGCACCAAAGCGGCGGCCCTCTGAGCCCCCGTCGTGCCGCCGAGCTGACCCCCTTCAGTCCGCGGCGGTCGATTGCATCTGCGGGTCGAGAGACCAGCGATGGGACGCCTAGTATGGGAAGTAGCTTTAGTGACCTGGATGGTAAGCTTTGTGCGCTCACGGATTCTGGATGCATGCTAAAATTCTTGCCCATCTACAGATGCCAGCGTTACGCAGTCGGCGCTCGAAGAGGCTCTGATGAGCAATATGCAGCATGGAGGAATGGCAAGCCGCATGAGCACTTTTAGCCAGGCCTTACGAAGTCGCTATTTGCCTTGATCAGGGCTATGACTTTACAGCTCTCTTTTTCCCCCCTCATCATTTACACCAAATGGCTTCCTTAAGGAAAGGGTCTATCAGCAGATTGGATGTATTCAAATCTACCAATGTCTCTTCGTATAACCTCTATTGAATGCACAATGATCAATTTCGGTTCTTTGACTACCACTTACGACTGATTTCCAATTGGCTGTTCTGATCATGACAAGTGTCATTTCGAGCTGTTATTGCCGTCTTCCTACCCACAGGAGTTTCCTCGTATGTTGTTCGGAGGTGTACTCTATACAATCAACCGTGCTTATCTCCGCCGGGCTTGAGCTTAAATCCTGCGGAAGCCGGGGGCTTATCGCGACCTGTTCAGATCAGGACTAGCGCTGTCAGCACGACGGAGATAAGAACCAGGAGCTTGAGCTTCCTTTGGCTCGACGAACTCCAGGACCCTGCCGGCATTCTACATATTCATAAAGGTAACGAATAGAGAGTCCTAAGTCTGGTTACTAAGAGCATGAGAGCTCGGTCAGCCGTTGACTGCTACCCAATTACACACTAGTTTAAGCTGCAAGATGGGCGATGCTCTCAAGGACAGAACAGGACTTAGAGCTCGGCGATAACTCAAACTAGGCCCCACCCTTCTTGCGTCATGCCATGTCAAGGACCCTTTCGCAATCCTCTGGAGCCTAGGGTCCAAAGGGTATATATACGCGCTTTTGGGCTCTCTGTACTCGGCACAACACTCTCATTGAACATTCTCTCAGTTGACTATATTTCCACGTATATTTTCCCAGATCTAGACAACATGTCGTTTGCCCCAATTGCCCCGAAGCCCAAGAGCCTACTTGGTTACCACCAGGTTCTCTCTCCCACCGCCGGTGTCAAGGTAAGGACTATCCTTTGAACTCATCGTGATCTTGAAAAGCTAAAGTCGACAGGTCTCACCGCTATGCTTGGGAGCAATGAACTTCGGAGAAGCGTGGACGGAATTCATGGGCAAATGTAGCAAAGAGGATACCTTCGCTCTGCTGGACTACTTCTTCAATGAGGGCGGGAACTTCATCGACACGTGGGTGCCTTCTCATCCGTCCTAGCATCATCCTCTCCTCTTACACCCTTAATTACTAACATCTTCCAAACATGCAGTGCCAACGCATACCAGTACGAAGAGTCAGAAACCTGGATCGGCGAGTGGATGCAACTCCGCAACAACCGCGACCAGATGGTGATCGCCACCAAGTACACGACGGGGTTCCGGACGGCGCACTTCGACACGGAGCCGCTGCAGTCCAACTTCGTGGGCAACTCGGTGAAGTCGCTGCGCGTCTCCGTGGAGGCGAGCCTCCGCAAGCTGCAGACGGACTACATCGACCTGCTGTACGTGCACTGGTGGGACTTCACCACGGGCGTCGAGGAGGTCATGCAGGGGCTCAACGCCCTCGTCACCGCCGGCAAGGTCCTCTACCTGGGCGTCTCCGACACCCCGGCCTGGGTCGTCGTCAAGGCCAACGACTACGCCCGCGCCCACGGCCTGCGCCCCTTCGCCGTCTACCAGGGCAAGTGGAACGCCGGCTTCCGCGACATGGAGCGCGAGATCGTCCCCATGTGCCGCGACCAGGGCATGGCGATCGCCCCCTGGGCCCCGCTGGGCCAGGGCCGGTTCCGCCAGCAGGCCCAGGCCCAGCAGCATGAGGGGTCCGGGCGGGGTTCGAAGCCCACCGAGGCGGATCTGAAGATCTCGGAGGTGTTGGAGAAGGTCGCCGAGCGCAAGGGGACGAATCTTTATGCCATTGTGAGTTTGCTTTCTTTGCCTTTGATTCTCTTTCCCTAATGGTTCTTTTGTCTCTCTCTGTGTGTGTGTGTGTGCAAACCCCGACTAACTAATCCTCAATCCAAGGCCCTCGCCTACCTCCGCTACAAACAACCCTACATCTACCCGATCGTCGGCCAGCGGAAGGTCGAGCACCTCAAGGCTAACATCGACGCCCTGAAGATCGAGCTCAGCAAGGCGGAGATCCGGGAGATCGACCTGGCCGCCCCCTTCGACCCCGGGTTCCCGAACACGATGCTGTTCGGCGGCAACGACAAGTACGACGTCGGGTTCACGGCCGCGGATGTCTCGTTGACCAACTGGGCGGCGCATATCGATGCGCCGGCGTCGCAGGAGGCTGTGAGGCCGCGTCAGGAGTGAATACGGCCTGGTTGGTGGGTGGTGGTGGCCTCATTGTGTATATAGTCTTTTGTCTGTAGCGTGCAAAGATTGGATTCTTGTTGCGTTGTGAGTGTGATATATCTGGTGGGGAGGAGACGGGTGGGCAGTAGGTAGTAGGTTGTTGTTTCATTCGGGCATTATTTGGTGATCTTGTCTCTGGTACCGTACCGTGGGACGTTGAAAAGTAGAACTACAACTCACATCAGGGCGCGACGCTTGCTTCAAGTTTGACGGATCTCAATTTGAAACAGCACAGCACAGCACAGCACAGCACAGCAAAGCACAGCACGACCATCCCGCCCGCGTTTCACCCCATCGCGGGCCCCCGTTCTACCACGGTCGAGAACCTCGGAACCGTTGCAACAGCCATTGAGTCTGAAACTTGATGACGACGAGAGTCGATGAGATTCTAGATTGCGGCAACGGGCTGTGACTTATGGTGGGAATGGTGACGCAATGAATGGTTCCCGGCTGTGGAGTGGAGTTCGGCTGGTTTTATTCTACACCTTCTACTATGTACCTATGTCTCTCGACAAGGGGGCTTGACTTTTTGTACTTAAACTACAAAGTCAAAGACCCGGGTTAGGATCCTTGCGCAACACACTGGGCAGTATTGAGGGTCGTTTCAATCATCCTGGTGGGTGGTGTTGGTGGTGGTGCAGTCAATTCCAGAGTTAGCCGGAGTCAGAGTTCGCGGACAGACGATCCGGAAGCTCGAGCTTAAACAACGAGGAGTTGGTGGACATATAGCCGGCCTAGCCACGCCATGTCGTCTGCAAACGATGGATGGATTTTGACCTGGGATGCCCCACGGGTTTCTGCTCTGCCGTTGAACAGCCGGTTCGGCGATTGAAATGGTTTGTATGGTTCGCATGGCTTGGCAAGAAGCAACTGTCGGTAATTTTTGGCGCTCTGGAGCGAGGTCGCAGTGATAGGTGCTGTATCTGGTCGGCATATTTTGACCATCAGCCGAGGTTGTGCGATGACACTGCCGTCTGGGGGATGAGGCAGCTGGTGTCCGTCTGACTGATCAGCATTGTAATCTGATACCTCAGAAAGCAGAATTACTGAGGATGAACGAGGCCAATGCCGAGGAAATGCTACCGAGGAATAACTCCGAAGGCGGTAGCTCCAACTGCCCTGCCCCTCCCCTCCACGCCCTGTCAGAATGTTGAGGCCCCGCCCTTTCGTTCAACTCCAGTTCAACCAAGCAACGCCTTTACGGATCAATTTGTCAATAGGTATTTGCCATCCATCAAGTGACAGTCTGCGAGAGTGTCCTTTGATCTCTTTGCTGTTTCCCTCGTGTCAAAGACTAACCCCTCAGTTCACCATAGAATAGCGCATGTCCGCATCTATCCTCCCCACTCGTTCAACGTTCAACATCGATCGCCATCGATCGCCGACTCAATCCTTGTCTCTTTGAATCGGTTCTATCTAAACGAGCGGTCAATCGAACCCGCTCACCTCGCGCATCGATCCGTCGCTTCCCGCGCATCACTTGCGACCCATTAGGAGTCTATTGGGAAACATTGGACCACGAAGCTCTAGGATATTGTCGGTCGGAAGTCGAGGAAATTCGCCGGATCGCAATATGTCGTCCGCTCCGACAGCAGACATGACCCCCGCGGAGGCTGAGTCCGTCTACTTCAACAACTACCCCCCTCCCAAAGCTCTTCCGAAGCACGAGGCCCTGGCGCGCGCCTTCGTGGACTTGCATGTCCAAGCGGGCCGGCGACTGGTCCTCGTCACTTCCGGAGGCACCACCGTTCCTCTGGGTTTGTGAGCCGGGCACTGCGCACAGGAATCACGTCTAACCGTGTGCAGAGAATCAAACCGTGCGCTTCATCGACAACTTCAGTGCCGGCACTCGAGGTGCCGTGTCGGCGGAGTACTTCCTGCAACAGGGCTATGCCGTCATTTTCCTCCACCGCCAGTTCAGTCTGCTGCCATACTCGAGACACTACAGCCACTCGACCAACTGCTTCCTCGATTTTATGGACGATGACGAGTCCGACTCGGAAGACCGCCCGGTCGTGGTGTGCAAGGAATACCAGGATCAGATGCGCGACGTGTTGCGCAAGTACAAATACGCCAAGCGAAACAACCTCCTCCTACTCCTCCCCTTCACCACCATCTCCGAGTATCTGTTCGAACTGCGGTCGCTGGC
Organism: Aspergillus aculeatus ATCC 16872; assembly: GCF_001890905.1. Classification (NCBI taxonomy): domain Eukaryota; kingdom Fungi; phylum Ascomycota; class Eurotiomycetes; order Eurotiales; family Aspergillaceae; genus Aspergillus; species Aspergillus aculeatus. The sequence goes on from NW_017962983.1 coordinate 1,309,314, forward strand.
GCAGTTGATGAAGCCCCTGGGCCCCAACGCCCTATTCTACCTGGCGGCAGCGGTGAGCGACTTTTTCATCCCCCGCGATCGCATGTCGGAGCACAAGATCCAGTCGTCGGAGTTACCAAGCCACCTGGAAAGCAGCGGCCAGGGCGAAGATTCGTTGGACATATACACCGGAGGACTCGAGCCGCAGCCGGTGCCGAACCGGAGCAAGAAACTGGTCATCGACCTGGACCCGGTGCCCAAATTCCTCCACCGGCTCGTGGACGGCTGGGCACCGGATGGGAGCATGGTGGTGTCCTTCAAGCTGGAGACGGACCCCAATCTGCTGGTGTACAAGGCGAAAACCGCCCTGGAACGGTATGCCCATCACCTGGTGATTGGCAACCTGCTGGCGACGCGGAAATGGGAGGTGGTATTTGTCACGCCGGAGCCTCCGTATGAGCGTTGGATCCGAGTGCCCAAATCGCGGCGCAGCAAGAGCATTTCCGGCAGCGAAGACCAGGTCGGGTTGGCCGAGGCAGCCAAACAGCGGGCGGGCGAAGCCGCGCTGACGGGAGAAACCAGTGGGGGCGGCAGTGGCAGTGGCAGTGGTGGTGCCCCCGATCGAGTCCCCGAGGTGGTCACCACCGCGGAAGAGGGGGTCGAGATCGAGAGTCTGATCATTCCTGAGCTGGTTAAGTTGCATTCCAACAAGATTGCCCAGTACGGTCGGTCGGCATAATGTTGTAGCATAGATGGTGGTGGTTTTGCGGGTTGCAGGAGAAAAGAGAGAGTAAACTATTGCGGCTGTTGGAAGTCGGAGTCTGTGACTGAGTCTAGAGAGAGAGAGAGAGAGAAAGGAGCTAGGGACACCTCTTAGTGTGAGTAGCTTAAACACTGTAGACAGTAACTAGTATGAGCATAAATTTGTGTGCAGCAGGGTCCATTGCTTCCTCGAATAGATTAATTGGAAATAGTCGTCAGGAACAGCCCGTTTTTTTTGTCCCCCTCGGATTGGGGGCGGCAGAAAAGGCATTGAACGCACGCATTGAACCCGCAACGGCTTTTTCTTCCCCTTCTCTTCTTTCCCCTTTCGTTTGTTCGCTTCTCCTTTCCCTTCCCCTGATTTCAATGGGACAAAGGCGAGGTGAATTCTAGCTCATGGCCTTGAATCATGGATCTACCATGAGAGGTTATCTATTCTATTCATCATGAATTCAATATCAATTTGTCAAAGTTGACGAGTTGACATGGGGCGGGTTGGTGTTGGCCTCGCAAAGAAAGCTGAGACAGCAAACCGCCGGGCCTGTCAGGGGCGGTTTCAGGATTGCAGCTCCTCCTCAAACCATGGCTCAGTCGGGGCTCCAGTCGGGCCCTGGGGGGTTAGGCCAACGCGTCATCGATTGCTGGGCTCAGTGGGCTGAGAGTAAGAAACCCAAGAACTTACTGAATAGGGACCACCGTTTAGGACTCCAGATCGTCTAGACACTGTGGGCCGATCTGCGCTTTGCCTACGTGCCTTCCTACGTCGCCATCCCCACGCCCGTCCAAAGACAGCTTCGTTAACCGTTTTCTCTTTCTTGGCTGCTACCTCTTGTCTTCTCTTCTTTCTATTTCTTTCTCATCATCTAGTGATCTAGTATCCTGTCTACTCTGTCCTTCTCCCCTCTCTTCTTTTTCTTCCTCTCTGCTCCTCCACAGATTCTCCCCCTCCGCTCCAAACCCTATCCTCATTCTTTTCTTCTAAGCGCCAGGCGACTGCGTTCCTATCCGTGCTCTCAGGAATCCGACCCCGTTGTCCGACAGTCCCAGAAAATAAACACTCGAGGAGGGGAAAGCTGTCAGCGATTGAACTTGTCGACACGAGCCGCATTGATAGACACAGGAAGAAAATGATCAACGTGTTGCAATCAATCTGGAGGATCGGTCCATAATCTTGCTGTTTCAGTCGCTTCTTCTTGCCTCTTGTCTGTCACTCACAGTTCAACTTGTCCCACTCCGCTGCAGGTCGGCTTCCGTACTGGACTAATCACCAACCAACCTCCTCTTCCTCTTTCCCCCTCGTTTCCCCTCACGTCAACCACCACTGCTACGAGGATGTTCCGCCGCTCTCGTCGCATCGCAGCCCTCTCCGCCCTCCTGGGACTTATCCTCCTCTACCACTTCTACACCCTCCGCTCCGAGCTACATCCTCAACAAAATGACGAGGCCCGTCGCACCCTTCCCGAATGCCCACCCCTCCCGGGGATGGAGGACGTCCTCGTCGTGATGAAGACCGGCGTCACCGAGTCTCTCGACAAAGTTCCCGTCCATTTCCACACCACCCTCCGTTGCGTCCCCCACTACGTCATATTCTCGGACTTTGCGGAAGAAATCGAAGGTGTCAAGATTCATGACGCCTTTGTTGGAATGGACACGACCGTGCGGGATACCGTCGAGGACTTTAACCTTTACAACCGCCTTCGCGAACAAGGCCGCGCTGGTCTCGCGTCCGCCGACTTCGCTGACGAGGCCAATTCCAACATCGGCAAACCCAACAATCCGGGCTGGAAGCTTGATAAGTGGAAGTTTCTCCCTATGGTCCAACAGGCGCTGGCCTATAAAGACGATGCGAAGTGGTACGTCTTCATGGAGGCGGACACATATTTTTCGTGGCCAACGCTTCTCGCATGGCTCGCACATTTCGACTCCAGCGAGCCGCAGTATATCGGAACCGAGACCCAGATCGCGGACGTTATCTTCGCGCACGGCGGATCAGGCTTCCTCGTCTCCAACCCGGCCATGCAGCTGGCTTCCAAAGAATACGCCGCTCGGACGGTAGAGTTGAACGAATACACCGATTGGCACTGGGCTGGCGATTGCGTCCTAGGCAAAGTTCTCGCGGACGCCGGGGTGCCCTTGCACTACTCCTGGCCCATGCTCCAGAACTCCAACCTCGGCGAGATCGACGAGTTCGCCACGGGCTTCTATCGCAAGCCATGGTGTTTCCCCGCCGTGGCGTTCCACCACTTATCATCCCGCGACATCCAAGATTTGTACGAGTATGAGCGTCGCAGATGGCAAGATGTACGTGCTACTACCCTATCTTTTTCTCCTGTTGTATCCCCAAAATCTAACACATCCCGCCTATTCATCAGGTAAACAAACATATCCTCCTCCACCGCGACGTCTTCAAGGAACTCATATACCCCGAACTCTCCAACGTCCGCGACAGCTGGGACAACCTTTCCGACCAAGAACGCCCCGACATCACCACCTTCCACGAATGCCAGACCGTGTGCGCCGAAGCGGCCAACTGCGCCCAGTTCGTCCTCCGCGCCGGCGTCTGCTTCCTCGGCGAAACGCCCCGGCTGGGAGTCCGCAACCCCAACGCTCGGTCCGGCTGGGTCCTTAACACGATCGACAAGATGATAGAACATGCGCCACGGTGTGGTCGGCCGGACTTTGGTTTATAGACTTTTTCTCTCTCTCTCTTTCTTGCCGCCCCCCAAAAATCACACAAAAAACTTGTCAGAACTATTCGCTGGCCGAGTCATTGATCCCACAAAGCTGATGAACTATTTTCCTTTTTGCGGGTTGGTGCTGTCCGTTTTCTTTCATATCGGATTAGATTATACTTCAGTTTCTCCCTACCGGACATCGTGCTGTTCTTGCCAATCTTCTGGCGAGGGATTATGCATGCATTGTGGTTGATGGCGTTTCGGGGAAGGGGGTTTCTCGATTTTGGCTTGCATCCACACCAGGCGTCTGGGTTACAGAGGGAGCACAAACCACCAGAAAAGAAGTTCCTTGATTTTTCTCTCCTGTGTGAGAAACAAAATGTCTTGTTGCATTCTTTGTGTTACTGTGTCCGCTTCAGCGTTTTCCTTTGGCCAAGCTTGCTTTTTGTATCGTATACAATATGCTTTATACCAACTCATGCAACCACAAGTTTATACTTCCATCCGCGCTTCCAAACAGAACATCAACATAATCTAGCATAGCGTAGCATATAACAGAAAAGTCACGGATCCCAACCCAGGTACCCAGTTAATGGATAGGAAACTTCAACGGGGGACTTCTCGGGTCTTCCAGACACTGGTCGATGCGCATGATGGTCTTGTTCTGACTCTTGACGAACTGGATCACCTCCCGGAAGTAGCTGACGGTCGTGGAACTCAAAAAGTGCATGACGGCCAGATTGCCCCCGTGCCTGACGTCCCGGAAGAAGGCCTCGCGCTGCTTCTCCGGGGTCTTGGAGTCAGCCCACAGCCAGTCCTCGATGTCGACGCTCCAGGTGATGATCTGGGGGTCGGTGATGTAGTTCGCCAGGCGTTGGCGGGTGCGGGCGCCGAGGGTGCCGAACGGGGGACGGAAGTAATGAGCTGCGTTTGAAAAGTAAACAGTCAGCCAATCGGCTCTAAACCTCTGCTCAAAGCCCGGAGATTTTCGAAACATTACTTTCGATTCCCAGTATCTGGCGAAAAGCCTTGATGTTTTCGACGATCTCGCGGTCGATCTCTGCGGTTGAGCCTAGGCCTTCCATCCTGTATCAACCCGCTGGTTAGTCGTATATCTTCTGGTGGTTTTGGAGAAAAGCACAAAACCGCGGCATGTCTCCCCACGATAGTAGATAATCAAGAAGAAACAAGGGGACATACTTCCGATGCGTATCCGAATGCAGGGCAATCTGATGCCCGCGCTTGATCATCTCGCGATAGACGTTGGAGAAGTTGGTCTCGCGGTCCCGCAGGCCCAGCCCGACCACGAAGAAGGTGACCAGCACGCGCTCCTCCTCGAGGATGCGCATGACCTCCTGCGCGAAGCGGGGCTGGCCGTCGTCGATGCCGAAGGCGAAGGAGTCCGGCCGCGAGCACGTCAGCATCAGCCGGCCGTTGTTCACGCGGTGGGGGACGGGGAACCCGACGGGGATGGCGGGGACGATCTCCACCTTGTACAGGGTCAGACTCTCGAGCGACCAGAAGCCGCCGAAGCTGACGGACACCGCTCGGCTCTGGTCGATGTGGAAGTGGGCCAGCGGGATGTAGATGTCGTTGCCCCGGGCGTAGCGCGCCGCCTCGACCACGTCCGACGTCTGCGGGAACGGGTTGCGCGTGAAGTCGCACGCCGGGTTGTTCTGGTTCAAGAAGATCGAGAACTTGGTCGTCCCGCCGAAGACGACGTGCAGCGCGTGCGTGGGCTGGTAGCTCCGCAGGTCGTAGCACGACGACGCCGACAGCTGCGTGTGGTAGTTGTGGTCCGGGTCCGAGGGGAACAGCCGCACGAACCCGTTGCCGTGGTGCACGGTAAGTCCCTCGAGGGCGCCGTGCCAGTGGCCCAGGGCGTTGATGTCTTGGTGCTGGAAGGTGTCGATTAGGATGCTGTTGGGCGGGCCCTGTGGGTTGTGGAAGGTGGTGGTGGTGGTGGTCAGGTTGAGGGTTGGTGCTGAGGGTGGGGAGGGTGGGAGAGGTGGCAGCTGTGGCGGTGTTGCTTGGGTGGGAGTGATGAGGGCGTTGATGATGAGAAGGAGGAAGAGGAGCGAGAGAGTGATGGACATGCTTGAGGCCATGGTTGACATCGTGGATTGCTTGTTAGAATCACGATTGGATGTGTTTAGCAGTGCTGTAATGCGGCGATGCGGCGCTGTCTTGATGGCCGTGATAGAGTGATCTCCTCGGGGTCTGATACTGACGCTGGCTCTGTGCTGGAAGGAGCTACGAGGTAGTAGTATGCTACACGGTCTACTTTGGGAAAGAGCATTCCTATGAATCGAAAAGATTGTGACAGTGAAAATATCAATTGTGATAGACATTTCTCTAACCTCCACATGTGACTTTGCCTGGAAGACGAGAAAACGACGCCATTGATCAAGCCCTCATCCCTATCTACCATCCAACAAGCGTCGTCGTTGGCCGGAGATCCTGCAACACCGAAATACATCATCCGCCGTCAAGGCAGAAAAACTCGATCAGACAGCATCCGCTAGATCTCCGGGGCATGACTGGAACAAGGAGAAAGCTTTACAGCATCATTCCCAAAGCCACGGAAGTATCAACTCCTCAAACAAAATCCGGAAAAGTATGGCTCAGAAGACCGTGAACCAAGTGAGGACAGAAAGGGAACTTGGGACCAACGAGCTGAGTCCGCCAACAAAAGGTCCCACTCCATGCCTCATCAACTCTGGATGATGAGCTGAAATGCCAGTGTGGTTCCCGAAGTCAACAGACAAGCCAGAGCTCCGGCCTTAGAAACCCCAGTCGGTGACTGATGCCTGGGGCACGTCGCCAGCATCGTTGTCATCCACTTGAATACCTCCCCACGCTGCACCGGCGTCGTCTCCAGCGTTGCCGTCACCGTTCTCCTCATCATCGGTATCGTCCTGGAAGTCGATCTTGTTGTCCATAGGCTTGTAGGACTCAAGGAAGTCAGGAATTTTCTGGCCGCTCTCAAGAAGGATGTTGACAAGGTCAAGTGCAAGTTCCTGATCATCCTCGTTGTAGAATGAAGAAGCCAGGCCTTCATTCCCAATGCGAGCAGTGCGTCCTGTCAACCGTTAGCGTGAGTCGCTATGGGAATGGTCCTTCCAACATACCAATACGATGGATGTACTCAGTGATACCTCCGTGTTGGGCACGAGGCAGGTCGAAGTTGACGACATGCATGACATTCTTGATATCAAGGCCGCGAGCCGAGACACCGGTGGCCACGAGGATGGGGCACTTGGCCGTCCGGAAAGCACGCCTATCTCTCGGTCAGATGAGGGTTTCACAATCTCTTGGAAGGGGGATACCTACAAAGCATCTTCACGCTCACGCTGAGTACGATCGGCATGGATAGAGGTACTTGGTAGGCCCATATTGAAGAGGTAATCATCTAAAAGGTCGGCCTGAGTCTTCGAGTTAACAAACACCAGGGTTCGAGAAGGGGGCATGGAGAGCAGAAGGTCATAAAGACACTGCTTCTTCATGTGCCGCTCCGCAAAGATGATCTGCGGCCATATTAGTAACAGAAGGAAGCAGCTATTCGGGAGCCCTACGTTCTGCTGCACGTTGATGTGAGTGCTACCAGGACGTCCGATGCGAATGCGAACATGATCATCTGCGAGGTACTTGCGAGCCAGCTCACGGCAAGCCTTGTTGAAGGTCGCAGAGAACATCATGTAACGATGGTCGGCATCCTCGTTCACATCTATCACATGTAAGTGTCGATCACTGTAAAGAGAACACAACGATATCAGCATACCTCCTCCCGACATGATCTTGTTGAAATCCGACTCCCAATCAGACTGGAGAAGCTCATCGGCTTCATCGATGATAGTGTACCTGTGGTGTCGATCAATTTTACGTATCTTATTTGCTCGGGAGTCGACTTACTTGACACGATGAAGCGAAAGCATGTGAGGCCTATCCATGAAGTCAAGGAGCCTTCCGGGAGTGGCAATGAGGATATCGCAGCCACGCTGCAGCTCGTCCCGCTGATCACGGAATGGCGCACCTCCATAGACCACACAAGGACGCAGCATAGACCGATAGCACAGGCGTCTTGCCTCGTCGAAGATCTGAGTTGCAAGCTCACGGGTCGGAGCGACAATGAGGACCAAAGGCTCCGCCCGGACAGCATCCGTGGCAGGATTGTAACCAGCGGCCACATTAGGACGAGGAGCGGCGAGCTTCTTGGCCTTACCCATCAGCTGGGACAGGACGGGAATGAGAAAAGCCGCAGTTTTGCCAGATCCTATTCATGTCAAATGGCTGTTGCAACCTGAAAGACAGAAGTGCTTACCAGTCTGGGCAATGGCAATCAGGTCATGTCCAGTGAGAACTGCTGGGATCGAATACGCTTGAATGGGTGTTGGGTGTGCGTAACGACAGAGCTCAATATTCTTGCGCATGATCGGATGCAGACCAGCGTCATCGAACTATGGCGATCAGGGTCATGATCACACTCAGAAAAGGTAGAGGATCAAACGTACGTCTCTCACAGGGTTGGGTCTTTCACGACTCTCGGCGACGACCTCAATCTTTTGTAGACTACACCAGTTAGCGATCCGCGATGTGAGATTTTAGACTGCAGCTGACCTACTTTCCAATCTTGAGACCAGCCCGGTTGATGAATTCGTTTCGGAACAGTTGTTCCTCAAGCTCAGGTATCTCCGGGCCTACATCACCATACTCATCTTTCCATTCATACTTGGCTGCATTTGCCGCCCACTCGGGGAGCTGACCGTCACCAGCGTCGCCCGCGGGTTGCTCAGCAGGAGCTGGAGTAGCAGTGTACTTGTCATAGTCATAGCTCTCTGGAGCCACCCACCCCTTTGCGCGGGCGAGGTTAGACGCGTCATTCTCTTTGTTGTCGTGAGTGTTTGTCACATTGTCGAGTGCGGTGCCCAACGAAGACATATTAGATTCCGCCATGATTGCTCGTCCAGGGCTGGACTAGCATCCAACGACGTCCTATGTGACAGACTCTTGACACCAACCTAAGAGGTGACTCGTAGTTAAGACGATGAACAAGTGTTTGTTTTGTAGAGCAAACGATACCTTTTTAGACAGAGACGCGTGAGATAGTCAGAGTAGTTGGCCCGTGATATGAACAGATGACGAGGAGAGACAGGTGCGGAGACGAACGAGAGGAAGAGCAGTGCACTGCTTACAGGGATAGATGAAAGCTGGGAATGGAGAGGAAGGGGAAGGAGAAAAGACATAAGACGGAGAGGAGGGGAGAGGAGATGAGCAGTGAAAGGATGGGAGAAAGAGAAAGATGAGGTGGTGTGGGCTGGCCTCAGCAACACCTCACCCCCAGTCGAGCAAACGGACTGCACAACAAGAAACCTCGACGGAGTGAGGCCAATGAGAACCGGACCTCGAGCCTTTTGAATGTAGCACCTACGGGAAGTTCATATCGTAATGGCAGTGAACAGGATATATGACTACATGAGATCAAACTGAGAACGATACTCGCTTGCAGGCATGCAGGATGAGATACTTGTACTCGGAAAATCTGATGGCCACAGTCAAGCTCCTCAAACTAAGCGGAAATATCGTTTGGCCTCCGCTTGAGACAACTGACGAGGATTTATTTGTCTAAGGAGAAAGTTATATCATGCAGACATCAGAGAGTCACAGACATGCATTTTACCTACCAGTCAGTATATCTGACCGATTCTAGATGCTCGAGTGCTGCTGTCTGTCTCTCGTTTACCATACCTGATAGCTTGAGGCCGGGTTGAGGCAATCTCATTCTCACTCCAAACATATACCCTTACCTGAAGTACCAGAAATCTCTCTATTTGCTTTATCTCATTCTACATACCAAACACAAGCAAAGCCCCCTCAGCTACTACATCTCTCTCGTACTCTCGCATTTCCTCTGAATAGATCTGCAATAACACTAACGACTATTCGATGTATGATTTGCACAACCGCCGGACCTGGACACAGCTGTCATTCATGACCCTCGTCTACCATCACAAAGCCATAGCCAGCATGGCGATGTGGGCTCTTGCTTCGGTGTCATCTCCATCCCAGATGGGTGCTGGTCCAACATCCCGAAGCCCTGGCGCAGCGGCTGCACATATTGTGAAAGATGTGCAAATCTGTGAGTGAACTCATGGATGACAATATATTGAAGGCAGACGGCAAGCATACAGAAAAGCGCCATTTTGAACTGGCTCAGTTGCAGTTATGTCAGTTCTCGGGGTCAACTTTCCCTGAATCATTTGCTTCATTTAAAGCAGCTATGTCAGTTCTCGCGGATCAATGCAATCATGGACATTCACCGGTGTCGTACCGGTGGGCCTGTCTTTCCCCAAGTCAAGGTCTGACATTGAGTCAGAGACCAGATAAGGACTCAAACCTGCAATGTATCTGGTCAGCCAGTTCTACCAGAGCTAATGGAGAGTCACTGGGCGGTCAATGTGAGATATTTATGCAATCGTTCCTATGCTTGCGGGTCGAGTAGCTTTAGTAAAACTCTTGCCTCGTTCCTAAGGCATCAGGATATTTCCCGACGTCATCTCAGGGGCGAATACAACTCGTCAACTTACATGAGACAAGCATATTTCGACCGGTGCACTCACCCTGTTTTGACCAGCAATATAGCCATGAGGCTCTAAGACTACGAGCAGATGATGTGAGGATAGCCCATATCCGAGCAGATCGAGCTGGATCCCCTTGCAGGACAGTGGCGCGGCACGGAACAATTGGAAAGAAAAGGTCGGAGACTCCGTCCGCGCCCAGCCCGCAACCCGTAAAGTGGAGTGGGTTCGAACGACCGACCTCCAAGCGGGCAGAAGGAATCTCAAATATACGCTGTACTCTGTATCACGGGCCAATAATCCCATTTCCCCGAGACCGACTGAGCTTCCTCAGCGACCCTCAACTACTTTTCGGATTTTGGATTTAACTCACCCAAACCCACCCCTCCCCTTTCTTTGTCATCGCTCCGATTCTCCTCAATCCCTTGATACTTGCTCCATGCCATTGAGTCGTCATGGCCACTTCTACTTCTAATCGGGCGAGCGCTCGGCTGGAACTGGCCAATCCGGGGACCGTCAAGATCAATGTGAAGGGTGCTTTCATCGTGGACGATGATCCGAGGTCCAAAAGTCCGGTGAGGACCGACGGGGTTTCTTATGAAGGTGAGCAAACCCCCCGCGAGAAGCACGCCTTTTTTGTTTCGTGCCGGCACGTCCCACCGGTTAACCCAACGAAATTCACTTTTGCTTATATTTCTGGCTCAGGTCATGACATTCGGCTTCCGAACCACAAGGAAATTAGTCATGTAGCTGTTGATGTGAGTTAACTTGCTCCCCGACCTGACACTTTTCCATCCGGACACTCCGCGGTTCCCCGCACACAATCGCAGCAAGCTCCCCGCAATCCTCAACGTCCATCGCACTAGCACCAGCACCGGCACCACCACCACTTTAATCAGAAAACTGACTCGAGCCATATGATTTTTAGATCGGCGGCTCGTTGGCAAAGCTCGTTTACTTCACTCGGGAGATCGACTCTGCCGACAATGGCGGGCGACTCAACTTCATCAACTTCGAAACCTCCCGCATCGACCTCTGCATCGACTTCATCAAAGAATTGAAGGCTGAACACGAGAAGCTGAAGGGCTCGTCGGGAGCGGAGCTATGTGTCATGGCGACGGGAGGCGGGGCCTACCTGTACTATGATAAGCTCAAGGAGTCCCTCAATGTCGACATCATTCGGGAGGATGAGATGGAATGTCTCATTACTGGTACGCAAGTCCATATTACCCTCTCGTTAGTAAGTATGCTGGGACGAGAACGCATGTCTGACTCGCACTTGTTTACCAACAGGCCTGGACTTTTTTATCACGGAGATCCCCAACGAGGTGTTCACCTACAGCGAAACCGAACCCATGCAATTTGCCGAGGCCCGACCGGATGTTTACCCGTACCTCTTAGTCAACATCGGCTCCGGCGTGTCCATGATCAAAGTATCCGGCCCCAAGCAGTTCCAACGTGTAGGGGGTACACATTTGGGGGGTGGGACCTTCTGGGGTCTCATGTCGCTGCTGACGGGGGCCCGCACTTTCGACGATATGCTCGCCATGGCGGATCGGGGTGACAACAGCGGGGTGGACATGCTGGTGGGGGATATTTACGGCATGGACTACAGCAAGATCGGACTCAAGAACACGGCCATTGCGAGCACCTTCGGCAAGGTGTTCCGCCTCAAGAATCAAGCAGGGCAGCAAACAACAGACGGAGCAGAGTCGTCTCCCGAGGAGAGGGAGCTTGAATCGACGAATGGCGATCCCAAGTTCAAGCCCGAGGATATGAGCAGGAGTTTACTCTATGCCATCAGGTGGGTCGTGATCCTGAACACTCAGTTTGTAGCAAAAGGAAACTAGTCTAACAGGTCACAGTAACAACATCGGCCAGATCGCCTACCTGCAGTCCGAGAAGCACCAGGTCAAGCACATCTACTTCGGCGGCTCCTTCATCCGCGGACACCGACAGACCATGAACACGCTCTCGTACGCCATCAAGTTCTGGTCCAAGGGCGAGAAGCAAGCGTACTTCTTGCGTCATGAGGGCTACATCGGCTCCGTGGGCGCGTTCCTGCGGAGACAGCCTGCCAATTGGGGACGCAGGAACAGCATCGACGAGGCGTCCCTGCAGGAGCTTAAGGCGGCCTTGGAAGCCAAGCACCAAGCTACTAGTCAACCGAACGCATCCTGAATAGGATGACCCTTCCGGATAAACAGCATGCATGCTGGACAAAGATGTGTCCGGCCCCTTCCCCCCTCACCTCCTCATTTTGAGCGTTTTGATACCCGTCGATTGTTATGACACACATTTACTACTGCATTTTATACTGTTTTTATATCATAATGCTCCGTATAATTTCCCGACCACCCTGCAATGTTCGATGACCTCCTCCAAATCAAATCATGGAACAAGGCATTAGACTCAGATTGTGCTTGCTGATCGCATGTTGTTAGACTGTTGTGCACTTTTTTTATGGATCTTCTTGCCAGGCATCCACTGCATGTCAAGAATTATTAACCCTTTTCGGGCGGTTTTTCCCTCTCGGTCATGTCCCTCGGAGTCGGCCAGTTGTCCTGTACCACTACATAGATACAAGCGTACATTGGGAACCGGGTAGATCCCGGATGGACCGGTCTATTCTCAAGCATCCGTACGGGTGTGACAAAGATATGTTCAAGAAGGCGCCAGCAAGAGCCGTGCTATTCTCCTTTCTCCCCCTCCCACCCACCCGGAATCAAGGTATAATAACCGGTCTGACCTTGATCTCCACAGCTGGAACATTGTCCTTCCCTTTTAAGCTGTCCAAGGCCACCCAGACCATATAATCAAACTCATCATGACCACCCCGCGGAAGCCACACCTCGCCGTGCGCCTCCGTCTCGCAACACAGATACTTGAGCTCCGTGAGCTTGTAGTGTAGGCGAAAGAAGTCGAGGGCCTGCGCGAAGAGATCATCCACCGTGTTGCATGTGGCCACAATGACGAACCGTTTGGGCTTGTCCTCCGAGCACAGCACAAACACCAGGCCGCCGGTCACTTTGCGCAAGGACAGTGGGTCCGCATGATTCGTCTTGCGCCGTTTCGGGACTGGTGGCGATGACGACGACGTTGGGACAGGTTGTTGTTGTCTCTTCGGAACTCTTCTGGTCTGCTGGATAGGCTCACTCACCGAGGATAACTCCTCGTCCGTGTCGTCCCCCACCTCGGACAGAGGGGAGGAATCTCTGTCTGAGGAGATACTGGCCACACGAGTTGTGTTCGCGACCACTTTTTGTTGTTGTTGCTGCTGCTGCTGCTGCTGCTGCGCAGACTTCGATCTCGCCGACCTGGCAGGCACGGCCCATTCACTAACTCTCCTCTCCTGCGGCCGTTGGCGAACATCAGCTGGGGCCATAGCTCTTCCTTCTTGCTGCCGCCCCCTCTCCCTCCAGCCATCGATGAACTCCCACGCGGCCGGGTTGTAGACGATCTCCTGCCCGGGCTTCATCCGCCAGACGCGCACCGCGCACGACGGCGGCGGGGGATCTTGCTCGGCGGGCGTCCATTGTCTCAGAAACGTGCCGAACGGGCTCGAGTGGGGCAGGCTGCAGACCACGATCTTCCCTCCTGGTGGTGCGGATGCGGACGCTGCAGATGACTCGGAATCTGAACCCGTCCGCGGGGGGCCTGCCCCCGCCGCCGCCGTCGCCTCATACGCCACCAGCACGTTGGTCCGCGGACTCTTCAGGGGATACTGGCAGAGCTGCAGCTCTTGGCCGGTGCGGTCGAAGACCTTGTACTCCCGGATCACCCCTTCGCCCCGGTAGGAGAACGGCGGGCGCTTCTTCCGCCGCTGGCCCCGGGTGGCTTCGTGCCATTTGGCGATCTCCGCTTGCAGGTATCGGGGGAACGGGATCGGGGGGCCCTTAATGGGCTTGGAGCTGATGGAGAACGGGTTTGGGATGTCGGTGTCGGTGTCGGTGTCGGTGTCGGTGTTGTCGTAGTTGGGGGGGTCCGCGGTGGGTTTGTTGTTAGGTGCTGCCGTCACGGGGCTATGGCTATGACGAGTGACGGTAGGAGTAGATGTAGTAGCAGCGTGGAACGGGATGTCGGGCCCCGAGTCGTAGGATGACAGCGGCGTTGACGAGGCAGATCGGCGGCTGTGCTGCTCGTTGAGGGTAGCCGGCCCTTTCGCATCGGACTCCTCGACCTCGTAGGAGTTGGATCGGGAGTTGAGAATGTTGGGGTAGAGAACGGTCGACCTCCTGGAGATTTGGGAGCACATGAAACTCGGTTAGCTTGACTTTGATTTCCCTTCCAAAGCTACAAAAAAGTACCTCCTCATAAAAAGGAGAAGGCGAATCAAAAATGAGGTGGAACTGCCGCTGACCACTCGGAGCTCGACATATTTGTTTGTTCACCGCTGGTAGTTACAGTACTCGAGTAAAAGGAATCGAATCACAAAGCTGGCTTCGATGATGCCTCGGTGGGTGGATTGATTTCTTATTTTCACAGGCACAGAAAATTGTGAGAGAGTAGGAGAAAACGCCTTCGTGGGGATTGGATGGGCATCGACTGGTCAAACAAAGAGTGCGCGATCACGCGTTAGGTGACATGTACCTGTACTGTAGCGCGATTTGCGTTTGCTTTTCATTGGATTCTTATCTTAATGGGCAACCCCGCGGAGGAACCACCTGCGATATGTTGGGAGATACCAATGTAGATTTAGCATGTGACTAGATATTTATTAGGTGGTCGAAGACAGTGAACGAGTATTTTGGTAATGACACAATCGGATCCTCGTCTATACCCCTATACTCCTAACGTAGGTCACAGTGTAGCGAGTGATTTGACAGGAAGAGGTGCGCTAGGCTTCCACACTATGTCCACAAGAGCATTGCTTTGACACTTGTAGTATAGATCAACAAAGTGCACTCAACAAGCACCTAGGCTTGTATAGCACATCCAAAGTTCGCAAACCAGACTTTGACTTATCGGTGGCGCACTTATTATAATTGGTGAGCAGGACACGGAGCCAGTAGAAAATGATGTATATTGTACAGTAAAGTCGCTGTTTACGGACATGGACTGAGACTTGATCAGTACAGTGACAACTATGCAGGGACCAGGCACTAATATGGCCGTGTATAAGCCTTTAGTAAGAATCCCATTGCTCATCAGTACTGAGTGATCCTTCAACTTAATACCTGCTTCCTGGACCGCAATTAGGTGACAGCATAACTTACTGCTGGGTAGTTGTACAGTACATAGTCAAGCTCAGTAGATGGCTGACTAATCCCACGTGGGCGGCGTGCCGGATTTGGCGATTCGCGTCACCAACGGGGGGGGATTCCAGCTCAGGTGATTCTATCCTAACTTCAGCTCTATCTATCTCGTTCGTATCGCATCATGCTTCAAGCATGAGTCCGGGTCCTGCTCGATGCCTTCGCTGTCCGATTCGCCTCCTCCCGTTCCGCCCCCGGTGCCCGTCGAAACCCATCCGAACCGCAGCGTCGGCCTGAAAGAGCAACGAGCCCTCCCGGATCCCACCCGGCTCGCCCCTGAAGATGCATACTACACCTCTTCGCTGCCGCGCGCGCGGCCTACCCCGGCCCACTCTGACCACTCCATGCGCGTGTTGAACCCCAACGCTGTGGCAGCGTTGCGATCGCCGCCGGCCGTGCCAGGAGCCGGTGGTGGTGGCCGAAAGGAGGTACAAAAGCTGCGGGGGACCAGCCGCCGGAGGAGACGAAAGGGCGCCTGGAAAAAGCTACTCTGGGTGAAACAGTCCTGTAAGATTGAATCGCGAGATGACCTATGAGTTCTTTCGGTTCTTGGTGTAAGCTACTAATCGAGACACCCAGATCCCGACAACTACACGGATACAGAGACCTTCCTGGACCATCTGCAGCGCAATCCTCGAGTACGCCCTTACGACTTCTGGCCTCTCGTGGCCGACTCCACGGTTATCGTACAACATGTATGCTCGGTAGCGATCTTCGTATGCTGTTTCGTTGGCATTGTGCAGGGCCGCGTGAGCCCTGTCTCGGTGGTGTGCTGGGGCAGTGTCGGGACTGCCTTGGGTTGGATCTTCTGGGATTCTTGGATTCTGCGGGAACATGTGGAGAGTGTGCAGGTCGCTGAGCGAGCATCACCAGAAGGTGATGACGGATCGAGTTCGAGTTCCATGACTAGCTCTGTCAACCCGTCGACCGGTACCGCTAGTTCGCGTCCCTGCGGGCAGAAGGAGAACCAGGTCCATGGGCTGGGATTGTCCATGGCACAAAATGAATCCAGTGAGCCAGCCCACCGACAGAGCATGGGAAGCGGTGGGGATGTCGATGGCAGCGGACAGGAACCAGTGTCTCCCCTATCTGGCCCTGTGAGTGGTCCGCTGGGTGGCTTGTCGTCCGAGGCGGACATGTCGCCGATGTTCTCCTCGAGGAACCGCCAACGGCTTTCTACCGTCAAGTCGGCTTTCCTGATCTACTTCTCTTTGCTCGCACTGAGTCCCATCTTAAAGTCGCTTACCAAATCGACCGCCAGCGATTCGATCTGGGCCATGAGCTGCTGGCTGCTGATCATGAATATCTTCTCCTTTGACTACGGAAGCGGGGAGGGCGC
This sequence comes from Aspergillus aculeatus ATCC 16872, assembly GCF_001890905.1. Classification (NCBI taxonomy): domain Eukaryota; kingdom Fungi; phylum Ascomycota; class Eurotiomycetes; order Eurotiales; family Aspergillaceae; genus Aspergillus; species Aspergillus aculeatus. The sequence goes on from NW_017962983.1 coordinate 1,325,899, forward strand.
AGGCGCCACCAAATTCCCGGCTTCCCTGTCTACCAACGCCGCCGTGATGGCTTCCACCGTGTTAGCGTCTCGACTGCCATCCACCACCCATGTGTTTAGCTTGATGCTCTTCTCAATGGAGGTCTTTGGGTTGTTTCCCATTTTCCGACGGCAGCTGCGTCATGTGTCCTGGACCGGCCATGTTCTGCTGACGCTGGCGTTGGTGCTCTTCGCTGGCGGTGCCGTAGGCATCACCCTGCGTGGCGGATGGGCGGCGTTTGTGGTCGGTTCCATTTTAGGGAGTATCCTGACGGCGCTGACTATGGGAGGATGTAGCTGGTGGCTGATCAGCCTCCAGAAGTATAAGAATGTGGTGACTGGGCCGTGGGATCCAGCCCGACCGATTATCCGACGACACTGGGATTAAGGATTTGCAGCGCAGCCCAGTTGCCAGTCGTGTGGACGACTTCAGCTTGAGAAATACTTTTACAAGATACCCATACAGTATTAAGACTTTGAATCTAGCGCTTGTCATATGAACATGGATTTGAACCGTGAAATTAACATCTTAACTTCCCCCCGTGTAAGATCTGACATGAGTCTACTGTACGAGGCCAAGGAAAGACAATGAATTGGCTTCGATAGCCTCCTGCATCCCTAACTTGTGTAATTGTTTCAGAATTGAACAAAGCGCAGTGCCGGGAGGCGGTTGAGGCATGCTTGTTTTACGGAATGTCGGCGGGAATGCTGGCCAACTGGAGCTGCCAGCAATCAACACCGCAGCAATCCCGGCCGTGACGCAAAGAAGAATCCCATCCAAGGTGCAGGCATGGAGCAACCTCCATACCGTATCTACCATGGCACACTTTAATCATCCCATTCAACCCGTCATTGGGAGTCTGCTGTGGACTCGGGAAATTCTTCAAATGCATGCCCATGACTGGGCGATAACCCCAGGTCTAGGCAGGAGGCAGCAAAATGCCCGGGTCGGAATGGAGGGCTGTCTCCATGTGTTTATTTCTGGATCCTCGCCAGGCTGTCAGTTAATTACCCCTGCTGGCCCACTCGGCGACACAAAAAAGCAGGTGACGGTCACTTTGCGCGCGCTGTCCACCTGATTCCGTCCAGGGCGCACACCCACCACCCATCGACCACCACCGCCCAAATACAACCCGACGAGACAGGACACGAACGAACTTACGATCATGCTCAAACGACTCGCACTGGCCCTGATGGGCCTTCAGTGCGCGGCAGCCTTGCGGATGGCAATGTATATCGACCAGTGAGTCTGCCCGCCTGCTATCTTCGCCTCATCACGTACTGAAAATCGAGTAGATACCATACGGCCAACCTGCCAGGCAAGGACAAGACCCAGGGTATCACACACGCGATCATGGCGTTCGCACCCTCGACCCTGTTCAACTCCGATTCGCCCCCACAGTTCACCCCCTTTGAGTCCGTGTCGACGATGCGCAACCGCTTCGGCCCCGACACCAAGGTCATGATTGCCATCGGCGGATGGGGTGATACGTCTGGATTCTCGCAGGGATCCAAGGACGAGGCTTCTCGCACCCGCTATGCGAAGAACGTTGCAACCATGATCAACAACTTGGGCCTGGACGGCGTTGGTAATTTGCCCTCCGCCCCCCTTCCCCCCTTCCCTCCTCCAATCCTCTGGATTATACAGCCCTAATCCGTGGGTAAACCCCATTTACAGATATCGACTGGGAATACCCCGGCGGCAACGGCCAGGACTACCGCCAAACGCCCAACTCCGCAAAAGTGCCGGAGATCGACAACTACCCGCTCTTCCTGAAGGCGATCCGCGACGCGATCGGGCCCAACAAGCTGCTGTCGATCGCCGTGCCGGGCAAGCTGGAGGACTTCATCGCGTTCACGCCGACCAACGGGCCCAAGATCTGGCCGTCGGTCGACATGGTCAACATCATGAGCTACGACCTGATGAACCGCCGCAACAACGTGACCATGCACCACACCTCGGTGGTGGACTCGCACACCACGCTGAAGGCGTACGCGGCCATCGGCCTCGAAAGCAGCAAGATGAACCTGGGGTTCGCCTTCTACGCCAAGTGGTTCACCACGGACCCCAACGCGGACTGCAAGACCAACCCCATCGGCTGCAAGGCGGCCGTCATGGAGAACGCCGACGGCTCGGACAACGGCAAGTCCGGCGCCTTGACCTTCGAGAAGAGCACCATGAGCGCCGCCCCGGGTAATCTGAAGACGTCCACCGATGGCACGTGTGGGTTCGACAAGGGGACCAAGTGTCCTTCTGGCCAGTGCTGCAGTCAGTACGGGAACTGGTATGACCCCCTTGTGTTTTCATCAGATGTATCATGATCTCTCTTCGGATGTGAACTGACGAAAGGCGAAAGCGGTACAACCGACGACTTCTGCCAGGCGGGCTGCCTCTCCGACTACGGCACCTGCAAGGGCATCTCGATCACGGACTCGTGGCGCCGCGCCCTGAGCGAGGGCACCACCGACGCCACCATGGGCGGCCAGTACTACTTCGACGACAGCATCAACATCTTCTGGAGCTGGGACACGGGCGACCTGATCGGCCGCAAATTCACGGATATCGTCGACGCCGAGCAGGTCGGCGGCATCATGGCCTGGAGTCTGGGCGAGGATACCCTGGCGTGGGAGCATCTGTCTGCCATGCAGAAGGGGGCGAGCACGCGGTAACCTGCCACCATTCTTGACCCCAATTGTTTGTCTAGATGTATGTCTATGTGTAATGTAGTATAAGAAGTACCCATTTGCACGACGCAGAATTTATTTGGTTTATGTGCAGAGCGGACACGCAATGATAAAGAATGAGAGAGATCATTTACAGTGCACCAACCTATCCAAAACTCAACCCAATCCCAAGACAACCTTGCAAACAATATTCCAGCTTGTTATACAGTACACTACCTAATCTTAAACCCCCCCCCCCCCAAAGGGGCGAGATCAACTCGCCACAGCCCCACACCCAACACCCACACTCATATTCCAGACACATAACCTCTAAGTGCAGCTATCCGAACCATAAACAAAAGTGCCATCCGAGTCCTCACACCCGCAAGTACCATCAGTCGGGCTCTTGATGCACCCCGTTCCGACCCCAGAGGACTCGCCGTTGTCGCTGCAGTTTCGCCTATGTTAGCCCACATCCTTACCCAGAACAATCCCCAACCCCCACAGGAGGTTCGGGGCTCCAGGATATAGGGTAGGAAAGGTAAGGGACAACATACTTCCAGAAGAACGTCCAGCAATCCGAGTCCGAGTCGGTCATCTCCGCGTCCGTGGGCGCCGTGCACGTGTACGCGCTGCAGGTGCCGTAGGGGGCGCCGTACGAGGAGTCGTACTCGTGGTCGGTGACGAAGACGGCGAAGGTTTGGGTGCCTTTTTCGTTGTCAATCTTCTTTTTTTCTAAAAGGTAAGGGGGTTGTTGGGGGTGGGGGTGGGGGTTTGGGGAAACGTACCTGAGGTGCGGGTGTTGTGCGAGCACTCGGCGGCTTGGATGGCGGTGGAGACTTTGCTGGCTGTTTTTTGCACACTCTTGTGTTAGCATGGTGCATTCGTGGGTGTAGGTCAAGCTTGAGGTAGTATGTTTAGGCGAGGCAGGAGGTACCAGAGCAGTTATAAGTGCCAGGACATTTGCCCTTGGTGTTGGTGGAGGCCGGGTCGAGGGTCGCGGCGGCCAGGGAGGCGGCGCTGAGGACGACGCAAAGGAGGGAGTTGGCGGAGACCATTTTGGCAATTCGATACAGACGGGAGGTTGCTGTTGCTGTTGCTGTTGCTGTTGCTGTTGAGAAGAAAAGAAGAGTTGGGCGAGAGGTGGAGGCCTTTATATAGATGCCTGCTTCTCCGCGAACCCACCATCAGACTGCCATTCGATCGATCAACTCTCTATCTGACACTTCCCGGCCCCGGGATGTACGTGTCCTGAATCGAGGCGAAACCGAAACCCAGGGGCTCATGTGGATCAGCCTCCGTGGGCGGGATTCTGGATTCTAGAATTGTGGGCTCATCCGAAAGACGGGGTTGTGTGTGAAGGCGGAAGACGGAAGATGCAGACGGCAGGAATCATCAGGCGGACCAGTCTAGAAGCTCTTTGGACTGGGGAAATTTTGGGTAATTTAAGCTTGTTACAACGGCGTCGTTTGGGATTATCCACTTCGTCTCCACTCGGCGGGATCGGCGCGGGATCAGGAGATGCTAATTAAGTGAGGGAGTAATAAGGTATAGTTCGCTGGAATATAGGTTGGTTTCACCGTGGATAGAGTGCAGCCTACAGATTTCCTGCCCTGCTGGCTGTGGTTTGAACAACTTTTGTGGATGGGAGAGATGTTGCCTCAGTTTGCATACAACTCACAGCTCGTGCCGTTGACTTATCGATATTATATACTTTGTAACTCCCAAAAAAGTGACAAAGAAGGAAAATCAAATGAAAGAGACGGACCGAAGCCCCTACAGACAGTTTGGATCAAGAAGGGTATAGACACAACACAGCATCATGCAACGTCAAGCACGTTCTGGTAACACCTCGCTCACGTAGTTCGGCTCATTTACACCACACTCTCACTTCCTACTCGTAGCCTCCAACTCCGACGGCCCGCTCGCCATCGCCTCATAATAAACATGCCCAGGCTGGTGCCCGTGTCCCTGCTCTTGGTACACCTGCTGTTGTTGTTGTGCATCCCAACTCCAATGACCCCCCTGACTCTGAGGCGGCGGTGACCCCGACAGATCCGGACTGGTCGCATACACCGCCGTTCCGGGAGACTGCGCATTACCGTAGTCCCCGTACGGCTGTTGCATCTGCTGTTGCTGCTGGAGAGGCTGTCCGGGAGCCGTCTGCATCATGCCAACCCCCAGCCCGGCGACGCCCGCGTCGTAGTCACTCTTTCCCCGTCCGTGTCCCTGGCTCTGCGCCTGGTCCCCGCCACCATGACCGGGGCTCAACATGGCCGCCCACTTCGCCGTCCGCTCCGTGCGACCGTCCTGTGAGGACATCCACTTCTGATACACCCTGTTCCGTCCCAAAAGGAAGAATAATGCGCCCAAGATGCCGACGAAGGCGACGGAGCCCACGACGATACCGGCTATGGCGCCGCCGCTGAGGCCGCCGGATCCGGAAGACGAGGAGGCAGAGGGACTGGAGCTGGCGGTGCTGTTGGAGGTGGGGATGGAGCCTTCGGCCGGCATGGACTGCCCGGGGACGAGCATGTAGGGGTAGGTTTTTGCTTTCTCGTATTGCGCTTCCCAGGTCATCGTTTCGTTCTATGAGAGTGAATCAGTTTGACGTGGTCAGACAGACAAGAGGGTTGGAAGAGAGACGTACAGGATTGATGACGCCTACCATGCCATTGACAAGGCAGGAATCTATGGCTGTGCAGTAGAAGAAGGTTGGCTGTGCCTTGGATCAGTTTGCTGTCGCATATAGGTCGCTTGTGTCCTGCTAGAGGGCGGCAAGAACATACCTCGGTGTCGTTCACAACGAGAGACCATGTAGGTGGCTAACACAAAATGATTGTCAGGTTACAAGTTTCGAAAAGAATACATCAGAGGCAGTACCGGTCCGACCAAATCGCCATCATCTTCATTGAAACTGTTGAAGATTCCCGAGTAGAAGACGGACTTGCTAGCAGGCACGCACGGCGCCAGGTAGTCGGCTTTCACGACTGAATGGTTTCGAGGATAGAATTCGAATACAATCACGTCGCCAACTTTGGCGGTGATATTATGCGGAGAATACCCATGGGGAGAGGTCTTGGAGCCAACTTCGACCGTGTGTGTCGCCACGCCCGTTGTTGCTGACGAGGTGGAGGAGCGGCTTGCCGTCGACGTCGTCGCCGCAGTCGTCGCCGCCGAAGTTATCGACGATGCGTCCCCGTAATAGGACATCTTGATGGTGCTTGCAGTTAACGACGAGAACAAAAAGGAAAGTCAAGATGTAGTAGCAGCATGAGTTGTAAGAGTCGTGGCGAGGGGTCAGCAGACAAAGGGGGCTGAAGAGACAGAGAACAATTTCCCTCTTATTCCGTGAGACAAGGCTGAGCAGGTCGTCAAAACTGGCTGTGTAGGTCGCACAAAGCCTTCGGCTGGCGAGACCGCGAGTTTTAACACTCAAGATTGAATAAAGAAACAGGGATTCGTATCTGAATCTGAGGCACTCATAGACAAAGGAATGATGACATCGTCTCCGACCGAGAGGATAAGGTACAGACTCAAAAGACAACCGAGAGTTGAGATGGGGAAATTGAGATGAGGGGCTTCTCCTCCCTGCATTCGGAATGAGCTCTCACATTGGGCTCTGTCTTATTCTCTCATGTTTTTCGTCTTTTGGCTTTTGGCTGCTTGTTGGCGGTACAGTACCTCGTGTTGGTGATCATCTGCCGGCGTTGCCATTGGTTAGGGCTTTGGCACGGACAGCCATCCCAACCAGCAGGCAATCAATAGCTTTCTTGGCTCCGGCCGGACCACAGGTGCAAATAAACATAATGTTAACTTAAAGCACTGGGGTCTCGAACTATTCAGATCGATCTTTAACTCTTATCTCAGAACCCATTATTTCATGTAGCTATGCCCTGTGATGCAGACCTGAATCGCTGTATAGCTCGTTAGCGGTGGAATCTCCGGATCAGCCACCTGCAGAATCAGATGCAGGGTCTGGCCACCATCCTTATCACTTACAGTCGCCTTCCCTTCCCGGTCGGAGACGAGAGAGAGAGAGACCAGAGAGACACAACTTTGTTTTCCCGGACCCCGTGTTGAAGCCCCACTCGACCACATTTCCTTCTATCGTTCAGTGGTTCGTCGACGGCTCGATCCATTGAGACTATCTGAAGGAGAGGGAGTCGCCGTCTGGGACGAACGTCTTCCAAGCATCGAAGATCAACCTTGAGTTCACAGCAGCACTCGACGAACTGGGTCCCAGACCATCGGTACTATCAATAACGATTATCTGTTCGTATTCCGGCTTTGGTTCGTCTGACATCTGCGTGCGGACCGGTGTCTTGGGGAGCTCAGTGGGGGCAATTGGATGGTCACCATTGTTCCCCCGGCGGCAAAAATCGTCGTGATATGCTTCGCTCAATCTTCAGATCATTGCTCCACTCGACTGTCTAGTCTGCTCTTCGATCATGCTCGGAGTACTGCCTTCTGCTTCATTATGATAGCCGGGCCATTGTTAGTGAAAGCCAGACAAGCAACGCGTGGCGTTCACAATGAGTTCCATACTCCTGCTACTTGATGTCGACTATCCCGATCTGAATGAGAGGTTAGAAAATGGGAAGACTGCCGTTGACAATGACTTCATAACTAGGATCTTCAATGTAGTCTGCTACCACAAACGTCAACAATCGGTCACCCAGGTGAAACCAGAGCCGTATGCGATCAGCCCCAGTGGAGGATCACTTTCAGTGTTTGAGAGCCAGATTGCTAGGCCATATTGATGGATTCTGTGCAGAACGCGATGCATGCGATATCAGGCTTTGGGCGATGGATTGACGCGTCTCTGTCGTCCTGATCAGAGTGAAGATACTCGATTGCGCGGACGGATGATCCTGTTTCGGAAGGTATGTGATTAAGGCTGATATCGGGGAACGAGAAGTTTCACGAGTGACAAAATCACAGCTGGGAGAAGTGAGCACGTTTGTGTTCCAGATGATCAGGTGTAAGAGAGAGCAACGCTAGTCCTGCGGAAGGTTTACTCTTTGACGGCCCCTATGCGCTTGATCGGCTGTGGTGGTGCTCTAAGCGGTAGTCACGATTCACTGCCAGGTGAGCCTCCTTGCAGAAATGACTTCCATGCGTCGTTGCAGGTAGTTGGTCCTAGAATGGCTGATGATTCGATTTTGATGTGATGTTTAGATTTCGACTTCCATCGAAATTGTACTATCAGAAACACCGCCGCCATCCGATCATGACTCAAGTCCTTGAAACAGACACACTACGATATCAGCACAAGCGACTACGACTACAAATCCACCCCCCGATATTCTCATCCAATTTCGTTGCTTTGACCCGAAAATTCCGGATCCCTTGTGATTGACTTACAAGACACGGTACGCTCTGGGTTTGAACCTGCTGGGATGTCCGACGACAAAACAGCCTTAGCAATCCGGCTCTGGTGGCTCCCCATGCAACCTTTGTGCGGAAAGGTAGACCTGACGGTGCCTCCATCCCTTCCAACTGGACCCATTAGCTTTGTCTTTTACAGAAGTGGGATGTTGCACAGGCTTGAGACATCGCAGACCATCTCTTCCGGTTGATGCTGACGATATCGACTCCGGACTCAGAGGCCATGCTCCTCTCGTCTTTCGATGTCCTGCAGATGCAGTAGAATTGAGCCAGAATTGCTGCTCCAATGCTGCAGGTATCGAACTCGAAGAAGTCGAGACTTTCAGTTGGGACGAAGATAGGTGGGAAGAGGGCGGATGCAAGATGCGGGCAATAAAAGACTGTGCATTGGAGGCAGTGGCACGCAGTGTCGCATTGATGGGCTGCAGGCTGTATGTTGTAGCCCGTCACAAATTGACCCACTCTGTCAATGCACAGGTTTATTTGTATTGTATGGACAATCATCATGCTTATGCCGCCTTGAGATGACAATCACATTGATTTCACATTTATCTGTTCCATAGTTCACTGCGCATACTTGCTGGCAATCTCGGATGGAAAGTCAGGCCGGTGGTCAACTTCTCTTCTTATCCTCACCCGGTTGGTCAACGCCCGAAGCTGCTGGAGATCAGAGTATGGGAAAAGAGTTGTTCTTCACAAGGAAAGAATTGAGGAGGCTCGGAAACATGAACGATCATGGCGCTCATCTGCAAGGGGGGGAGTATGAGAGGTCACGTGGGAGCTTTTGTACGCTGTAGATGAAGGAAAGTAGGTTACGATGCTGCATTTGCGGCATTTGCGGGGTAAGATAATCCCGCGTGTTGAGGTACAAGCAGCGAATACCAAGCTTAAACGGGCATAAGGAATCGAGATGAACACTCTATACCGACCCGCTTGAAGATCAATTATTGTTGATGTCTGCTAAAATCCAGACTATTCTTGACACTCCTGCTAATCACTGCATTATTCATCCCGCACAGCGGCAAACCAGATATTGTTCTGCTCAACTCCCCGCCAATATTTTTCCCCACCGATCCCCCCTTTTGCTAAGACCATACATGTCACATTCCGGTCAAGGCAAACATCATGGACCGATTCTCCTTTCTGGTGCGACTCTTTCCTATTTGCTGTTGTTGCCCCTTCTACCTTTCTGACTCTTGTAGGACGCGGTTGCTATGGCTGACGCTGACGTCGCTGCAGATGTTGTGAATGACAGCTGTTCACCTCGTGCACTCCTGCATCAGACTCCACAAACTCGTGACTGCATCAGGTGACCTCCGCCACTACCGATTAGAGGGGGCGATCCCCCGCGGCAGACAAGGCTATGAGCCTACAACAAGGCCTCTGTACAACCATGTCCTGTAACTACAAGGACGTTATGACCCATGAGCGGAGACAATGTGGAGGAACACCTGGTTTGTTGTCAGGACTATGCTGAAGCAACAACAACAAGACCTTTGGCAGCCATTGCGTGCTACAGGGCTTTTGTTTCACCATCTCTAAGAGACAGGGCCATATAAAAGGATGGAGAAATGGATAGAGGGGTTGCCTTTTTTTGTTGGAGGTCGAGTTTGGCTTTGCGCCTCTCCGCCTGGTCTCGAGCCCGGATCTGCAGACAGGTCATGAGTGCATATCGTCATCGTTGCTGAAACAGCAAAGCAAAGCCCGTTCTCCTCCTCCATCCTCGTCCAGAGCGCATGATGAATGGGATAGGATTGAACATCTGATCTCTGGAGCCTACCGAATGGTGGGGCTCAGCACAAACCAAAGTCAAGAAGTCCGTCGGGCGCATTGAATGTAGTCGAAGCTAGAGACGGGAAGCCAATCACCGGTTGCGGTTGTGCACGGATGGAGCACTGGGTGGCCGTCTTTCATTCCCGCGGCCCAAAATTATGGAGGAATTCCCTTCAATCTTCCTCCTTATCAGCCAAATCTTTATCCTAATTGTCTGACTAGACTACCTTCACCGACTCCTCAAATATAATCTTCCTGTCAATATCTTCTGTTTGAACTCGCTTCCCTCCACCCTCCTGGGTTTAGCCTTTGATTGGGACCCCTTGGCCAAAGTCTCATTTTCTTATAAGATGTCATCATCTTCCCACTGCTAGTCATGTCTGTTGACGAGTCTGCACCGTGGCCGGTTCTGCTTGTTCATCGCAGGCTGTGATCATTTTTCTTATCTGCTTGCCTCTCGAAGACTCGTCCCCGTCCCCTTACCAATTCAATTGCTGGCCTTTGATAGAATGCTGAGGCGCCGCTATTGCTTTCCGAGCTGAGCATTTGTCTGGTGACGTCGGTCAGTCCATAATCGCGTACGGAATAGGAAATTGATAGCTGACAAGATGCTTTATCAACACAGATTACCTCTCAATCTATAGACACCACGATAATTTTTTTTGTCCCACTTCGTCTCTTTGCGACATCATAATGGCTTCTCAAGGATCACCGTTGGCTTCGGCGTCGGAGCAGCCCAGCTTAAAAAAGAGTCGATTCGCCGGTTTGTTTGGAAAAGGGACGCCGAAGACATCAGCACCAGAAGCGGAGAACAATGACTCTTATCGTCCCAAAGCCACGCTCGGAATTCTAAGTGACAAAGAGACCGATGAGGTACCTGGTGAGTGGCAGGAGATTCCGGTTGGTAGTGGTAGAACGTGCCGGCTCACAATGTGAACACAGGAACGGTCCTTCTGCTCTCCTCTAATCGCAACGAGCCGTTGGGGTTGAGGCACCAACCGCATCGTGAATCCAGCTCCTCCATACCTTCACCTTATCCACCATCGCGGGCTTCGTCCCGCTCCGTCCCACCACAGAAGAAGACCGCCAACGGTCAGATTATCCTGAACCCACAGCCCGATGATTCAGCAAACGATCCACTAAACTGGCCTGTATGGCGCCGAGATGCGGCTTTGGTATCCTTAGGCTTTTATTGCCTGATGGGCGGGGGCATGACCCCGATCCTGGCTGCCGGCTTCGAGCAAGTCGCCTCGGATTATGGTGTATCCACTCAAAGGGTAGCTTATACCACGGGGTTATACATGCTGGGACTTGGGGTCGGGTCTGTGGTAATGTCCCCAACAGCTATCCTGTTTGGGAAACGCCCAGTGTATCTCCTGGGCGCAACGCTCTTTATCCTTTCTGCCGTCTGGTGTGCGCTGTCACCCAACTATCCCAGTCTGGTTGTCGCCCGCATTTTCCAGGGGATCGCTGTAAGCCCGGTCGAGTGTCTGCCGTCCGCAACTATTGCAGAGATTTTCTTCTTGCATGAACGGGCATATCGCGTTGGAATCTACACGCTTCTTCTGCTAGGGGGCAAAAACCTCATTCCTTTGGTCAGTGCAGCTATCATTAGCAGCCTAGGATGGCGTTGGGTCTTCTGGGTCGTTGCCATGGTTGTCGGCGCCTGTCTTGTCCTTCTTTTCTTTTTTGTACCAGAAACATTCTGGGACCGCACCCCTCGACCTCATCGACCCCGCAAACGCCCCAGCATCTATCGTGGAATGTCAAACATCATGACCCATGGATTCCGAGGCCGGCACCCACATGCCCACCGTCTGGAAGATCCGTCGCCAGATGAGGAGGTGGCTCCTGCCCAACCAAAGAAGGCCAAGAAGGGACACGTTGGCTTTGTTGATGGAGCTGGTGAAGGCGATACCCACGATCTGGAGAAGGTACAGAATGAAGAGCAGGAAAATCAAATCACCCCTGCGCTTGAAGTTTCTGCAAGCCAGCCAGGCCCAGAAGCAGCACATCCTGCTGATTATGAGAAAGCTGACGGTTTCCTCACTCCACCTGTTCCGGGGGCGGTATCTCCCTCGGAGCTCGAGACGGGTCGGCGCTTTGAACTCTCTCCGGCTCGTAGTGAGTCTATGGACCCTGCTCCGCCAGCTACTCCCGCAGCACAATACACCAACCGACTCCGTGAGCAGCCCAGAATTTCCTTCACGTACTACCTCCGGCCTTGGAATGGGCGCATTGCTCACGACAACTGGTTTCGTGTTGCCTTGCGACCGTTCATATTGTTTGCCTATCCCGCAGTGCTGTGGTCCGCCACGGTATACGCTCTTTCGGTGGGATGGCTCATCGTGATATCCGAAGCAGTCGGCTCTATCTACGAAAAGCGAGATACGTACAACTTCACGGCTTTGCAGGTTGGCCTGGTGTACATCTCGCCGTTCGTGGGTGGTCTCCTTGGAACTGCAGTAGCGGGCAAGGTTTCGGATATCATTGTGAAGTACATGACACGGCGCAATGGAGGCATATACGAGCCGGAGTTTCGTCTGGTCATGGCGCTTCCAATTGCTCTCGCCACAACCATTGGTCTCATGGGATTTGGATGGAGTGCCGAGGAGCGCGATATGTGGATTGTGCCGACCATATTCTTTGGTATTGTTTCTTTTGGATGCTGCCTTGGGAGTACGACATCCATTACCTTTTGTGTCGACAGCTACCGGCAGTATGCTGGTGAAGCTCTGGTGACACTCAATTGGAGCAAAAGTTCGTACTGCCCCCTTCCCCACGGCTGACCCCTGCGCTTCAACAAAACACCCAACTAACTGTTTCCCGCAGACGTGTTCCATGGACTCATATTCTCGCTCTTCATCGTGGACTGGTTGGATGCCGAAGGATCCCGGCTGGTGTTCATTGCATTGGGAGTGATTCAGCTGGGTTGCTTACTGGCCACCATCCCTATGTATATCTATGGGAAAAGACTTCGCATGTGGACTGTGAGGAAGCAATTGATGGAGAAATTCTAGAAAGATGCCTTCTTGATGTGTACTATTCGTGGGAGGGGCACTATTGCCGTTCATCTCTGATCCGCGATGTCCTTCCGTTTCGCTTGACGGGAAAATGCCCATTGGACGGCGAGATTGGGGCAAATCTTGTTTTTATCACTTGGCGATCGGCATTTGTACAGTACCTATAGAACACCGCCATATTACCTTGCTTATGATACGGTAGACATGCATCGAGCTAGGACGATTTTGACATTACTGAAATGTCATAGCTGACGGATCAAGACCCATCAGATCGGGACGGAAGTTGCCCAGCTGGACAAAAAAACAAAACCTGGGTATGGCCATCCGGTGTCTCACAGGCTCACACTCACAGCTTACTCACCGATGGATTGACTGATGTCAAATGCTCGGTGGGCCTCAACTGACCCGAAGGCGAAGGCCTGGCTCACAGCCTCCATGGCGACTGACAGAGACTTTTCCCGGATTTTGGGATTGGCAGAACATTAGACAGCCGCCGTGGGTTACTAATCGCCTGAGTTTGCCAGTCCACTGCACTGCAGCTTCTAGACTGCTTAGTCACTCTCACCTGCCGTCGGCTTGTCTAACGCTCAGTGATCGGTCTGCAAGCAGATTCAGATTCGTTCCAGAGTCAAATCCTAGTCGGCCGAAGGCAGCTGTAGCTGCAGGTGCAGCAACTATTTTGTCGATCATGACGCGGGATACGACGTCAGCGGTGAAGGCAGGAAGAGGAAACTTGGATTTAGATGTACTCGAGTAGATGCATGGAGGTAAGCGCAGGAAAAACAATTCCATGCCCGCCTTGTCTAGCCTTGCCTAGCTTGGAGCCTCCTTGAATGCCCCTCCTTCACTGGTAATTCTAGCGAGGTCCTTCCCGTCCTCCAAAGCCCACATGTCGACACCTTCGACACCTTAGGCAGTGCTTGGCAGTCGAACCCTGAAGGCGGAGGTCTCTCAATTGTGGACGGGAAGAAAAGAGCTGCCCTCACTGGTGGGTTCTCAACCCGTCCTTAATCCACTATCCATCCACCTTCAGTATGATCAGATCCCTCAAGAGGACTAGCGCAAATAAAAACCTGGTTTGAAACCAAGTCTCCCAAGAGCCCAAGCCCCAGGGCTGCCGTCCCGGAAAGCGGAATGGGCGGAGCTAGTCTCGATGAAGAGTCACCCAATCACATCTTCAAACAGGGATTTCCGGCAGACGAAGGATGAAATCGCTGGCGATTTTGATGGGGTTCGAGTCCACTGCATTACTTGAAGGCGAACAAAGTGACATGTTGGAGATGGATGCTGGTCACTTTTTGAAGGGTGCTTGTGAGAGATCCAGTCATATATGAATTGGTAACTCTTTGTATGATTGATTGACCCTTGAAGTTATGACTGTGAAGTATCCGTACTCTGCTCTTGGAAGTGGGAATATGGTACACACTCTACACATAGTACAGCATCTTCCCCAGCAAAAGAATAATGTGTGCCTAGGGCTTTCATCATGTAATCGGCTCACAGTTCCTGAGTCGTCACGACACGAGAAGTTGGTGGAGTTCGGGAGTTGCATGGTCCAGAGGAGTGGATGTTCAGGTCTACTGGATGAGAAAGGACCGAGTCCATATTGGATCTCATTTGTTGGGTCATGCTCCAGTTATTCAAAAAGATTCAGAGATCCTCAGATCTACTCCCCACTAGGTATTATTCGGCGGCCTGCCCTTTTGTTGTATCTTCTATTCCCTTCTTTGCCTGTTCTTGAATCATTATCGCCACATTAGACGGGTACCCCCGGATAAGGCGCAGCTGTGTGGACTGATTGACAGCTGATGAGGTGACTTTCAGTGAGACAATCGGTCATCGACTGTGATATGATCCTGGTCAGTCACTGGCTGTGGTGTTTCTTGTTATGTGGTTTTCTACATTCCACGTAAGATTTGCCATCCGGAATTTCCTGATTCATGCGTCCGTTGCTTTCTGACCATGACTAATCTGCTACTTTACACGTACTTTTTTTTGGAACCGTGCAAACTGCAAAGTAAACTGGGTACTGTCCCTACTGAGTAACTATGGATGCATTGTTTCGGTCTGTATGTAAAATGAAAGATTAATTTCCCTATCCACAGCTACTGCTGGTTGATGTCCTAGAAGAGTCACTTTTTGCATAAATTTGCTGACTGATTAACAAACTGACCAAAACCTTTTGACTTGATGGCTGAGTTACTCATTACTCTGCTCTCGTCTATTGTCTTGTCTTGTCTTGTTTCGTCTCGCCTACCCTTCCTCCTCTTATTCCCACTCACTCACTCCTCCTCCTCCTCCTCCTCCTCCTCCTCCTTCGATTGCCCTGCAAGCAATCCTTGATTGAGTTGTTGATATTAAAGCCGCTCGATTCCAGCTGGCTTTCCAGCAGCTTGCTCTTCCCCTTCCCTCTTCTTCCCTTCTTGCTTCCTTTTCTACATTCTTCTCCTACTCAACTCCATCATCCTACATTTTCTCTGTCCTCCTATCTAGCCTCTTTCCGGCCTCGACTATCGCGACGTCACCTCCCTTGTGGCTTCCTCACTAACAACACTTTGCCACACTTTAATCTGATCAAGCCAGCGCCTCCATTTCCACCCCCGCCAGGATGGCTGCATAAGCCCGTTTGAGCGCCAACTCCTACCCCCCCCCCGTCGCATCGAATTTTGTGAGAGTCAGGCCCACCGAAAAATAATTATAGTTCTTACTATTATTATTTTTATTGTTATCATCCTACATCCTCTCTCTGCTCCTCTTCCCTTCCCTTTCCTCTACCTTTCTCCCGTTCTTCCTTTCCTTTCTCGCCATGGAATCATCACCCCCTCCGCAAAGGGGCGATGATCACAACGCGGGTCGCCGAGTTCGGGAATTGTACCGGTACTTCCAGCCCGAACGCACCGGTGTCCCTCAAGACCGCAGTTTTACCTCCGCCAGCGATGATGCGCTTCCCTCTGCCAGCTTAGATTCCTCTAACCACATTCCTTCGTCGCCCTCATTATCATCCCAAAGTCCTTCAAACCCCGCCATTGATGCCGCTGCAGCAGGACTTGTCCCCGAGAGTCTGATAATCGGGGAAGCCAATGCGACGTTAACGTCGTTTGCGCAGCTGGCAGCATTGCGACTCAATGTTGAGCGCGTGTTGATCAGGTACGTCGGGAATGAAACTCAACATCATGGGGTAACTCCTGCACATCTTTTCACTGTGGATGACTGACTTAGTCGACCCCCGACAGTGTTTCAGACCGTCAGAGCCAATTCATTGTGGCGCAGAGCACCCAGACTGGGGCCGTTAGCGACTATCAAGCATCCGGTGAAGGCGTCTGGGATGGTTGCTCAACATTATCATCTAGCGCCTGGAGTATGTGCAAGGTAGGTATCGACTCCTCGAAAATGTTCCAAGACTTCGGTTACTCAGACGAGATCGCCTCTTTCCTCCAGGCCACTGTTGCTCTTCCGCCCGCCCGCGAACCGGGACAACGCCAATTCTTGATTCTGAACGACCTCAGCGAAGAAGAACGATATAAGCGCCTTCCATTCGTAACAGGAGAGCCGCAGTTTCGATTCTATGCCGGTACGCCCTTGACCACGGACACCAACATCAACATTGGATGTTTCTTTGTTCTTGACACAAAACCGCACGATGGTTTTAGCGCTACGGAGAGGGGCACTATGGACACATTGGCCGGCTTGATCATGGACTATTTGAAGGTCAGCCGCCAGGCGTCCGAAGGTCGTCGTGCAGCCCGCCTGTCTCGTGGTCTCAGCTGCTTTGTTGAAGGCAGCTCCAGCTTTGTCGATGGAAGTCATCCCTCCTCCTCTGGTAGCTCTGCAGCGGCACCCAGCACACCACCTTCGTCAAGTCAGCGAGCCAACCATCACTCCCTTGGGTCACTTAATAGCTTTGATGCTCCATCTAGGCGATCTCAAAGCAGTGATACCCGCTCTTTCAGTTCCGTGTCTGAATCAAAGTTCGATCATGCTCAATCCTCCGCACCGGATACCCCCTTTCCAGATTGGTGGGCCGGCAGTCGCGAAAAAGAATTGAAGGGCTCTGATGACTCTCACGGACATGGTTGGGCATTCCGACGGGCGGCCAATCTGCTACGAGAGAGTCTCGAGCTTAGTGTGGATGGCGGAGTCATTTTCGTCGAGGCGAACAATAGTCCGATGATCGACGTTGACACAGGAAGTGATTGCTCGATAGAAGGCAACAATCCGGCTCCTGTGCTGGCTATTTCAACCAGTGAAGAGCCATTTGCGCCCGGCCCAGGTTCGAAAGCCCTCTACCCAGCAGCCTCCCTCGACACTGCGTTTCTACACCAACTACTGCGGCGGTACAGTAAAGGCAAGCTCTGGTCCTTTCACCGCGATGGTATGATCTCAAGTTCCGACGATGAAACGCCACGAAGAAGTCGCTCGCGCACCACCAGGTCGTCCGAGACGGGCAAGACAGGATCCAAGCGATGGAGAGCCACGGAAAACTCTATGCTAAATCAGTACTTTCCGAGCGCCACTCAAGTTCTTTTTGTGCCGCTTTGGAATTCTGCAAATTCACAGTGGTTTGCCGGCTGTTTCTGTTGGAACACACTGGAGACGCAAGTCTTCAGCTCGTCGGTAGAATTGAGTTCTATCCTCGGGTTCGGATCTTCCATCATGGCGGAGTGCAATCGGGTCGAATCACTCATTTCCGATCGGCAAAAGGGCGATTTCATAGGCAGTATATCGTGAGTATTTCTAACACACATTTCATATGCATTTTGCTGACAATTTGCCAGTCACGAGCTTCGGAGTCCGCTCCATGGGATCCTGGCGGCCGCGGAGTTTCTCAACGGCACGCAGCTTGACGAATTCCAAACCTCTCTCTTGGAGACCATCAACGCATGCGGGCGTACTTTGCTGGACACGATGAACCAGGTTTTGGATTTCAGCAAAATCGTTTCTCTGGAACGGACGTATCGAAATATGAAACGAAGCCGAACACCACCCATCGAGTTGAAAGGACCAGATCGGTTCTCCACGCACCTGGACACTTATGTGGCAACAGACTTGGCTATATTGGCTGAAGAAGTTGTGGAAGGTGTATGCCTGGGTCATGCATATGGTCAGAAGTCCTCCGCCCCCTATGATCAGCCGATGGTCCTGCCGCTTGGACAGTCGAGAAAACCCGCGTCTGAGCTCGAGGCAGAGACTGCTTGTCGTTCGGATGTGGAGGTCGTGGTGGATATTGCACATAATGATTGGACCTATCTCACGCAGCCAGGAGCCCTGAGACGCATTATCATGAACATCTTCGGGAACGCGATGAAGTACACTCACAGTGGTCGTGTGTCTTTGCATCTGGAGGTCACAGAGGCTTCAGAAGGCCGTTCACACCGTCATGGAGTCGAAGAACTGGTTACTTTGACTGTTTCTGACACCGGTAAAGGCATCTCTGAGGAGTTCCTGCGCGGTCGCTTGTATACACCTTTCGCTCAAGAAGATACTCTCGCAGTTGGAACCGGCCTTGGTCTCTCTATTGTACGGAGCCTTGTCAAAGCTCTTAAGGGTAGTATCAACATTCACAGTCGCCCTGGCGAAGGTACCATTGTCAAAGTGTCTCTGCCACTGATTCGGCCTGGTCCTGAGTTGGATCTGGAGGAGACAGTGGGCCCCCGGTCGCCGTCGGCCAAGGAGAAAGACGCATTGACAGAAAGTCGTATGCTGCGCGAGGCTCATGCTGGTCGTCGCGTTGCAATCCTCGGGGTAGAACCCGCGGAAGCAGTGACACATTCATTCTGGTCCGTCTATATACGTTACCTGACCGATTGGTATGGCCTTGAGATAGTGTCGTCCCAGGACAGAGTACCCGCGGATATTACTCTAGCTGAGGAACAGGACTTGGCTTCGGGAGCACAACCTGGTTCCGACACGACGCTTCCATGTCTCCTCGTCTTCTGTAACAAATCCGTTGATTATACGACAAGTCGGTCGCGGTGGTTATCTCTGGCCAATATGGTTAATATCATTCGACGACCATGTGGTCCACACAAACTCGCACGCAGCATTCGCAAATGCTTGGAGATCCAAAATGGGACTCTAACAGCGGAGATAATTCAGTTACCTGAACGGCCCCGACCCGCTGTCTTGACATCAAGCGATACATCCCCTGGAGAACAGATGTTCGAAACTCTCACTGATACACCGGATCTCACCCCAGAAGCGACCGCCGGCTCGGACTCGTCGTCTTCCTACGACTACATGCGTTCACAGTCCTCTGATGCCTTTGACCCTTTGTGTCCAACTGAATCACCGGCGTCATCCGTCCAACCCCAATCGCCTAGGCAGCAACCAGACTTTTTGCCGTTCAATCGCCGCGCACGCATCTTGGTTGTGGATGACAATTCGATCAACCTTAAATTGATGCTCACCTTTATGAAAAAGCGGGAACTTGAAACGCTGGACTCTGCTGAGAACGGCAAGTTGGCCGTTGATGCTGTTGAGCGGCTCCCTGAAGGTTATGATATTATTTTCATGGGTAAGTAGCTCTTTTTGTCACCATAATTCAGTCCTCTGCTAACCCCATCACCATAGATATGTCTATGCCAGTCATGAATGGCTTTGAGGCAACACGCGCCATCAGAGCCATTGAGAAAGAGCGCGGCGAGGGCTGCGCCCCCGCCGTGATCATCGCCCTGACGGGCCTCAGTAGCTCGCGCGATGAATCTGAGGCGCTTACGTCGGGTGTCAACTTGTTCCTCACGAAGCCGGTTTCCTTCAAAGAGGTCTCGAAGTTGTTGTCGGAATGGGAGGATAGAGAAACGGTGGAACGGCGTTTGTCGGTATCTGGGTCTGCATCTGAATGAAACGAAGTACACATCTCACACCGACATGCGTGCATTCGATCAGTTTTTGGTGGTCTTTGGGGATCTTCTCGATTTTGTTTCCAATGATTCTGTGTTTGAATTACTCCGTACACGGATATGAGGCATGAGTGATACCCTTATCAGGAATTTGGCGTTTTTATTCGGCTGGCGTTTATCTTCAGCTCGCATGATTGCGATGCTACGGGTCGGATTGGTCTATTATTTTAGATTGAGGTCCGAAAAGCGTCTGATTGGATTTCAGGACAGGCCTTATATAATATATGTATCAATTTACTGCTACATGGAGATCATCTACCGATGATGAGAGAGGTGGATATTGGAATGTATGTACTCTGTATGTACTGTACCCTTAGTATAACCACGACGGCTTGATGACCGGGGCTTTGTCTACAGTACAAGGATTCTGCTGGAGTCGGCAGTTGCTATAAATATTTTTTCACACTGTCAAAACCCTTTGTTGTACCCCCTGAATGATGGGGCAGGTAGATGTAGGTACTCCGTACCGGATCCAGCCTTGCATAGGTGTCTTACGTATGGTATTGTTGTATCTTCCTAGGTTATCCTCCTATTATGGCGGGACGTTTGTCAGACGCGACCGTCCTGAGGCAGGAAATTTGGCAACCTACCCGCCCGCAAGCGGCCAGCCACCACGTGATGTGGAGGCGGCGTTGCCCCTTTGCGGCCGGTGTGGAAACACGGCCAGCCCAGGCTCCATCGGGTCTTTCGTTCTCGCTCCTCTTTTGAATCTCCTGCATCCCACCCCCTCGGTCTCTTCCTTCTTCCTTCTTCCCACTTTCTTTATCTCGTGGTCTCTTGGGTTTAATTTCTTGTTGTTGAGTTGACGCCATCTACCGGGATCGCCGTTCGATTTCAGTATACCGATTGCCTCATTCGCGTTCCTTCTCATTCCCGCATCAGAGTTGCTCTCGTGGCTTGAGTAACAAATCACTGTCTCTAGATTGGATTCTTATTTCACGGCCGAATCGCTTAATGCGTGCTCAACTATAGCTGCGGTCATTGTATCACTAGTATTTTCAACCGACATCTCTTTCGCGACCGACGTTTTGCATCATGAAGGTCCACCATCTATCTTCGCTTCTACTTCTTCTCCCCGCACTCTCAGTCGCCGTCGCCGTCGCCGATACAACAGCCAGTGGGAGCCTGCAGGATGCATCCAATGCCAACGCTGTCGATATAGATGCACTTGCTGCTCCCAAAGTTGCCTCCAAAGGGACGCTGGACGCCCCCATTGACGGCAAGGATGGCCGGCCTCACGCCGGTCCTTGGGTGGAAACAAGCGCCGAGCGGGATCGCAAAAAGTCCGGCTCGGGCGTTTCAGTGGACGACGTCACCGTGGCCGATTACAAAGCGGCAGAACAACTTGGGCCTGACGGCAAGCCGATCCCGTATTCAAATGACGGCGTGATGGACGACCCTCATCGGACGGGTCCGAAAGAAGGAACTCGAGGGACAGAGGGCGGTGTCACGGAGAAGATGAGGGAGAATCCGTTTCCCGGCGAGAAGACGCCTGATAGTCCTAAGGAAGCTCCGCCGTTGCCGCACAGCGAGCAGCAGAAGCTGCCCACGCAGATTGAGGCCACTGAGGCCAAGGACCCCAAGAGCTTTACTGCGGATTCAAGCCTGGGTCGACTCGAGGTAAGCGGGGACGCTGGTATGATCCTTAATTTTGAAAAGGGGCAAATGCGCTGACATTGATCCAAGAAACCCGCCGACTTGCCTGAGAAGCCCCATGACATCCCACCTCCCAAGTCCCCCGCAACAGTGAAAGAGAGCCCGCTCGGTCTGGATAAGGATGGCCACCTGCAACCACAATCCGGAGACATTCAGGAGGAAACTGCGTTCCATTCGCTGCTGTTCTCGTTTACCATGATCGTGGTTTCGGAGATTGGCGATAAGACATTCTTGGTGGCCGCCCTCATGGCGATGCGCCACCCGCGCCTGCTCGTTTTCTCCGCGGCATTCGGCGCACTGATGATCATGACTGTCCTTTCCGCTATCCTGGGTCACGCCGTGCCCTCGTTGATTCCTAAGTCTCTCACTAAGCTTCTCGCAGCGGTCCTGTTCTTCGTGTTCGGGCTTAAGATGTTGAAAGAGGGCCGCGAGATGTCCCCCGATGAGGGTGTCGGCGAGGAAATGAAGGAGGTTGAGATGGAACTGGAAGAGAAAGAACAGCAACAGATGCGCATGAACCGTCGTCGCTCTTCAGTGACTCCTCACGCCTTGGAGGCCGGTCGCGTGGGCCGGCGCAAGTCTCGTTCATCCGGCAACCGCCTCCCTTCGCCTCCTGAGAGTGTCTCATCTTCTTCCTCGCGTGGATCGTCACCTTCCCCCAATCGCTGGGGCGATGTTCTCAATGGCATGAACAACCTCTTCTCGCTTCTTCTTAGCCCCGCCTGGGTGCAAACCTTTGTGATGACCTTTTTGGGTGAATGGGGCGACCGCAGCCAGATCGCCACAATTGCCATGGCTGCGGGTCAGGACTACTGGTGGGTCACCGTCGGCGCTATCACCGGCCATGGACTCTGCACTGCTGCGGCAGTGATTGGAGGAAGTGCTATTGCTGGCAAGGTCAGCATGCGTGTTGGTAAGTTTTTTTGTCTCTTTTGTTGTGTCGGTTCGGGCAGAATGCTAACGTGTCAACAGTCACCCTGGGCGGTGCTACTGCGTTCTTGGTTTTTGGCGTCATCTACCTCATCGAAGCGCTCTACTGAGATCTTTCCTCTTCCTTTCTTCCCTTCGAGCCTTGCTGCTTATGGCATGCTGGGTCCCTTGATACGCATATACTTGATAATGCATGCATGTGTTCTCTTAGCCTGTCTGGCATGTTTTAATAAAAGATGATATCTGTGGAAATCCATCTTAAGGTGGATGGCATCTACGGCGTTGAGTTATGACAGCTGATATTGGCTGATTACCCGGATTTAGAATGAGTTGCATTTCAATCTCATCTTCCTTTACCAGCAATTCTCTCTTTGTCTGTTGGCCGGCTGGCCACAACTTGGTTGTCTTATCTGAGTTCAGTGGCTGACGATTCGATGTCCTTCAACCGTCGTAGTATGGCTTGTATTAGACTTTGCGGCAGTTCCTCCTTTGCTACACAACTCAGCTGAGTCATTCTGCCTCGAGTAAATACTGCGTAGTCTGTTCCAGAACAGTTCACTCATAAGTTCTCACCTGATCTCCTTCAGTAGTTCCTCTGCTTCATCTTGAATTTAGCCTTCGTAAAGATAAGGTCTCACTGGCTTCGTGTGAGGGTTGTTGGAAAGCAATGAATGAACATAGTTAAGAATGGGGACATGCGGCGGGAATCGTCTGACTCATTTTTATGCTGAGCGGAATTGAGAAGTAGTCGAAAAGACACAATTTCTCAAGAACTAAAAATAGGATTTTTTGTAACTTTCGGTAAGGTGGTACTGTAGGTTCTAATGTATACCTCAGCACCCTCTGTATGTTCGGGAATTTTGTGGGGTGAAGTTATTTGAGACTGAGTCGTCTATGGTGCTGGGTGTTGCACGGGCAGACGCGGCTGGAACAGAACTTATAGTCGTTACTCACAACGCAATTGCTCGGAAACTAAAAACAGGATTGCTTTGGTTCTCGGTAGACTGGTGCTGTAGATAAAAATCCATGCTCCAATATTCTCCGTTAGTCTGGGAAAACTCATAGAGTAAAGTTATATAAGGCTGAGTCTCTTCTAGAGCTGGCTATTGCCGGATGAACACGCCCACGACTCCTACTGTTGCTGTGCTATATCTTCCGTTGTGCAATATCTGCAAGTAGGATCTTCCTCAAATTGCAGGCAGTGGCGCTAGAGAGATCGGGCTATGCTATGAAACTCTCTTACAGCTCCAAAGATCCTCGGGGGCCGAGTAAACACAGGGTGAAGTGTCCTTGGTTTCATTACCCCTGATTCATAACCAGGGCTGTCGACGTTGCTTCTCTCAGTGGTTTGGCTACCAGAGCAGGCTGAGGCTGTGTGCTATCATCAAACAGTGTATATATGGAGACGCATCTAACTTCATGCGATAGCTCTCCATCACTTCCACCGGGCAGGCAACACTGTCTTCCCAAAGGGGAATAAATGTCCAAAGGGTCCTAAGATCTAACATTAGGGTTTACATCAGGGTTTTGGACTCACCGTCCTGATTCTGCCGCTGAGGTAAGCCACTTACATAAGCCCATACCCTGTTTAGTGCAACCGCTTACCCCAAGTCTGTCCCATAAGCGTTTGGCACAATCCAGTTCTTTCCATTTCTCCGCTCCGGGCCCCCTCCTCTCCCAGCCATCGACCATTTCCCTTCTATCACAACAACCATCGGTGCTGGTAGGAAACACTCTTATTGCATCTCAATTTTCTACTTCCTTTCGCTGCAAGGGGGATTTAGTAGGGAATACCACTTACATCTTCCCGTCCCGCCTGACCGCCTTCCTGTTTACACGGGGTTCTCTCACTGTGTGTTGTGGTCATTGTTTTGGGTTCGATATCTATGGCGCGGTCGCGGTCGCGCCAGGTGGAAGGACTACCTTCCACCCCATCATATTCTTCATCCCTGCCGCTGATGAAGGAAGGGTTGAATGGTCATGGCGTAAGTTCCGGTGCTTTTGGTCAAGTTCTCAGGAAAACAACAAGTCCCGTGACCCGGAGAGTGACCAGGAGTCAGAGTCGGGAGCTGGGGCATCGTCGTCGACCGCTGGTTGATGATGAGGACGACGCTGATCATCACCTGGATAATGATGATGATGCGGCTACCTCAGGCAAGAAGAGACATGCAACCGGTGAGTGAATGGCTTCTTATTCATTTCTCTTCACCTTGCTCTGTATATCACTGTGGAGGATGTGTGGTTGTTGTTGTTGTTGTTTGTGTGGGATGGTCGGTTGTCTTTATTTGTCGTATTCATGCCGGGTTCTCCTTTGTTTGCGTTGGGCCTGTCTCGACCCTCCTGTGTGACCTTTAAGCTCACTGTCTTTTTGCTTTGTCAGCCCTTGATGTTGTCGTCGAGGAATCCCCTCAGAGATCGTCGCCTCTGAAGCCGATGGCTTCGCGACCTGAAAATCAGGATCAGGTCATCCCTGAGACACCAGATGATGAGATCAATATCTCCGGGACCACTATCTTACCCTCGGAGCCGGAATTGGACCTTGACCCTGGGAAGATGATTGAGGCTTTCCCCAAGTTATGGGATGCGGCCGAGGATATGCTGGAGTTCTCGGTGCCCAGCCCTTTCGAAATGCTCGAGTTTACCAAGTTGCTTCAGAAGCTGAATGATCCCCAAAGTTTGGAAAGCTGGCGGCTGGCTCGACAAACGTCCAACCTCAGAGAGGAAGCTAAGTACTTCGGAAGTCAGCCGTACATTGACATCGAGCTGGTTGATGACATTGTCAGATCATCGGCAACAGTGGCTGAGAAGCTACATGAGCTTGAGGGCCAGTGGGATCCAGCCCCAGCCTTGCAAAAAGCCAATTGTGCGCGGTTTGTGCTCGAGGTTCTCCTGTGCGAACCCGAATCAACTTCATCTCTAAAGCAGGCGATCCGGATCCTTGACAGCATATTTCCTTTGCCTTTCACCACCAGGCTCGTACCAGCGGGCCAGAAGAGATCTGCGGGTGATAGTCTGTTGGAAAAGGAGACCTTTGATCTCGCTCTAGAACTGCGTACCCAGTACACGATCATGCAGCTGGAGGAGAAGTATCAGCATGATCCGGATTTTGAGCCTTCCAGAGTGCTGGAAGAGGGCTTCTGCATTGAGCTGGCGAGTGGAGAGGGATTAGTTCTCCGAGGCTTCGAAACTGAGGCGCTGAGGGGTCCTAACGGAGAAATCCCACCAGAGCTTGCAGCTGAGGTGGCGTATCGCTACCAGGAAATGGAGGCTCTTTGCCTGGTGGAAGACACCATCGACATTGAGGGGCTCAAAAAAAACTACGGGTGGCGGAAGTTCGTCCTACGCGCTGCCCAATGGGTCTGTAAACGGACCGACGAAATTAATGCCGATATGCCACGACCATTACAAACTTATAAGGATGTCAAAAAGGCGTTCTTTGCCAGACCTAAGACGCGCTATAGTCTGGGCAGCACGTTTTCTTCGACCCCTAGGACGCGAAACTCAGTAACGCCGTCAGCTGCCCGGCATCCGACGGAGTCTATTCCAGGGACTGCCACGACTTCGAGATATGCTGTTGTTACGCCCTCGCTGGCTCGAAATGGTCCGCAAAATATCCCTGGCAGTGGGGTCTCGGCACGAAGTACGCGGCATAGTGCCACTCCTCCTAGCCTTCGGAATGAGTACCATACTGTACCCGAAACTCAACCGGTGGGAAGAAATCCTCATTGGGAGTCGGGGGAGTCCGCAAGTCCCGAGGCCCGCAGATCGATGCAGTTAGAATCTCCTGTTAGACCGTCTGCAAGATCACTGCAGAGGACTACTAGATCTCCTGTCGAGCACGATCTTAGTCGGACTCTCGTGAGCCCAGAGGTTCAGAGGCAATTGCAGCCGGAGCTGCCTACACCACGGTCTGGAAGTATGCAGCAGGCTGAAGTTGTGAATGGTTCTGCTACGCCGCGCGTTGAACAGCAAGCCAGAGGGCCGGAAAGAGCTACCCCAAAACCTGCTGAACCTGCTAGGTCTTCGACACGCGCAGAGCCCGTGCCTGTCACTACCAGACCGGAGAAAAGTGCCAGTAATACTGTCGAAACAACCCGGGCTAGCAACAACATTCCGCCAAACTCATTCAAGAAGCCTCCGCCGGTAGATGGAGAACGGAGGAAGTCCCTCAAATCCAAGCCGTGAGTCCTCCTTCTGCTGTTTTTGCTGTCCTTGTTCTAACGTCCAGAAGAATGTTTTTGAATCCAACAGCCATGGATCGATTGCGGCAACGACAAAAGCAGCTCAGCGCTGCTCCCGAAATTCCCGAAATTCCCCGGCAGACGGAGCCTCTTCAACCAACAAACCGTTCCGAGAGGCAGCAGCTCACCTCAGAAAAGAGTTCTGAAGATCGCCAGGTAGAGCGCCCGAGGGCAAACACAAGGGAACCGGCCCCCGAGGAGCCGTCCGAAATCCCAGCATCGCCCAATATGACGTCTACATTTGTTCAAGACGAGGTCGAAATCGAGGTGACCGATGGCCAACTAGACATTGGTGATCCTGGTGAGTCTCAATTGGAGAGATCTCATAGTCCCTCGTTTGTTCGCAACTCCCGTCCATCGTCCCTTCGAGAGGAGGCATTGCAGCAATCCAGGCACGGCCAATCAAAAGGCACGAACGACGATGTCAGTCATGTATCAAACGTGTCTCACGAAGAAACCCCACGGTCTACGGCTGCGCCTCGCGACTCACGTGCCCTGTTTATTGACCGGCAGACTAATGCCGCACGCGTGTCCCCCATCAGTCAGGGACTGGATCCTCGAAGCGTCGAGCGTCGGCGCAACGAGACATCCCGCAAGCGTGGGCGAGAACCCGATGAGATTCCTGAAAGCGATGCTGAGTTCGAGCACGACGACCGCGAGGTATCCGTAGAGCGCCAACGAGCCAGAAAGCCGATCCAGCCACGCAGCAAACGTGCCCGTCGAGAAAATCAAACAGAAAATGCGACGGAGCGCTCGAGCAATCGTGCTCAAGAGATACAGGCTAGTCCACTTAGAAGGTCGGCTCGATCCGCTCAATCGGTCTCACCAAATTCACCATCCGCCTCGGCCCCTTCCACGCAGAAACACAAACGCGGTCGGCGGCCTACGGAACGCTGGGAGCCTGCGCAAACAAAGCGACTAGATAGGCTTATTGGCCAGCATGGACACGAGTGTCTAAGGGGCACCATGTTCAACTGGAAAAAAATCAAAGAACATGACACGATCGAGCCTCTGCAGCCGGGTGAAAAAAGGTTTATGAACAAAGATGAGGGGCAGGTCAAAGACAGAGCACGGAATATCAAGATTTACCACATAAAGTACGCGAAGCCACTCAGTCGCTTGTTAATGTTAATGGGCTAATGGCGCACAGGAATGACATACCACTTCCCCCTGGCTGGGACGGCGTCACCGTCAGTGCATCAGTTTATGATCGAAGAAAGCAGCGGTAGGACTTTGGCTTGAATCACATTGAGCCGTTGAGATGTCGCGGCCATTGGAGTGGCTTGGGCAGTCATCTGGCAGTGTGGATTATGATTTATGATGAATTCCTGATACCCTTTCAGTGTCTCTATTCTTCTCGGGTCTTGTTACTGTGGTGCTGATTAAGCAGGGTTGGTCAAGGTTGGAATGCGACTAGCCTCTTGGGTATTGGAGACTATGTCTTTCTAATCTTCTACCGGGCCTTGTATGGTAGCGCGCATACCAATATGTCTTCTAATCTATGACTAGTAGTTTTCACACATCAGGGAGCATATTTTGTGGACAATACTAATGGATACACGTACCAGGACAGTCAGAAACTCAAGCTGCAGCGTTGATGTCATTCGATCTAATCTCGCTACTGAGGCTGTGGTTGCAGGTGGATGAGGTAGTCCTCTGAGGTAGTGCCCTCTAACGAGGTGGTCACTCATTTCCGGTGGCTCTGCCTTCAGGCGACTACTGGTATCCTTCTGCCCCCGATTCAAATGCCCCCCCTGTCCGAGTAGATCACATCCCGTGCTGTAGGCTCGAGAATATGCCATGAGTGTACAGGTTAGTATGTATGGGGGAGGTGTTTCCAACTTGTGTTTCTTTGTTTGTGTGGGGTTGATATTGAGGGTAGTGGTTAGGGTGTTGGGTTAAGGGTTAGTTAGAATTGGACTCGCTCGAGGGTGGGATTGGGGTTGTTTTGGGAAGGAGGGGTGGGTTATTTTTTTTTATTTTGTTGTGTCTGCATGCAGACTGTGCAGTACCGACTATACCTGGCATGCCTTCAGTTCCTATGTCTGCATCGTGCAATCATCTCAGGAAAGCTCCCTTGTATTTTTTTCCCGGTTGGCACGTCATTGAACGAACTTGAAGCAGGAAGTATAAACCCCCCGCGAGGAATTATTCTTCCCTCCGTAACTCTCTCGCATAGTCCATTGCACCAGCAGCAGATAGTTACATCCATCGCATTAAATCCTAGGTCCAAACATCCCAATACATCCAAAACATGCCCTCAACTAGATCCCCAGTACACCCCCTCCCTCCCCCAAACCCCCAGCCCAGCCCATCACCATCAATCACCCACAAACCCAGCCCGACAACCCCATCATCAATCAAACACACCCTCCCACCGCCTCAAGAACAACCGCATCAACCAACACATCCCAAACATACGAACTCCCCGGCGACGTACACGACCCCGTCACCGTCAACACATCCTCCGCCCGCCGCCCCCGCCGCTTATACGACCCACTGACCGTCGTCCACTCGCCCGTGGGCTCCAACAGCTGCGAGACAATGAGCCCCGTCGTCGCATTCGCCCCGATATACGCGTCCACAAAACAGTACTCCACCCCCGAGGGTGCCGGGATCTGGATCTGCGCCGAGAAGTCATACACCGTGCCGCGCTGGAGGCCCGTCACCGTCTGCGCGATCGAGTGGCCTCTGTTGCCGTAGTCGGTTTTGAGGTCGCTAGTCCCTGCTTTAGCCCTGTACAGTACATGTAATAGGGGATGGGGGATGGGGGGCAGGGGGCAGGGGGCAGGGGGCCCAGGGCTAGTTTTCATGGGGGGAAGAGGGCAGACATACAGGTAATAATGCCCATCGTAGGCGGCGGTCGCGTTCGTGATGGTGGCGATGTTCACATTGGGGACGGTGGTGAACCACGGCGATAAGGTGCCGGTTTCGAAGGAGGGGTTGGTGAGGAGGTTGCACGACATTTTTTTTTTTGGTTTGGTTTGGTTTTGTTGCTGGATGTTGGGGGTGTTGAGTGTGCTGTGCTGTGGAGATTTTTGGGGGGGGATTGTGGTTGTTGTTGTTGTTGTTGTTGTTGTCCCTGACCTAGAGTAGAGCATGGTTCTTATACTGCTGTCGATATCAGAGTACGTATAGTAAGTACAGGGTCCTTCAGCCTCCACATCACCAGACAAGACCCTGATTGATTATTCTTCCCACCGCATCGAGCGGGAATCCGGCTGTTCGCGACGCCTGATTTTTCTATTTTCGGGGGGGAGGGGAGGGGGGTAAGTCTGCAGACCTATACTATGCTCAGCGTGCTGTACCTTGAAATCGGTTTACTCCACTGTGTCCTCGTATCTTGGCTCGCTTTATTGGTCATGTTTGGGGAAGGCCGAGGGGGCCAGGCGGGTTCGTCGCGGAAGTTTACTACAAACTGCTACCGTTCCATGGCGAAGCTTGGTTTTCCGTGGACAAGGAAATATGACATTGTCTGATTCTTGGTTCTGATGGGGAAGGGTCCCCGTTGCTGATGCTTGATTAGTAGGTTGCATTAGCATCAGGTACATAGTACTATAAGCTAGGACCTATGAATAGATGTGTGGTCTGAGCCCTCTCCTCATGACCGCATTAATGCTCCATCCATGCGTACACCCGCTATACTTCAGGCTGAATGCACCATTAAACCCTCCTGCCACATCAACCGACTTCGCCACCATATTTGTAATGAGGGGCTTTCCTCGGGTTCGACATGCCAGATGATGCGGAATCTCAGTACTCATACTACTCAGTAGCTTAGCTCTTGTTATGCTAGCATTTGACGGTCGCTCGCCTTGACCGAGCGAGCATATGATCATGGAAGGATCTCTCCCCCCAGCTTCTATTTTTGTATTTTCCTATTTTTATATAATTTCTTCTAATTACATGGGAGACTGCAGTGAGCATTGCAATGACCCCCTGGTGGCGATAGTAAGTACATGCGAACCGACCTGCGGTTCTTCTCGACTGTCAATCAAGGGTATTGTGAAAGCTATACATTGAAATGAGTATCAACTGCCATCCGTCTGCCGACCATGCGCAATGTCTCTTTAATAAAGCAGGGTTGCAAGTATCGAGACCAGCAAGCCACCGACCAGCGACCCGTGCCCCGCACCCGGGTCCAAGACAGCAGCAGCGCCTACGCTGGCCGAGGGGCTTGCAGATGCGCTTGATGAGGCAACAGCAGCCGAAGAGGATGGAGTATTCGACGCAACAATCACGATCGACGCGGCAGTGGCGGTCGCCGAGCCCACCTGCTGCTGTTGCTGCGCAGCAGTCATGGTTGGCGCAGTCAAGATGACGCTGGGGATAGATGTCTTGGCGCTGCCTCCCGCGTCACTGACGACACTACTGGCGAGCGCAATGCCAGTCTCGACCAAGGTGGGATTGACTTGGATGTTTGCCGCTGAGTCCGGCGTGTCCGGTGCGGTCACGATGACCGAGCCGGCATCATCGCGCTTGACGTTCATGGAGTCGGAGCTGACACTCCAGGTGTCAGAGCCGCCGCCTGTGTGGACATGATTAGCTGCTGTGCAATGATAGACAAAGTGGAGGAGACATACAAGTATCAGAGGGGAACCCAGCACAAGGCGTGTTGCATCGTGCAGCTGGCACCTCAGATTCAGAAGAGGGCAATGCATCGCCGCAGTAGCATTGATTCCCGTCGTGCAGAGCGTATACAGTCTGCTTACGCTTGTCGCAGGTTTGTTGGCAGTATCCGATGGACTGGAATTGATAGGATCCCACGAGAACTAGCTCGCCGGGTTCACTATAGCAGCCCACAAAAGAAGAGGCAGACGAGAGGGAGGCGAGAGACAGGATCGCGAGGTTGCGGATGCTCGTCCGAATCATCTTGTCGGTTGATGGTGTAGAATCTGAACAAAGGCTGGGTAGAGAACGTGTATGCGATTTGGGAAGAAAACTCTGAATCAAAGAGTGGATATGGGCTTGACAGGAGGGAGAAAGAAGAAACAGACGGCGAAAGAATGATATGGATGACAGGAGAGGTTCCAATTTTCATGGGCGGAGTCAACCTAAATATGATCCATCTTTAATATACCAGCGGATGGAGACGAACCAACCGACGATACACACTTTCAGATGTCGAACCAACCCCTTGGGGCAGCATGCAAAAATCGGCGGTTGAAACCCAGCAGAAATGCCGATCTGATGATCGCGCATACGAACGCCTCTTTTCTGTCCGGATTCCATAATGGTTCGTTAAGCGATCGTCGGCTCCGCGCCGGCAGCGTTTCGGACGATCCCTTGCTGTGTTGAGCAACTAAGGCTGGTGTTTCATCATTTGTCCTCTGACTCCTCTCAGAAAGGTTTGAACGGGTGATGTAGGGATCAACGCGCTATTGGTTTCTGAGACCACCACGCGATGACTAGCGATTGTCAGTTGGTTGGATTTGTGGGGAGAGCCCATGATGGATCCTGGAGTGGATTCTTATTAGCTGACCAGAATGGCACAAAATGGAGATGTTCCTGATCCCCGTTTCATCACTCAATGATCAACGCGACAGAATGTCGGTTCCATGGAAGCTTAAGCTGAAGCATGCCAAATGAGTCGTTGGGCAGGAAAACATCAAGGAATCAAAGGACCAAAAAGCTTCAAGTGAGATAAAGAAGTAAGTATCCGTAAGTATCCGTGGGGTGGAAGGGCGAGAGGGAGAAAAAGAAAGGACGGCCAAGTCACGAGACCACTATCGTCCTTCCTGTCTGGGCATCTTTCTCTGACTTCAAGTTCCAGTTACGACTTACCAACCTTCCTTCATGAATCGGCATATCATTCATCACGCATCATCACAACATACCCACACCATGCCATCAACCCTTTTTTCTCCGTCAAGGCTGGCTGTTGCTCATGCAGATTCTCCTGTTGTGCTACTCCTGTCGATCCTCACAAGCTTGACAGCGCCACAGTGATGCACTGACACTTTAGCCTCGGCTTCCATCGTCATCATCGAAAGTTAAAAAAGCCATCGCTGCTACCCTTCATGCTATCAGTAGATGGCTTTGGTCTGGTTTGCAGATTAACAAGACCAAACTGCGACTTCTGCTTCACTAAGCACGGAGGTAACTGGAACAGCAGCTGATCCCAGTATCTACTCAACCTGCAGCAAAAGTTCATCAGAGCTAATTTCAAAGTGGTTGATTTGGCAAATCAACAAGAGACAATGACTAGCCATCTGCTTCCGATGATGCGTGAGACTGTCAGTCCTTCTTATCGTCTATTTCGAGATTCTACCCCGCAGGAATAGTGGCTCTAAAGTACCTCACCGCCACTCATAATACGCCTTCGAATGCCACCAAAGCTTCGGTTGCTATCGCTTTGCATGAAATGCTTCCTAGTCTCTGGAAAGACTTGCCCTCTCAGGCAATCCTGGCGCGGCCAAATCCGTCTTAGCCGATAGCCGACTTATCGCGCCGGCAGATACAATGAGGGGGCTGCCATCGACGCCTTGATTGCGCAACCCGGCGATAAGATAACTCAATCCATTGCTTTGTGGCTTAAGCTACTTCCCCTCATTTATAATGGATCCATAATCGCTGAAAATGGGATTGTTCTTCTTCCCTGCGAGTGCTGCTCTCCTGTACCTGAACCATTGCCCATGTATCAGCTACTACCTGTCATTGTAGGGCTGCTAGCCCCTTCCGTTGCGTCTCTCAGCGTTCCTTCGGCGCAGCAGCTCCTCAATTCCTGGCCCTCCGGCGAAAGTAGCGATCTTTGCCCATTGGCACCTAAAGTTCAAGCCCCGGATGACGGCTTCTTCTCTTCGGTCAAGTTTGTTACCGACGAGGCAGTGAAGTCGCGACAGGTCGACCGTCTGTCGCGAGCAGTTCAAGTCCCAACCACGATTGATGATTACATGAAAGACCCCTACGATGAGAAATTCGCTCCATTCCTTGAATTCCACGAGCTCTTGCAAACGCTGTTTCCTCTCCTGTAAGTGGGGATTCCTCTCCGGCCATGAGTGTCTCCTAACAACCGTTTGCCGCAGCCACTCCCACGCCCGTGTAGATCACGTCAACCGCCTAGGACTAGTCTACACACTCAATGGCACCGACGACAGCCTCAAGCCGATTCTCTTCCTGGCTCACCAGGATGTCGTGCCAATCAACGACGCTGCCGACTGGACCTACCCTCCATTTGCCGGTCACTTCGACGGCGAATGGCTCTGGGGCCGTGGTGCCAGCGACTGCAAGAACGTCCTGATCGGTCTTCTGTCGGCCGTGGAGGACCTGCTATCCCAAGACTGGCAGCCCACACGCAGCGTTCTCTTTGCCTTTGGCTTCGATGAAGAGTCCCACGGCTTCCTCGGCGCCGGGAATATCTCGGAATTCCTGCAGAAGAAGTACGGTCCCAATAGCTTCGAATTCATCCTCGACGAAGGCGGCATGGGTCTGGAAACCTTCAGCGACAACAACGACAACAACAAACTAGCGAGCGCCACTGATGACGATGATGGAGTCATCTACGCGCTCCCCGGCGTCGGCGAAAAGGGCAGCATCGACATCGTGCTCTCCCTCGCCGTACCCGGCGGCCACAGCTCCGTGCCCCCGCCTCACACGGGCATCGGCATCATCTCCGAGATCATCTACTCGCTCGAGCGACAGGACCTCTTCATCCCCGTGCTGGACGAGCGGCACCCATCCCGGCAAAAACTCGAGTGCCAGGTGCGCCACTCGCCCGCGCAGGTCGAGCCGTGGCTGGCCTCGGCCCTCCGCTCCTCGGACCACGTCTCCCTGGCCGAGAAGCTGGCGGACTCCCGTGGCGACAAGTTCCGCTTCATCCTCCAGACCTCGCAGGCGGCCGACCTCGTCGCGGGCGGCGTCAAGTCCAACGCCCTCCCCGAGAAGATCTCCGCGCTGGTCAACTACCGCGTGGCCCTGCACCAGACCCCACAGGAGATCCAGCGCCGCGCCGTCGACATCATCAGCCCGATCGCCCGCAAGTACAACCTGAGCGTGACCGCGTTCCCCGCCGACAACCAGGTCGACACCTCCCTCAACAACCACCTGACCCTCACCACCCTCAGCGGCGCCCTCGACCCGGCCCCCGTCAGCCCGACCGACCTCCGCACCGACCCCGTCTGGGCCCGCTTCTCCGGCGTCACCCGCGCCGTCTTCGAGTCCGTCCCCGCCCTCCAGGGCAAGACCGTCGTCGTCAGCGGCGACATCATGACCGGCAACACCGACACCCGATTCTACTGGCCCCTCACCCGGAACATCTACCGGTGGAGTCCCTCCCGCGCCGGGCGGGCGGTGAACATCCACACCGTCGACGAGCGCGTGGGCATCGATGCCCACTTGGAGGCCATCATGTTGTACTATGGTATGTCCTTGGACAGTGTTGTTTCATCCCTCCTTCCCCTCGACGTAAACTGTCAGACCTGTCGGTATCTATTTCGCGCATATGAAATGATAAGCTAACTCGTTGATTCTCATCATTCAGATCTCATTCGTTCTTTTGATGCTTGGGAAGGTAGTCCGGATGAGGTCTCGCTTGAGTTGTGATGGTGACGCAAGGCACAGGTACCCCGGTGCAAGCGCAAGGGAAAATAGTATATATGCTAGACCCTGGTTTCGTCTCCGCAAAATGGCTCGGAATTAGTCCAGTAGAACTATGTCAGTATCATAGGAAAGAAAAGCTTGGGTGATAGTAGACGACAGTGACCCTCTAGCCGGGGTCATTGACACGTCCATCCAACGCTTGCAATGCATTATGGCTATACCATGGATTATCCAAGGACCGGGCGATGAAAGTCGGCTTCTCTACAGCCAAGATGACTAATTTCCGTATCAGACAATCAACCAGCTAGAATCCAAGCACATGCGATCACCAAGTAATATTTGCAGCCCTGCAACAGCCCAGGCGAGGGAACGTATATACTCTGCGTGCCATAGCCTCCGAATGCACCACCAGGCCGACAATCGAAAGCATAGACTTGGCCTAAAGATACAAACAACGGTCTGGTAACAATAAAGCAATTCCAAAGATAAATGCATAGCGAGTGACCGGCACATCTGAACGAATGGACAAAACAGGTGGGTCCGCTCCAAGGAACCAAAGGCTTTAAACAGAACAGGTCAGTTGCATAGACCAAGAATAGTTGGGTATATATAACGGCGAAAAAGTCAATTGCCCTGGTTGAGGAGTAGGAGGGCGAAGGCGCCGCCCACAACGGGTCGGGCGATGAAGGTGATCGATGGATAGCTACAAATGTTAGCCGGAATGGTTCTGAAAAAACGGAGAGCGCTGTATACTTACTTCCCAGTGGTGGTATCATAGAGATCCGTAAGCGCTCGATTGGTTGGAGTAACATTGATCCAGTTGGCAAGAAGCTGGATGAACATGTCCCTCGTGCTGGTGGACGCGACCGCGGCAGCGAACAGCTCCCAGTCACCTGTATGATGTTTTAGAAGGATATCAACATATGATATTCAAGTTGCCTCACCCTTGGTATATGTGTGTCGCGTGTCCAACGGTACTCCATACGTATTTTGCACCGTCGGGTAGAATGCGCTTTGCATTTCGTATACTGACTTGGGCACCAAGTCCAGTCCCAGCTCACGGTCGGCGTAAAGGTTGTACAAGAGACCTATAGGTTCGAATTGTCAGTGACTCAATTATATAAAAGTGCAAATCCGACCCCACGAACCATGGGAGTTGTTTGCGCCATATGACAACGTTGCATGGGCAGGGTGGGCATTGTGTGCAATGCCAATCTTCTCCCACTGCCGGATATATCGGTGAGAGATTGTTGTATAGTTCGAAGCATCAGAAGAGTGAGCGGTTTGCTTGCTAATGGTGGCCATCGCCTCAATGCCAATGATTCCTTTCAAAGCCAAGTTTGTCTGGTTGCTATAGAATGAGTCAGCATTTGTTTGCAAACGAACCACGGAAAACGCACGCTAGACTTCCAGCAAAGTCGTCAGTAGAAATTTGGTTGGACGGGTACAGCGCATCTTCGATCAGATAGCTTGTCCATACATTGAGCATGTCATAATGCGCTTCAAGGTAGGACGTATTGCCGGCCCTCTGAGCGTATGCCAGAGACATGATAACCATGTTTCCGCACTCTTCCAGTGGCATCGCCTCATCCTTACCATCTGCATGGCCAGTAGCATTGGGATAATTACTTCCGATATCATGCATTGCATAAGAGTTGGGATACTTCCCAGATTCCTGAAACTCATAAAGGGGCTTCAGTAGGAGGTCAAGTAGCTCCGGGTTGGTGTATAGGAATATCGGATGGGCTGGGAATATGACATCAACAGTGTTGATATTTCCGTCGGAAGAGATCTCCTTCATGAAAAGATAAGGATCTGCGATTGTTCCACACAGTTGTGTTGCACCAAATGCTTGCCGAACAGTGAGCGAAGTAATTGTCAGATAGTCCTGACCAGCTGCTGCTAAAGAGTCGGCCGCAATCTTGTCATCTAGCTCTGTGGACAGAGACGAAGAGGTTCCGTAGTCATTATGGAAAAAGTCCAGCTTGAATCGTGGATTGTTAGTGTATGATAGTATCCGCAATGGCTCAGCGAGGACTTACGGCTTCAACACCATCACTAAAATAACTTGTCCATAGCGATGGCAGAGGTGCGTAACCCTTATCAGTCCCATTATACTGCATTGCATCGGTTTGAGCCAGTCCGATGGAGAACAATACTCCAACTGAAGAGTCAACTGATCCCAAATCGTGGGAAAACGCGAACACCGGCCAATTAGTCGAGATTGCGCGATAGTTGGCATCCTGAGAGTTTCCTAACGTCCCATTTGCCGAGAAAGCCCCTCTGACATCTACATCTATACCAGATTGATATGTCATGCTTTCGTTCTCGTCGGTCGCCCAAAACCACTCTCCCCAATCCGCCTGGTCGCTCGTCTCCGAGAAAGCAAGCTGGGTTTGGCGGCTAACCTTGTGGTACGCGACATTGTTGCTGGTGGTTCCGTAGTCCCATGTTGCAGTGGCAGTGCGATCTCCAGAAGTCCATTCTACTGCGTGTCAGTTATCCCGAAACCAACCGTACCAGACCCAGTCTCCACTGTCCCTTGTGAGATTCACTTACCGGCAGAGATATCTGCATAAACTTGCACGTCATGAGACGCGCCATCAAGCGATTCAATTTCCACATCCACGTAAGAGAAAATGAGCGATTGTCTCTTCAGATCATTTGGCGTAATGGGCGATAAGAAAGTGATGTTCATCTGCACTTTGTCGGCCACATTCATGGTAAAGATGCTTCTCGTCGACGTGTAAACATAGGAAGTCTGGTTGACTGTGGTAGTTCCTGGCAACCCCATCCAAGTGTAAGTGGTGCCATCGACACGAACCATACCAGCCCAGCCGTTGATTTGCCCACTGTTTCACATCAAGTCTCAGTCAATTACACGCGTTGATTGTAGAAAATTGCACAGTGGTGCAGCGTAAAGTAGCACTCACGCCCAAAACGTTGGCCATTCCCCGGCCAAATACCCTCCATTACCTCCGTCACTCCCTGCAGCAAGCCAAGTGCTCAGATACGGTGACTTGACTGCCAAAGGTAATGCTGGGGGTCGAGCAGGAGAGAATACGGATGTAGCCCCTGCGAAGGAGACCAACACCGTTACCAGTAACCCTAATATGAACCGCGTCATTGTGATTTAGCCACCAGACACTCAGACTAGGAGCATGACCCTCCTTATAAATAAAAGTCGCCTGTTTCTTCGCGCAGCAAAAAGGGAAGGACAAAAGAGATTAAATTTTGCAGCGATGATGGCGAATGTGGAGTCCGGAATGCTGAACTGGAATGTCAAGGACGTTTGAGCACAGGATCGAGCCAGCATACCAAGCGGAAAAGGAGGGGGTATTTGAAGGACGATGCGATTCAAGGTAGACACGTCCTGAATATTGCGTCAATCTCAATTGATCTAGCATGTTTCAGCGAAAGACCAAGAGATGCGTGATGCAATGTCTTCAGCCGTCGTCTGACCTCACAGTCCTTTGGAGAAGTGCTTCCCCCCCACCCCATGCACATCCAAATCTCCGAGCAGTTTTCTTCACCGTGTCAAATATGGAGAAGCTCGCTGGCATGGAAGCCATGGCTGAATGTGACCAGAACTTACCATGCAAGCTTTAATTAAGGCATCTGGTCTCGGCCGCTCTCTTTCATGCGGAACTGGGGCTGCAGAACCTCCTTAGGCCAGACGGTAATCGGCAATTCCGGCATAGACTGATCAAGCTGCATGGAGGAATGCTTGAAATTCAGTCCAGGTGAGTCTTGGGGCTGAGGCTCGAACGAGTGTAGTCGTGCTGAGAGACAGCCAGACTGAAGCTCAATTCTTAGCATTTCGGAGGGCAGGTGACTACCTTTTGCAGATGGAAACAAGAACGAGTGACAATATCATAAGTTCAAACAAACAACAAACAATAGATTAAAGTGGTCACACATGATGCCAGTCCGTTTGATGAAGAGGGGGGGGCAAGAACTGGAGCGAAATGAATAAGGTGCATTTCAGTGGAGTAGAAAGTAGAATCCCCAAGGAATCATTGGAGATGGACGCGGTGAGAAGGAATCCCCCCTCTTCAGCGAACGGAGACGACAATTTGAAAACGGCAGGAAGTGACATGGTTCATACATGACTAGCATTCAATATTTTAGTATATCTGAAGGGCCGGTTCTCTGCAGGTAAAATTACCCCCGCAGAAAGTGCGATGCCCGTGACATTTCAGTGCATGGTCTTGCTCTTTGGCTGGCAGATCGAAGCTAGACTGACTCTCGTCCGTCAGTCCGATCATCGATAATGCAGCATGCGCCGAAGTCGCTCTCGAATAGTTCAAAGTCTAACGGTTCAGTGGGCATTGTGACCAAAGATGGTGATGGCATCATGTGAAGGAGAAATCAAATAGAGTAGTTCGGGGGTGGGGGGGGATGATTTTCCCCTCATCCAACTTTTTTTTAGTGGATCCCCCCTGCGTCCAGGAACCGGGGGAAGGCTGCACTAAGTGGAACAGGGAGATGAGATCCAGGGGATGATGCAGTGTGACCCTGTCAAGCACCAGGATGGCTGCATGGTCGGAGATAGGCGGAAGACGAGGAACGAGGAAGGAGAGGATGGATTCAACTCAGCTCGACTCGGATAGCGGCAGAGTTCGGTTGGGTTGGGCTGAACTCAAGACTCTTCCAGTTGCTTTTCATCCTTCCTCAACTTTGAGCAAAATAGACTCTTCCTTGCCCCAGATTTCTACCGCCATTTCTCCACCTTTCAAATCTCTCCTTTCGGAGAAATTCCGTTCAGCCTAATATTGCGGCAACTTCACCCCCTCACCAATACGTCTCGTCTGTCTTGTGATATACTTGATGCATGACCGGTGACTACCTCCTCCAGCCCAGAGGCAGTTGAGAGTTCAATTCGGTCATATTTACTTTGAAAATCACGGAATTTGAGCATTCGTATCTTATTGATATCTGAAATATCTTCAAAAGGTAAGTGTCACTGGAATTTAGGTTAATGTAGACATTATGTGCGATCAAACAGAGAAGATCGTGGTTTCATCATGATAAGTCATTGCTACCACCCCATGTCTTATCCACCTGACAGAAATATCCCCTTCCTGCTCCGAGAGAACATGTCGATCTGTCCGTGTCTGCCGTCGCCGCCAGAGAGCCCAGCATGCTCCGGTCTTGCTGAGGGGGTAGAGGACAGACAGATCAGCCAGTCCAGGTATCCATAAGTAAAGAACATCGCCTCGACATGTTGCATTCATGATACTGATACCATTATCATTATCATCATCATAATCGTCATTCATCACGCGCTGGAAGCAAGGGAATAGTATATACTGTTCCTTTTGGGAAGAAATAAGAAATAAGAAAAATCAAAAGAGCAACCTTCCCCAGAGCAGCCAGATTCTCAACCGCGGCCAACAAGAGTCTTGGAGCTGCGAGCTAGCTCGATACAGAACTCTCCCCATTCGCTACCTCCGCTACTTGTCAATACTTCTTCGGCAATAGCGTCTTCCAGCCGCTCACGGTACCGCTGCCGAAACTCGTTCTTGACCTTTTCCAAGTGTCGTGGCTCCCAGTGAAGCCGGACCAGTCGTGAGATCAGGAGCTCGGACCGCTCCTTACCCGTACGTGATTCGCGTAGCGCCTGGTGCAGAAGGAGAGCATCACGCATGGGTCGATTGATTGCTCCGTTCAGTATATGTGCAAGTGTCTCGCCCTGTGAGATGAATTAGCGAAATGGAACTTGAACTACGGCATAGTGAACTTACCACGAGATTTTGCGACTTTTCCATCATAGCCCGAGCGAAATTACGCTGATAGACCTTCTCATAAGCGCGTAGCACTTCTCGAAGATGTGGATCGCTTCGCCGGACGATGATATAGATCATCGCCGTCTCACCCCCATGGCGCGAAACCAGAGCGCGATGTAACTCGTGCACATCTCGCTCAATAAGTTCTGGATCCAGTGGATCTCGTTCGTTCTGTCGAGTCTCTTCAAGAGCAAGTAGGACTGCCAAACGGAATTTATCTGCCTTCAGTTCGGCTTTCATACACTTTTCCAGGCTATCCGAGTACCGTGAATCCCGAAAACATTCTTTAATCTCACTGATTTCGCCATTTGTCCGGCCGAAGAGAGACTCAATCAGGAGTTCACGCCGAGATGTACTTGACTGGTAGTAGCAATTTGCCCAATAGGCCTCGGACTCCCAACGTCCCAAAGCCGTAGCATAGCATACTTTGCCAAAAGCGCTGTTGCCCAGATTCAGTCTGACGTGCTTCGCCAGGTTCACTCCCTTTCCGTGGACTTTGACGTGCTTTTTGTACTCCTTGCGCAGATCCAGGATTTCATCGCTTGTCAAGTGTGGCAACACTTTGATCAGGGTTTTATTGTCAACATGTCGCGTGTGCGATAGAGCCTGTTGCAAGGCTAGAGCATCAGGACCTGCATCGTAGAAGGTAACTCGTTTTCGACTGCTGCTAGGGGCTATCACGACGAGAGCGTCAGGACCGATGGACCCATGTCGTTCGTGCCGTACTCGGCTACTCTCCCGTTTCACACGATCGGGCTTCAACTCCCTCTCGTCCTTACTCTTCTTGCGTCTGTGTTCCCTCTTTCCCTCGTCTGAACTAGTGCCCACTAGCTCTAAGTCTGAGACGTCATCATCGTACCGTGACGAAATGACAATAGGTGATGGCATCGGCGATATGCTTTGATAGGTCCCTTTGTACGGCTCTTGGAGCGGGCTGGCCGGTCGTTGAGTCGGGTCAGGGCCAGCAACTGTGAGATTATGGGCCGACGATACGGAGTGACTATGAGGCCGGCCAGCATTCCGGTTTCCAGGTGCAATCTCCACGTACTGCGGACCGCTTTCCTGACGACTGGCCGGAGTTTTAGGAGGTTGAGGAGCAGCCGTATATTTGACTCCACTATAGGGCGAGTCATTGGCCTGTGAGCCGCCACTCTTCGAGTATTGAGGCGCCGCGGAATACGTGACCGGCTTGGTAGCATTTTGCGCGGCACTTTTGGTTGAGTATTTCACGTTAGGATCAACTTGCGCATACTGAAACGGGGTTGGGGCAGCATATGAGGGCTTAATTGCCGCATCGCTCGATGCGGAGCGTTGATGGGCTGAAGAGCCCACTCCAGCTGCGTATGTATTGGCAGCAGACACCGACAGCGGGCGACCATTCTGCGGTGCATAAGGGTTCTGTGTCGAACTTGGATCGACATATCTGTATGTAGGCATTGGGGCTGCAGCGGTTGCGGCAGGCATCTCAGGCTGAGTAGAGCCGGCGGGGAATGCACCAGGCATTGCTTGATTGGGCCTCTGAGGCAATGGAGGTACAAACCCCGGTCGCTCACACTCAGGTATCGGTGCCCATGTAGATGGTACGGTAGATGAAGCAAGAGGATCACCGTAATGTGACGGTTGAGCGTGAGGATGCTGAGATTGCGCAGCATATTTGAAAGGGTCGGGTCGGGCATAGCTAGGATGACCACCAGGAACCTGCTCCATGCCATCCCCAGAGCGAGATGACGCCCCAGCCGGGGGTACACCCGGATTGAGTGCACCAGACATCACAGCACCACCATGACGCGGTGACGCAGCGCGGCCGGTACCCTTATAGCCGTAATAACTTCGCTCCAGGTCATCATCAGGAAGGTCACCGTAGGCAAGGGCATCATCCTCCGAGTCCGAGTACGAGTTCTCGGAGTAGCTCTCATAGCGCGCATCGCGGCGATGGGCGGAGGAGGAATACCTACTGTCGCGCTTTGCACCTTTGCTTTCGCCCGAGTCAGATTGGTAGTAGTAGTCTCGACCGTGCTCGATTCCTAAGTAAGGATCCCGGCTATCAGAGGGGCCATAACGATAATTAGACCGGTGAAAGTCACCTGGCGCAGCACCCCTGCTCCTGGATCTGGCCCTCAGCTTCCCATCCGCCGGGGCGGAAGACAAATAAGTGCGGTCAAGGGTTGAAGGTTGTCGACTGTCGCGAGATTTGGAACGGTCGCGGATACGGCCGCCTGGGGACTTGGAACGGCCTCGCGACCGTGGGTCGCCCACCTGGAGTGACATGGATGAGGAAGCTAGGAACCGGTGCGACGATGATCA
This sequence comes from Aspergillus aculeatus ATCC 16872, assembly GCF_001890905.1. Taxonomy (NCBI): domain Eukaryota; kingdom Fungi; phylum Ascomycota; class Eurotiomycetes; order Eurotiales; family Aspergillaceae; genus Aspergillus; species Aspergillus aculeatus. The sequence goes on from NW_017962983.1 coordinate 1,369,125, forward strand.
GAGATCAGAGCTTGCGAGCAAGAGTCCCACCGAGGCTGAGAGTAATGTAAATAGTAGAAGGTCAAACAAAAGCAGGCCAAATTGCCACCAAGCGAAGTACCAGTAGATAGGCGGAGACTCAGAAGTGCGATCGCCTTCAAGGTTGTGTGGAGCACAGAGGAAATAACGACTGGGAAGAGCGGGATATGATGACAGGAACGGGGTACCAGATTGGAGAGTCAAAAGGGGAGCAGACTCAGAAGAGAGATTAGGTAAATGTAGGTAAGACTAGGTGACGGTGTTTCTGTCTAGTAAGTGGAGTGACAAGGCTGCGTAAATTGCAGCGAGTGATCATCGAGGGTTTTGGGGAGTTCAGCTGAGCAACAGCAGCTGAAGTCAATCGCGTCCGCATGAGGAGCGAGTTGGTATTCATCCGCGGGGCTGCGCGCACCGCCTTGTCTGCCTTTTCTGCACGCACACACAAACACACAAAAGTGTAACCAGGGCAAGAGTCTACTACTAGAAGGGCTGATGCGCTTGTCCATATTTGTTGCTGTCTTTTCGCGCCGTTAACAACCATGCGACAGTGCAACAGTAGGACTCTCGCTACGGAGTACTAGGCTATCTGAAGACTGAGAAGTGTCGCCCTCCAATCGAGGGCCTGCGAACCCCGTTGGAGCCGCACACCGTCTTCTGCAGCCTTGAAAAACCATCCACTGGGCACGCTGCTTGCTGGTCCACCCTGGGCGGCGGCAGTCTAATCATCATCTCATGTTCATAAGAGAGCTTGGGGTCCGGAATCCACCCGCCTGGGCCTCCGAGGTCCCCTCCCTCCAAGCGTCTGCCGGGACTAGCGCTTCGTATCATTGATTCATTAGAGGGTCTCATTCCCATCATTGGTCCTTTACTCCTCGTTAAGTCAACTAGGCTAGCCTAATCCACTTCTACTGGTCGGGTGGTTGGTTCTCTTCAAAGCAAGAAAGAGGGGTTTTCCTTTTACAGTAATAAGTGCATGCATCCAGTCCAGATTCATGTACTGTGTAGTGAGTGATGGTAACGTTATCTCCGACCGAACAGAAATGACATCAACACTAAGCTAGCAGACTATACTTGAACACCGGAATATCTACTAGATACACACAGCCTTATTACCGAAATGAATAAACCAATTTCACGCACGGAGTCTGGCATGCATTACCCGCTATAACAGCGTCGAACCATCACAGTAACAGGCATGATACAAACATGCTGAAGCTTTAGCAAAACCACGAGTCATGGAAGTAGTTCGACAAGACAGATTCAACATAAAGGGACCAGAAAATCATCAGAAGTACAAAGAAGGAATGGAATTGGGTATGACTTGTGGACGCAATGGGTAACAAAATCAGATAGATGACCAAGCAGTCAGGTGCTTAGTCGAAAGTGCCGCAGTAACGCTGGTACGTTAAAACATGGGGTTGATATCACATCAAAGGGTAAAGGTGTTCAAAGAGAGTATCTAACGTTGAATAGCGTACGCGAGAGACCTTGGCCCAGCATTTCTCATCAGCAGCTTCGGCTGTCGAGAGGCTGGCGGCCTCTCTTCGCATCATCAACAGGTAAAAACAGTTCACAAGATCGGGTTGCTAATAACCAATGCTGTGGCTGCAACAAGCAAATATGAGAAGATGGTGGTAGATAAATCTCAGACAATTTAGCAGAATGCAAGCCATATAAAACGACTGTCGAGAGTGCAGGGGATCACTCAAACCGACGGAGATCAGGCCCAGTCTTCCCGCCGTATACCTTCTTCTGGGCAAGGTCTTTGGAAGGAGCAGGAGACGTGGCGACATGACGGTTGAGGCGGCTGGTTCTCCATCTCTCATACCAGACGACACGACTCGCTTCCCGAAGCTCGATCCGCCAGTCATTGAAGACAGCCTCCTTCAATTTGAGGAAATCGCAGTGCTCTGGATTGTATGGGTCGGCAAACCCCCACGCGAATTTGCGGCCAATGGGCTCATCCCCAGACTTCAGCGAGTATGGATCGGGAGACAAAGTGGTGAAGGGAAGTAGCTGAGGCACGGCTTGGGACTCGGGAGCATTTTGGCTGGGTTCGGATAGGGCGGAAGACCTAGAGATACCCTCATCATCGCCAGACTCCTCCTCGTCACCGCTTTCTGAAGAAGTATATTCTTCCTGATCTTCCAGAGTCAAGATTTCCAAGGGATCTATGTTGACCTTTTTGAGACTTTCCCAGACTGCCTTCCTCAAGTATGCCATGTGTCCGGCAGTGATTGTGTCAGCTTTGCTGATTACTGGGACGACAGTGGTCTTTCCCACCATGGTTCGTAGGACTTGCACATCCAGTCTTTCATCTAGGATGCCAATTATGGTTGAGTCGGTTGATCTTGGAGTCCCTTGCGCTGCTCTTTCAGCGGCCGCAATGTTCTGATCCAAGCGTACGGGATCGAGAACCAGGAAAGTGCAGTGTATGTGCGTGTCTCGGGCGTTGGGAGAGCGAATGACCTTCGTTTCCTCCCTCAAGGTTTCCTCGAACTTGCTCTCCAAGAAGCCTGTTACACCACGTAGTTGGATATCGACAATGTTCTTCTCCAAGCCCGGCGAGTCCCAGAAAGTAAGGCCTACCCGCTCACCGTCGATTTCAGTCTCAAGATAGGAGGAAGTATAGCCTTCACCTGTTGTAGACAGACCCTCTTGATCTTCCAGGCCACTCGGCTGACGATTGGAATGCTTGCTGGGCAGCTCCAGAGACTTTCTGAGAAACTTGAGGAACGATGTCTTGCCCGAGTTACTTGCGCCGACAACAAGAACACTGACGCACGTCAGTATATTGTATCGATAGATGCCCACGGATTAATGACAGCTTACTTGTACGGAGTAGGATCTTTGCGACGACGTAGACGACGCGGGTTGTTGACGGAACTAGCAGCGCTGCTTACATAGCTATAACGTCCACGGTTTGCCATGCTTTCCGCACGCGCGTATGGATCGCTGCTCTCTGGCTTCACTGGCGTACTCATCGTACTGCGGGACACACTCTGCGGACGGGGCACGGGGGACTGTGTGGGAGGCGCTGCAGTGGTTTCTCGTGGTGACTCGCCACCAAAAGTGTCTAGGACTGGAGCCGGAGACAAGCTTGGAAGACGGGGAGGTTGGTGGTATAGCATTGATGCGCGTTGATGGTGAGATTCCGATTCCGTCGGTATATTCTTGCCACTTTTGCTTGCAGATGGTCTCCTCTCACCCAAGAGTTCAATTGATTTGGAGCGACGAAGGAAGCTTAAAGATGACGCTCTGCGTTGATCCTTTGTCTCTGCGGCGACAACGGAAGGGTCAGTCCGAACCGGAGTCCGGGGTGTTATTGATGTGCTTGCCATTGGGTTTTATTCTGGGTCACCTCTGCTTTCTCTTATCACTTGACTGGCTGTAACACGAATGGGGGGGGGCAAATGGCCAAACAGAAGTGGGGTCACTGGGAATGATCGTGTCTCAGATATAGTCAGTAATAATTCATTCACTTTAGCAATCCCGAATTTGCTCTCGGCTCAGTCCAGACTAGAACCGAAGGATCCAAAGGGTAAATTCAGCTAGAGGGGTGGTGAATTGCAGTCAGTCGATGAATTCTTAAAGAGGTGGTTTTGGCACGGTATAATATGCGCCGCACCCCCTGACCGGAAGACCCATTGTTCTCAACGGATCGCCTGTCCCCGGATTGCGAGATGATTAACGTACCTGATCTGTTCGAGTGGCTTCGCTGTTCTTCTAATCTCGCTTGCACTAATTCCTCTTGACCAAACGACGGACAAACGGACTAGAAGAAGAGAGCAGAGAGAACCGACACAATTATCAGATGTCTGCGCAATCGCTTGACCCGAGATGAGACGAGAAGTCCAGCGACCAGGTGTTTATTCCAATCGACTTTGCACAAGCTCAGCAGGTGGATCGTCCAATTGAAAGACCTTGCTACCGCGAATGTACTGTACAGCAAGCAATATGAAAACGAAGGCCAGCAAGCAATACGTCAGCACTGCAGTTCGATCCGACCAGGGAATCTTTGAAAGCGATGCCTGCTCAACAGCGTCCGACTAAAGCGGCGCTGCAACTGAAACGGGAACAATATGAGAAGAAGGAAAAGGGGACACAAAAGGATATGAAGGATTGAGCCCGAGACCGAGAAGAGCGGCGCAAAGGTTGGATGGAGCTGGAGGATAGATGATGATCGGCCAGTGAGATTGGACAAAGGCGATGCTGCCTTTAACCGGACTGGGCTGATGTCGACTGAACCTTCTGCTTCGCAGAACAGAAGCTCGACTGACAGACACAGTGCAACTGCAGACTTGCAGCACGTTTGCCTTTCTCCAGGACAACTGGACTTCTGGACCTGCCTGAAGTCTGTCTTGTTTGTGAGAATGAAAGCCAATTATTTTGTGTTGGTTTGCTTCCCACGTTATTTCTTTTTCTTCTATTCCAAATCTCTTTTCGTCATTTCTCTAGGTACTTTTGCACGTCTACAAAGGCGGAGAGAAGCTTGAGAAGCTTTTGAGCCGGAGGAAATTCAGGGGCAAAGCGGTAGCGAAGCTCGGTCTCTTCCAGACTCTCTCAGCAGTGTAGGTTGGTCTAGTGCAATTTGGGGTTAGTGAGCACTGGGTTGCTTTGCTAGGACAGATTGTTTAGCCTCTAAGCTGTTGGGGTTTTAGCTTTGAATTGGATGGATGCTGGAGGGGCGAGCCGTTTGATTGATTACAGCTAACTAAGTTAGTTACTGGCTCTCAAATCTGGGTCTCTTCTCTCCTAGACTCTGATGTTGCTAATGTTGTACGACGACAATTTCCGTACGCGTGGTTAGCTTCTATTACCCGGAAATTAGTGTACAATCCCCGTACATGGGTAAGAGCTTCAGGCTCATACGGAATGAAGCTCTACAATTGACTGTGATTCCTTTGCGATTGGAATGCTGAGGGAAACAGCTTAAGCCGCGCTAAGCTGGCTGATCCATCTCGCAACAATTGATTGAGGCACAGTGAAGTAGATTTAATTTTTCAACGTTCATGCAGCGAAGGACGGATCGAATCGCGAATTGGGGCAGATATGGTTGCCGTTCAATACGTCCCCGATACCCCTCGTATTGACCGTCCTGCACGTTCAACTGACGATCAGGCGGTGGTCAAAACTCCCCAAGTACAGTACACGTGGGTACCGTCCTGTCATTCCTCGTTAGGTTGTTTATCTCTTGCATCTAGGCGACATTCCTCTTATCGTGATTTTTCCCCTTTCCCTTTCCCCGGATTTTCTGAGCATTTGCCTCAACACCCCTTTGACTCCCAGTCCATAGTTGTCGGATTCTTCAAGGTCGTGGGAGAAGTCAAAGTCAGGAAAATTGAACAGCCTCGGCCATTCTTGGGGGCTTTATCGGTTCAGCCAGCACCTGCCTCATACAGTGAGTGGCCCCTTTTTTCTTAGTGCGGGGTGGGGGTCACTTTCCGTTCCGAGTTGCCCGTGTCTTACGTGGGCAGAGACTGCGGATGCTGTTTTGATGCCTGGTCCTGACTAATGAGAGCAGTAGATTCACTTCCTGGTCTGCTTTTCGCTCTAATTGGTAGAGGGAATATCACAATCGAGAAACAGACGGTTCCAACAGTCTTTGCATTGACCATGCTAAGAAGAACTCACGCAATCCTCACCAAGCCCCTGAGTCATGGCCAAGGAGCACAGAGATACTGAATGCGACCGGAGGGAGCGCAGCATTGGGAAGTGGCCCAGCTGCATCCCATACATTAATTCAGCTTGTTGGAATTTTAGGTTTTTCATTATTGAAAGCCAACATTTATGATCCCTGGGCCTTTTAGCCAGCATATTTTCGGAATGAATCCTCATATTGCTGGCCCCATACCGATCATTAGAATTCCCCTCCCTCGGCATTCAGAGCAAGACACCCTCCAGGCCCCACACGTTCTCTCCCCCAACATCGGATTCTGCAGTTGTCATCATTTGGGAATCGCATGATACCTTGCTGAAAACAAAAAGTCCTCTTATATACTGGTGAATTATCAATGCTTCCTCGTGGTCTCGCCGTTACTCCAGATTCGGAACGGGAGAACTATGCACGGGCTTTTCGGACACACTTCGGATCGGACGATGTGTTTGAATTTGGGACCGTTCGGGCCCCCGGTGTATTTGGCTTGCCCAAAAAGCTCCGGTCCACCCGGCAATGCATCGTCTCCCCATTGACCGTTGTATTCAAGCCAGTTGACCGGGTACTTGGAATCATAGGGCTGGAACTTCTTGCTCGTTGCATCGTAAATATATGCATATGCATTGAGGGTCGGATCCCACAAAACCCCGCGATCGGTGTAATCGACTATCAAGCCCGTGGGAAGGTTGAAGTTGGGGATGGTATGATCATGAGACCTGTCGGAGAATACGGTAAGCTCCTGACTCAAATACAATCATTGAGATATCATACCCAGCAGTTGCATACACAGCATGTGTTCCATTTGCGGAATAGGCGATGGGCCGCTTTCCCTTCTTCTCTGTGGCTTCATAAGTGAAAGCCTGTCCACCAGCGTGCTGGCTATACCAGAGCGATCTGGGAACTCCATACTCGAAGCGAATCATGTTGTGCTCCCTATTGCAGTGTGAATATCGCAGCCATGATGGCTACGGGGAGGGTGTCTTACCAGTCACCGACATGGTTGCCGAATTGCATGCCCAAGACCGTGTTGCCCTGGTTATATCTACAAGACTCGTTAGCCGTGAACCCCACCCGCCCCCCCTCTGCTTGGTCTGCTCACTCACGCAAAGAAGTAAAAGTAGAAGGCATCCAAGGTTCCATCACCATGATCGCGAACGACGATGGTAGATGATACAGCACCTTCGGTCACGCCGTGAAAATCAGGATCTACCCCATAAAACCACGATGGTTGAGGATCCGCATCGATCCCCTCCTTGGACGTGAGATACACGCTCGTATTGCCCACGTCATTGAGGTACGCGAGGTTATCTAGAGTTGGTGGCGACGGTGACTCTGGAATGGATGACCAATTTACCATGGGAATGGTGTTTATGAGCTGTTGACTGATGTCGGAAGGCCTGTATACATCTTGGATGTGTAGCCATACAAGCGGTGCTGTGGGAACCAATCAGATCACATGCACTCGCTTCGCGGTGTTCACTCACCGTATTCTATCACATATGCGGGGATCGTAGTTACTGTTAGGGAAGTAATCGAGGCGACAGACAGGACACTCTCCGTGGCTAGTAGAGGTAGCTGGTAGAGGAGTTTCAACATGTTGACATACTGGAAGAAACAAAGTCTACATATGGTTTCGAAAAGCTGCTGCTGCCTCTTGTCTCGATGCAGTATTCTAAGTCGAGGATTAAGGGGCCTTCCAAGTCTAATACAAAGTCCTGCACCCTTTTTTCCATCTTCACATGCGACACAGCGATGATTTCGGTGTCCAAAACCACTGCTTTTTGTCTTCAGCTCCAAGGTCAAGCGCTCACAGTCAGGGTTCTGTCAGCCTTGCTTCATCCTCAGACCGTAAATCATCAAGCTACTGGGTCAGGCTCCCTGGTTGCAGAGAAACCAGGGTCTAGCATAACATGCAGTTTCAACAGAACCTGAGCTTTGCTATTGACCAATGGGCTTGACCTAGGGCACATTTGGTCGTTCAAATTGGAATTTGCACGATGACTGGGTGATCGGCAAGGTCGAACCCTGCAGCTTGTGAGGAGGTTTGGGACCCCGTGAGACTCATAATGGCCAGGAGCAGGCCCCTTACCCTGGCATGTCCAGCTTCGATGTCCAGGGAAATGACACCATCTTCAATCCACTCCTCCTTGTCCTCACAAACACAACCCCATGCAGATGACCAATAGTCTTGGCACCGGCACTCCCTCCCCCATCGAGTGATTGATGCGGGTGACAATCAATCAACCCAATTAGGTTTCTGCGGCATTGAGAACGTCAAACATTTGAATTCATAAACAGTCACACCACGAATCACCCAGGCTATGATATGCTATGCACACAAAGTCGAGTCACGGTCGAGAGAATGACCCACCATCACTACTGCCTCATCCTCAGTTCCCCAATTCCTCCTTCTTCGCCTGCTCCGAGATCAATTTAAGAATCCGCACGTCCAACGGAATCCTCTCGCCCAACCACGTAGCACGCTGCGTATGATTACGCAGTTCCTCCGTCTCCACCGTATTTGGATGGATTAAAGCACTCAACGGGCCTCGATTGATGACCAGCCATGGCACGAATGCTCCAAACTGCGCCGGGGTGAATATATTGACCTCGAACATGGCCACGGGATGCGGTCCTACGGGACGATCGAAGAAGGTGTAGATCCGGAGTTCGGGGACTGCATCCATATGGGTTAATGACAATTTTCAAGAGCCCACCTGCACCTTAATTATCTGTAATCCAAGACGCAGCGTGGCCATTTGGAAGCCCACGTGCGGAGGTATACAGAACGCTGGACTAGGGGGAAAAAAAAACAAGCTTACATTCTCGTCGGATCCTTTCCCAGAGTGCCTTGGCGAAAGTGACTTGGTCGGGGTCATTCTAGAAACAGACACCCCTAAATTAGATCTGGAGGATATGCGATTGGGTGCATTATGGCTGGCTCATCCTGGGGGCTTGAACTCACTTGAAAGTGATAGATATGTATGTCGAAGCCTCCGCGTCGGTCTTTCGTGAGGGGATCCGGGAATTCCTCGTATGCTTTGCTCAGGATGCCATGTTGGGGGTTCTTGAGGGACTTTCCGTCCTCGTTTCGCTCACTTAAGCCGCAGTATCTCAGTAACTCGTGTTGTGGAGAATAGCTTGGCCAGGTATTGTTTCGTGAATATGCGAAGGCTAGGATGGACTTACTCTGAGAGCGGCTCCAGGTTCTCGTACCCTTCGAGCGGGGAGGGGTATGAAAAGGCAAATTGATCCGTCATCTCTTGTATACTGTTGAACAGTACTGTAGGGTTGATGTTGTGGGGAGTCACGGTTGGCTGTGCTTGAGTATAAATTCGACCCGTTCCGCGATGTTCCAAACCACAATCACCTACTTAATTCTTTAAAACGATGATCATCTGACAGACAGGCGGGTATGTACTTCCGACGAGCGACAGCAGGTTACAGAACAGTTGACTTATCAGATATGGTGCGAAAAGTCTATTCTTTAAGGACTTTACAAAGTACCATCACAAGGCTTCTATCTACATTACCAATCATAATCTCCGTTAACTACCAATAACTTGAGCCCATTGTCCCACCACTTAATAATCGTTGCGATGAGGCGATTAGTGACCGATTTTACAAAGCCATGACGACAATTCCGCACTCCTGACCAACCGCGCGGAACTGGACGGGTTTGGATCTTGGCACTGCATCCGCAAAGTGTTCGAGACAGCCAAGCCATCATGACGATCATATTCTTTCAGCTGGTTGTAGCTGATACCAATGGGATTGCATGTGTAGTACTTCTTCGCAAGGCCAAACGATAAAGCTAAATCCTATCTCTCACAGCTATTGATAGTATACATCTATGTACTGCCGATGCGGGGTAGTTAGGGGCGGGCGCCACTTTATTTATATTTCCGTCGAGATTTAACCTGTCAAGCTATGAGTACGAGTGTAAACTGACCTTTATGCCTCTGATAATTTGGTAGTTATCTGAGAAGAATTCTCACACAGAACCGCATGTGTGCACAGTAATGCGAAACTCGTTCCATGATAGTGTAATAGTCTTTATGATATAGGTTATCCATAAGAGTAATGCTACGGTCCCGTGCCAATTCCAAGACGATCCTCTATTAGTCCCAGGGGCTACCAGGAGGCCTTTACATCAATATGTCCATCTTCATCCACGTATTTACCGCGGTCCCATTCCCGACCCTCACCTTTCTTGGACCATTTCACAGTTTCCAGTCGACCATCGGTATCATCCTCAGGCTTGGAGGTAGTGTTGCTTTTCCAACGCTCCACAAAATCCGTGCTGAACCCAGCTTCGCGGAGCCGCTCCTCGCCTTTCTGCTTCCAACGAGCACGGTCACGGAGAGCTTCCAAAGCATAATCCCAATCATCGTCGCCGGTCATGAGACCAGGAACGTGTCTGCGAGAGTTCTTGTTACTGGACTGTAGATCGTCCTCTTCGAGCTGCAGGTCTGTGGCTGGGTCATAATCGGGTGCGAAATGGACGTCGATGTTGCTCATATTGGCTTTGTAGGCACCTCGGCCGCGCGAACGAATCGGCGCCGGCTCCTCGGATCCATCTTTTCTCGGTGGTAGGGGTCCAACAAGATCCTCTAGTGGATCCGACTCGCTTTCCGATGGCTTGCCTTCAGTTGCTGATGGGTGACGACGTGGTGGGTCCTCGCGCGACGCCCTATGGCCTCTGGAGCTATGACGATCATAGTCCTTAGGGTGAATCCTCCTCTCATTGTCTGCAGTTGTGCGCTTGTCCGACCTTTCGTGGGACCGAGACCGGGAGCGTGGCGGCGACTCACCACGCGTACGGTAGCTTTTGCGAACACTTCTGGAGCTTGAGTTTCGATCGATCCGTGGGGATCGACTCCTAGACCACGAAGAAGATCGATGTCGACGACTTCTTCTGGAATGATCATGCCGGCTGACTTTGGTGTCATCGACCTTGTACCTCCTCCGGTCACTGCTGCGCATGTGATCACGCTCCGTGGACCTCGAACGACTCTCGTGTTTCCTCCGACGGGAGCTGTGTCTGTCCTCGCGCTCTTCCCTGCCTTTCGTCCGCGAGCCTCGGTGGTCTGAAGGATAATCGCGCCGCCGCCGATGCTCCCGGCTTGACTCATGGGTTGAAGTGGACGCTGGATTTCTCAACTGCCGCATCCGCTCCCTCGCCTCTCGCTCCTCCTTCCGTTTCAACGCCGCATTATGACTGTCCGTCTCCTTGATGATATGCCGGAGAAACCTCGTATTGGGTTTTGGGGCAGCGCCTGTAGGTCTTGCGGGCTTGTATGTCAGCTCTTGCCCTCCTAAACCCCAGAGAACGGCATGCGCAAAACCATCGGTGCTCACCTTCTTGGCATATATGCTTCCAAGCCTTGTGCGGAGTACTTGAGGGAGCTATCGCGCGCCTCGCGCGCAAGGACTTGGGCAACGTAGTCATCGTCGTCGAGCGCGCCGAGCGATTTCGCTGAATTGGAAGACATGGTATCAGACGGTGCTATCGGTGGGGAATGCAGGAGATTTGATGAGTTGGGGAAATTGCATTATCGTCGGAAGCGGGGCAGATGGAGGGGATGGTATTTAGACATAAATGGAACGCCGGAGTCGCATTCACCACTAGCTCATTAAGCTTAACTGGGAACAACCTGAATTCAATGTCCCTGCAGATGTGAATACAAATGCAAGATACGATTGATTGCAGGAGGAAGCTACGAGCGGCGATACTGGCTGGTCATTGCGGCGGCGGAGACTTCACCGCCCAGCCCCGATAAGGCATTGTGGGTCGACAAGGGCCACCATGAGTGGGAAATCCACTGTTTACCTCCGCATGTTCTGCCGACACGCGCAGCAGCAGCAGAAAACCGCCGCTAGATCGTCAAATCCTCTTCGGTCGGCTACACACTTTCACTAATACATGGCCATTAGGCTCAATAAAAGTCCTGTCACCTACCTCATACCTGTTTAATATCTACACCATCACCATACGATAAGACATGTCCGACCCGAACCCCGCGGAAGTACGAAAACAACTCCAGCAACTGGAACAGGAAAATGGCAACTTGAAGACGCAGCTGAATATCATACGGATCAGCGAACCAATATTTTCTCCGAAATCTGAGGACCAGGCCACTACCCCTTCGAAGCGCAACTCAGATGTCTCTTCCCTCGATAACCCAACACCTGCTTCATTGGAGGCGGACCTCAGCCACTACAAAGTGCGAACCCTTCAATCTCTTTATTTTTTTTTCTAGCGAAAGTCTGAAAGTAAGCGCAGGGGAGTGGTATACTGATCAGCCATCTTTGAAGGAGTTATTTTCGAAACTACGCTTCTCTTATGTAGAGCAAGTGACAAAGGAGAAGTTCCTGCGCGCGATCGTCGGCGATCCTCCTTTGGTCGTTGGGCACAATGAAAACGTCGAACTCGAGACGCAACTGGCCGAGGTGAAGGCAGAACTTCGCGCAAGGAAAGAAGAGGTCCGGGCGATGACTGAAGAGATGGAGAAGATGGGTCGGGATTTGGCAAATCGTGAGTGCTCATAACATGCCAAACGAAGTATTGTGCAAGCTTGCCTGCCTTGGAAGGTGAAAACGCCTAACACGATCTTATTTTGAGACGCGCAGGATACAAAAACGTGCAATTGCAATTGACTAAGCTTTCAACGCTGCCGGAATCGATCGAGAATCTCGAATCAACCATCGAAGAGTTGCGTGCTAAACAAGTCACGAACGCAGATGCATCATCGTCTCAGAACTTACCTCTGCCGGCTACATTGAGCCTTCTATCCGAACGGGAGGCCGAACTGGCGGCGCTTGATCGACAACTTGCCGCGGTGCAAAACGCCTTGCCCCGCAAGACTAGAGAGGCCGAGGCGGTGGAGCGCGAATTAGGTGTTCTAGAACGGAGGAAGACAGAAGCCATAGCACAGGCGCAGGAGATTCAGAGGAAAAAGGAAGAGGGGGAGAGCGACGGACTCGAAGAAATGGGAAGATGGTACAGAAGCGCAGAAGAGACGCTAAAGAGACTGACGGGCGTGCAAGGATAGAAGGTGTTGATTTTGAGATGAGTGACGACTACGGATTTTTTATTGGTGTAAACGGCGTCTTGTCCTGAGCCTGCTCTACAGATTGAGAATGCATGAAATTGGTAACACACGCGCAACTACGCAGAGAAGAGAGTAGGGCGACGAAAGTAAGCCGAAGGCTATCTGTTCATTCATGGTATTGCAAGACCGTACAACGTGATACGCGATACTGCAGCCATAAAGGAACCCCGCAGTTTTAATTTCGCTAACGAAACCCGTCCGTACTCCTGTTTTAAATCGTTTACTCCTCCTCTTCCTCCTCCTCACCGGCACCGCCGGAAGCAGCAGCGGCCTTCTTGCGCTGGACACGGCCAGGGCGGCCACCACCGTAGGGGGAGGTGAGAGCGAAGTCGATGTGCTTCTGGGAGTCGAGGCGGACCATGAAGGAGGGAACGTTGACGATCTGCTTGCCGACACTGATGATGAGGGTTAGCGCAAATCCATGGTAATGGATCAAGTGATGGTCGCATACCGGATGTGGCGCTGCTTGATCAGGACACGAGCGTGGTGGATGGACTTGGCAAGGCCAAGCTTGTAGACGCAGGTCTGAAGACGACGCTCCAAGAAGTCCTCAACACGGAGGGCCAGGACGTAATCGAGCTTCATGCGAGACTCATCGAGGACACCGATGCGGACCAGACGGCGAATCAAAGCGTTACCTTCGAAAAGACGCTTGGGGTCCTTCTCGTCGAGGGTGAGGAGCTCACTAAGACATGGTTAGCGCTTGGGTCGAAGTTGGATCGCGCGGTCGCATTCGAAGATTATGATCGGGTGGTGAGTCGCATACCGAGCAGCACGACGAATCTTGGACAGGGTGAGCTGGACACGCCACACCTCACGCTTGTTGCGCAGGCCGTACTCGCCGACAATCTTCAGTTCCGAGTCACTATAGCATAATTAGACACAGGAACACACGACATAAACAGAAGCACGCTTCTGATCAGTGGCCGGAGAGTACTAACAGACGGGCCGACTCGAAAGCTATATCGATATTAGCACATGACCAACTTCCATATGTATCGAGATTTTTTTTCCGATCCCAAACTGATAAGGCTACTTACGACGACGAGGGACCTTGTAGGTCTTGGAGTAAACGCGGCTACATCGCAGCAATTCGAGTTAGAAAAATGCGACACCTCGAGTTCTCATCGTAGACCGTATACTCACGGGACGGGGGCCATGACTGCTGATTGCGCGTTGTCGCGATGTTGTCGTGCTACCGAACTTCACAAGAATCGTAGACGTTCAGGATGATGAAGAAGCGTTTTGGAGATGGAGACTAAGCGAGCGAAGGTGGAGCCGCATCCGGATTAGTGCGAGGGCTAGCCCTCGGCGGCGGAGAACGGGCACACTAACTACCCGAACAAGTCTACACCATCGCGACGGGCGGCAGAGTGAGGCACTTTTTCGACGTCGACAAGTTCTCAACACCAGCACCACCAACACCGCCGAAATGGGTCACTCGCACGGTTTGAGAGCCGGCACTCGGGTATGTCGATATCTGGAGGATTTTTGCATCGCCAATTTTCGCTGGTTGGGACGCACGCGCTGACCACAAATTATCGTTCAGTATGCCTTCAGCCGCAACTTCAAGGAGAAGGGTCAGATCGCCCTGTCGACCTACCTGAAGACCTACCGGTACGACCGATTTTTTCCCTCCGCCGAAACAACCGGTATATACGTGATTTGCAGGATCTGATAGTTTTGATATAGGGTTGGCGACATCGTCGATGTCAAGGTAAACGGTGCCGTTCAGAAGGGGTCAGTACCAAATTTCCGCTCGATACAGCCAGCCGTGACGAGTCCGAAAAGAACGACTTGGCCTGGTTGCCTCCCGCCAACGTGATCGAATGGTTTTTGCTGAGATTTGGAATAGTATGCCCTACAAGGTCTACAACGGAAAGACCGGTGTTGTCTACAACGTCACCAAGTCCTCCGTCGGTGTCCTCCTCTACAAGGTCGTCGGCAACCGCTACATGGAGAAGCGCATCAACGTCCGCATCGAGCACGTCAAGCACTCCCGCTCCCGTGAGGACTTCATCAAGCGCGTCAAGCTGAACGCCGAGAAGAAGCGCCAGGCCAAGGAGCAGGGTGTCCACCTCCACCTCAAGCGCCAGCCCGTCGGTCCCCGCGAGGCTCACACCGTTGAGGGTTCCGCCCCTGAGACCATCACCCCCATCCCCTACGACACCCACATTTAAACGAATGATATCTGGTCGTTTGCGGTTGCTTGGTGTTTCTGGGTTTTGCATCTGGGGGTTAACCTTTGCATTAAGATGAGATGAAGCAGGGTTCCCGGGTGTACTAGCACACCTTGATCTTGTGCATAGATTCCCCTGAATGAAAGAAAAAACAAAATTTTCATTTCCTTGTTCAAAAGCATTCCAACACGACCTGCGCCCATCGCCGAGCTGTCATGAGTTTATTCCGCACGTCTTCATGAGGACCGCTGGCGGTCGTCCCGCCACCTCACAAGACAAGAGCCGACGAATTCCAAACCCCGAATTCATCTCCGACGTTCTGCTCTGTTGGAGGTCCATATCGTCTTGGTCATGTCATCGAACTGTCGATACCCGATTTTATGCTGGGATACCCGAACCGCTGCATACTCAGTCGTTGTACCGATACGCCCCGTAAGGCCAGCGCCTCATGCAAAGCTCTTCCAATCGTCAGCGCTCTCCATATCCTTGTAGTTCTAGAACCTTGCAATCTCGGTCCAGGTAGTTACATTATAGCCCAGTCGCACCCAGCCTTCATAGGGATATGACCCTCGTACCGGTGATGTCACCCCGGATCTCTTATCGGCGCCGCACCGTCGCCCTTATGTAGGCTAGAGTAGTGGATCTAGATTCATCCAGAACCCTAACGCTGTTAACGTCTAGTATGTTTATCCTCTGGCTACATTATGAGCTATGACTCTTGGGATCGCTGATCGTATCGAATTTGATCCGACCAAGAATTTGGCACTCCACTTTTGCAAAGCATTCTATGAGTACCTCATTATCTTTCGAAGTCATTTGTATACTGCGGCGAATGCAGTTCTTGAATGCCTTCGAAAATGGGTCTGGTTCGCATGCATTGGACGAGAGACTTCATTGTGTTTCACGCGTGGACGAACTCCTTGTAATCGCAGGTCGACTTTTAAGTTTCTACTTTCAAGAGCAGCAAAGCGCTGGTGATTCCGGTGATCATACAGATTAAGTGACGATTTGACAGCGTACGATGTTCATGAGCTATGAAGCACCACCATTCAATCTGCTGTCGACCCGCTCAAAAATAGTTCAACGTAACGATACCCGCGGCCGATTGGGTGTGAGTATTTTCATAGTCTGAAAGGAGAAGAAGAATTTAGGAGTGCACTGTGTGATTCAACCAAGCCTTCACTAAAGCCTCGAGTTTCAATCAATGCCCGGGAGCACCGGCAGCAAGACGGCTGTTGTTGCAAAAACATCCTCCGACCGTATCAAAGCCTTATATTAGGTGAATCAGCGTGACCGCTTGGGTTGAGGTTCTGTATCAAAGTTATGTGGTTTAGTTGGCCATGCGGTAAAGGTGGTAGGTAGGTGTCGTGCTGGGAAAGCGACTACTTGAACTCATCGTCGGCCAGTGCATCTGTGTATTCTGTGCACTGCGGTATTCGTGGGAAGTCGCAGCCAGTGAGCATCGATGTAACCGATAAATTGCGATCAACACAGACAGTGTGAGATAAGTTGCTGGCACTGGGGGCTGAAGGTGTTGTTAACACCAAGTGAATCTATCCGATGCGGGCGGCAACAAAGGCTCCAACGCGGCTCCAGCCACAGGGTTTGCGGGAGGTGGCCGCGCTAACCGAAAACAGCCACCCTAGTGCCTCAACCTGAACCGTCCCGTCAAGTCACCGTCAATGACTGCAGCAGCCATCACCCGATCATTCACAAGCATCACCACCTCCTCTATCGCAACCTCCCCCCCCTTAACGGGTCTGCCTGGGCAGCAGCTTTCACTTCTCACTCTACAAGCTCTCATACGCCTGCCCTTCCTCCGCCTTCCTATCTTTCCCTGGCTTTCCAGCCATTCTGCTGATCTTGGTCCCCTCTCCGCCGTCCACCTGGTCGTTCGGAGCTTTTACGGCTCAAACAGTTGAGCTAGCAAGTCCAACCGTGGCGATCTCTGATACCTGACAATAGGTATATCCTCAGACCATTCCTTTGCATACATCCATGACTTTCGGATCTCAGCCGCCTCTTGTTTCCATATTTACCTGTTCAGAACACTTGTCTAACAGATGTCGCAACCTGTTGGCCTCACAGACTCGAGAATTGTTATGGCAGAGCAGAGTAACCACGATGTGGTAAACCAAACCCTGTCGGGCGGCGATCCTTCGCCTTCCGACGTTCCTGCGAGCACCGCCGACAAGACACCTGTTGGAGGGGACGCGGGGGAGACGAAAGATACCGCTACAACGATACGAGGCGAGACGGGGACGAACGCTCAACAGGGTGAACGCAAGATGGGTGCAGCAGCAGAACCCTCAGGTCAACACGGGAAAGGAGAGGACTCTGAACAAACGCCGAGTGTGAGTGGCCTAACTTGAATCGTGTGTCGCGACCTACAGTATACTGAATGAGATCAGGACACTTCGAAGTACGCTCCTGTGCCGGTCGCAGCACGAGCGCTAGAAATGAACGGTGTAACATCTGGGTCGGATATTGGGGAGGACACAGCTTCTCAAGGGGGTTCTGAGTCCGACGCAAGTCGTGCTGAGAGCAAACTCCATGCGCGTGCCAGTTCAAAGAAGCCGACGTCATTTAAGCCGGTCACTTTTGCCAAATTTTCAGTTCCCAAGGCGCCAGGCACTCCTCCCATCAGCAAACCCTCCGAGAAAGGTAACTCGAATAAATCTGCTTGTCGAGTCCATGTTCTAACGCCCCACAGCCCCCTCCTCGACTCTGACAACTCCCCTGGGTACGCCGCAACAGACCTCACGACCCCGATTGGTCGTAAAGTCCACTAGCAGCCTACGGGATTCGTTATCAAAATCAGGCACAAGCGCATCCAAAGCAGGTGGTAACGGACCGGATCCAAATCAGGTTTGGAATAAAAATCGACGTAAGGCTTAACATACGACCTGCTGTTATTAATCCCTTGCTAACACTGTTTTGCATTCAGCGGTTCAGCAAACTCCCCCTAAACACCTGACTGATGAGGAACTCAAGCAACAATATGGCATCCACATGACTTCTAGAATCCAAGAAGACGGCGCGGGCACAGAATCGAAATGGGCAGATATCGATGACGACGAAGACGACTGGGCTCCTGAGACAATTGAATGGACTGACGGGACGAAAACGAACCTTACTCACCCGGAGCCTCCCACAACAGCGCCGATACCGACTCAAGAAAAGGCCGTCGCAGATTTCCAAAAGGATTTCCCTCTAGTCGAGCAAGCTGCGCCTCTAAAAGAACTCCCGAAGCCGGTTCCAAATATTCCCAAAACCATAACTTCAGTTGGTCCAAACCCGACTGTCCTACGACTTGGCGCGAACGCCGAAAGACAAGCTAAGAGCGCTAGTATCGTCGCAAAGGGACCAAACGACAAATCTCCCCTGCTATCGACTAGTCCGGCACCGCCTCCGACCAAGTCACCATGGGCTCCCCTTCCCCCGGTCGAGAAAGTGTCACCTGTGATGCCCCCAATGCAGGTTCAACCACCTATGCGCCTCCCCGTCAGGGAACCCCATGTTGCCGAAAGTCTCAGCGGGCCATTGCCTCCCAAGGAGATTGCAGCCGATGATTTCAACCGATCTTGGAGGGAAATGCAGTCTGGAACACGCGAGCTCTACAACTCTAGATCGGGTCGTTACGAGCCTGCTCCTGACACCAGGAAAGGCCCATGGCGTGCTGAGCAAACCTTCCGCACACCATCTGTGCTTCAGAGACCAGCACAAGGCGATCAGGCTGGCCCAGCAGAGCCTTCTGCGGCATTCCAGACGCATCGTTCGAGTGGCCAAGATGGTGTGCACTGGACGCGCCGCCGAACATCTTCTAATGTTAGTGGTGGAAGCGGCAGTTTTGGACGTCGGATGTCGATAGGTCGACCTGACGTGGTTCACAAAGCATTCGACTCTAGAAGGGGCTCTCAAGTCAATGGAATGCCTGATCCATCTGTCTTCATTAGAGAGGCAGCTAAAGACATTCTTCACCGTGAGATCTCACCTGATCGACGTGGCGCTGGCCCTTACTCTGCGCGGGGTTCTACGCATGTTCAAGACAGAAATACCACTGCGCCTACTGATGTGAGTCAGGCAGCCGATGAGCAGACGACAGTGCCGCAGGCGCCTCAGGAAGACCCTGTAGCAATGCAAGAACGTATCATGAAGGAGAAAAGAATGGAAGCTCGCCAGCGGAGGCTTGATCAGGAGAAGGAAGAAGAAGCTGCAAAGCGTGAACGGATCCGGCAGAAGCTCGAGGCGCTTGGTCCTCCACCAGAGAAACCAAAGTCACTACGCAGAGAATCAGTTGACACTGGAAAGAACGAAGCTAATGCTCAACAAGCTACCCCGCATGTGCTACATTCCCCTCCGAAGCCTCCTGTTCCCGAGCCAAGTGGGGAACCCAAGCAGTATGGAATGATGAAAGTTCACCACCCCGACACTGTGAAGAAGCTCGTCGAGAGGGAAAGAGCTGCGGAGAAACCTGTTGCCACTGCTGGAGTGCGACGCACATCTTCACCGGCTCGTGAGCCCAAGCAAGAGGCGCCTTTGCCGAATGGGATCCAGCAGGGCAGCGATGCCACGGCTCCGTCGACTGATCAACTCCCAGAAGCCAAGATTGACGAGCAGAACCCACAGTGGAGGGGTAACATCAACCCTCCTAGCTCATATCTGCCGTGGTCACCGAATCCCAAATTCGTGAACACTGCCCCTCCAATCGCAAACCCCTGGAAGCCTCTCAGCAGTGATAAAACTTTAGGAAACGGGATCTTTGAACAGGGCCTTGGGGGTTTCCCAGCACGAGACATCTCACTTCGCAGTCACCTAGGTTTGGATCAACCACCCATTGCACCAGCTCAAACTTTCTCCGCACCCGCGCGGTCTCCGCAAGAAACTACGTCGATATCACCTCTACCATCGCCCGAGGTTCGCCATGTTCCTTACGAGGTTATCAACCCTATCGGGCGGCCAGGCCCCATCGGTCCTCCCAGTTCACAACATACTCATCATCGTCAGCATGAGAACCGTGCTCCTGGTACTGCAGCCTGGAACAATTTCCATGCGGCTGCTTCAAAGCGTGAGGCAGAAGAGAACGATAAGATCCTCAACGAAATGAATGCCATGCCACAAGGGCCTTCGTCGCTTCAGGTCACATTCAATGAAACCTGGCGTCAAGTCCGCACCGGGGACCAGGCTGGACAGAGACAGGTGGTTGGGATTGCGAGGTCGAACGAGAACAACGCTCCACTTGCGAACCCTCTTCCTGGGCTTGATCACCCCGTTGGCAATCTTCCTTTTGCAGATACGCACGCACGCCCTCTTGGTAGTGTTCCAGTGCGTAGTTCACGCTTCTTCCCACAGGCTACGGAGACTCCTCGAAAGCCAATGGCTGATGAAGCTGAGTACTATCGAAGCCCTTCCCCACCTCCGCCTGAAGAAATGTCCAGCCATCCGGTGTACACAGGTGATTGCAACAGACCACTGGTCCATCTCCCAGCACCTAAGCCTATAGTCAAGCTTCCCCCGAAGATCGTCGCACCCCCGCCACCGCCGCCAACTTTCGCCTCAATGGTTGCTGCACCTCCTCGCACCGGCCCGCAGCATAGTACGACAGCGACTTCCTGGCAGGAAAAGATCAATACTTTGTTCGGCAAAAAAACCGTGCCGGAGAAGAGGAATGCTCTGGCAGTCACATCAGCGACGAAGGAGCCTCTCGATGTCCAACTCCATATCGCTGCTGTCTCGGTTTCTCTGCCCTTCAACGTTGAGCTCACAGTCGGCGACGGCGAGATAACTGCAAAGCAAGTAGAGGAAGCCGAGGAAATGTTCGAAGATCGCGAAGTGGGGTCTCTGCCAGTTGTGCGAGTGCCAGCCCACGCTCCTCCGGCAGCATGGCAAGCTGCGTTACCACCCACGCAGTCGAAGCTACGAGCCAAGAATTTGAAGTCGATGCAAATCCATAGCATTGAGCCGTTCTCAGTTGGTTTCCATGACAGAGACCCCTCCGGATATATTCGCGCTACGATCCGACTTCCGGGGTCCATTGTTGCAAAGACTATATCCCTTCCAAAGAAAATGGGAACGCCCAACCCCCGGCCGCGCAATTCCACGACTTACAAACCTCGTAAGAACACGAAGCCACGTGAGGCCTCCGGAGGATCAGTCTCCAAAAAGCCCACCTCTGCTCAGCAGACGAATGGCGGCAATTCTCCACGACGTCAATCTCGAAATGCGTCCTGGGGCCCTCGCACATTCAGTGGGTCTCAGTAAACTGGTTCTTTTGGAAAAAAAAATTCGCTCGCTTTTGCTGGTTGCCAGATGTTCATTGAGCGTTCATTTCGGTATTGATGAGCTACGCCTGCGGGGATTTGTTGATCGGTCTGGGTTCGGTCTGAATTCTTAGTACTCCTTTAATCTTCCTTTTCTTTTGCCCGTACAATATTCCCTGGCGCCATACCTTGTTAGTACCTATTTCAGAGTAACATACTGATCTTCGAGTGCGGGATGGGATGTCGGCTTCTTTTCAAGGCAAGATGCGTCGGCGGTGGCTACCACTCACTTCCTCGCCATTATTCCATTTGGCATGAATCATGGATGTCTATTTCTTCATTTCTCTTTCTATCTCTCTCTCTCTCTCCCTCCCTCTCTCATTTCCAACCTCCTCCGCATCTATTGGTCCTGTATCATCTCCCAACCCTCGACCTCATTCATGGTTTTCTGGTCGAGTCCGCAAACAAACTCACCCATTATCTCCCTCATCATCCATATCTTAACATTCAACCCATATCTGCCCTCCACTCTTCTCTCTCCCGCTCTCATACTCTTTTCTCCCAGCCGGAAAAAATCATTTGAAACGACTTGCTTGGATGGACAAAAGTTCCTTGTCTATTTTCTCGCTCAGACATGTTGTTCTTCCATGACATGGTTTTCCCAAGCTCGTTGAGTGCAATAGGCAGTTGGGTTGCATATTGCAGAGAGAGAAAAAAAGAGGAAAGCCGGGAGAGAAAGAAGAGAGAGAGCGCACCTGCGGGCCCTTTTTTGTTCTTTTGTACCCCGTTCCTGAAAGCGTGTAATTAGCTTTTGTGTGTGCGCGCGCACTCGCTCCGAAAGTGTGCCCCCATTCTCAATACCTAACAGAACGTTCTACTTGTGGTCCTTAGGACGTAGAGGGTTGTTTATCTGGGGGTAAAGAGTTTAGGGAAAAAGTTTTTGGGGGGTATAATGAGTACTGTACAACCACTTTACGATGGTGAGTCCGACGGGGTTGTATATCATTATATAGTATCGGAGGGTGAGGCC
Organism: Aspergillus aculeatus ATCC 16872; assembly: GCF_001890905.1. NCBI lineage: Eukaryota > Fungi > Ascomycota > Eurotiomycetes > Eurotiales > Aspergillaceae > Aspergillus > Aspergillus aculeatus. The sequence goes on from NW_017962983.1 coordinate 1,391,384, forward strand.
GGGGCTTTCTGTACCGTAGATGCTCTGTACTGTAGAAGAGATATATACGGTTATTGCTGTGGTCATCATCCAATGCTATTTGCAGTTTTGATTGCTTATATCTAGGCAGTGTGAATGGACGAGCCACTACTACTACTCATTTATCGAACCTTTTCGAACACCCAGAAAAACACTCATCAGAGCATTTAGCGAAACACCACCTGTTCCTTGCTCCAAAGACGATAAGATCTTAAAATTACACAGTCCAAAAAAAAAAAAGGACTGAACTGGAGAGAAAAAAAAACACCGGTTTCCTCTTCAACACCATAAGATCACCAAACACCCCGGACAGAAACAAAGGCAAATCATCTCTTAAGAGGCAGCACCGAACTCCGAGAGAATAAAACTCGTAAATGAAGAAGGGAGGCGAAGAGGGGGTATCAATCCTCGCTTTACTTGGCGAGCTAGAAAAGTCTTGTTTAGATCATTGACCATAGGCAACCTTATGGCAGCACCACGTCCGCCTTACCAGTTCCACGTGCGCGATGAGGCAGTGAATACTGGCGGCTTCCATTGCAGACGGGCTGGATCGATCTTACGAGCCCCCTTGAGCTTTTCCTTTTCGAGACGCTTTTTGTGCTCTTCGACCACTTGGTCGGTGAGGACTATGACCCAGTTGCCTTTCTGTAGTTCAGGTTGATTATGTTAGTTGGTATGTTGTTGGTGCCGGAAGATGGGCGGGCGTGCTGACATGGGGACAAGAGGGAAGGGGAGGGAGAAGGAAGGGGGCAGAAAACGTACATGATATCTAAGCATGTTGAACACGACCAGTGTTTCATGGACATCTTTCTCGGTCATGGAGGTCTGCAAGGACAGGTCGTGTTCGCTGATGTTCTCCCGTCCAGACTCCATGAGAATCTCCACTAGCGTCTCGCGCCAGTATTGTCGGTAGCCCAGCAGACCCAGATCACTGAGGGGCTTCTCGGGCGAACCCAGTTTGCCCTCTCGCTTGCTCAACTCGTAGCTGAAGGAGATCAGAAGACGACCGTAGCCTCGACGCTGGTACTGGGGCAGCGTCAGGATACAGGCCAGGTTGTAGCCCTCGGCGGAATCCTTCTCCTTCGAGAAGTAGCCAACCAGGTGGCAGCCGGTCTCGTCGCGGCTGCACATGCAGTAGAACAGGAAGGGGTCGACGTCGTAGTAGAGCGTCTTGTGGTCCAGAAACAGCTTGCTGAGCAGGCAGAGATTCCGGCACCAGGTGCGCTGCCGGCGCCCGTCGACCTCGAAGAAGGAGATGTAGTCGTCCCGGTAAATCTCGTTGCCGGGCGGGTGCACCAGCGTGCACTTGGAGCGGTGGCGTTCGAACGACCGCTTGTTGTCGAAGTACCCCAGGCAGAACTCATCGATGTACACAATGTCCGCGTCCGAGAACGAGGCTGGGTAGGGCGAAAAATACCACGGCTCGACATCGTACTTGCCCATCTGCAGTCGCGTCAAGTTTCGCACGCGGTGGATCTCCGTCGGGTTCTGCGTCATACTGCCGCTGGTCCGCAGCCGCTCGATCTCCTCTTCGCGGGACATGAGGCCCAGCGCTTTCTCTTCTTCCTTGGCATCTTTGGAGAAACTGACATCGACCATGTCCACGTCGTCGGATTCCGGCTTGGGGGTCCCGTCCGCGGAGACGGCTTCGGAGCCGCCGCCGATGGAGAGGTTGGCCGGCGTCTCATCGCCGCGGTTCTCCTTCCCACCCGCCTTGGAGGGACGCTGGGCTTTGCTGACGTTGGCGTTCTTCCCCGTGAGGAGATCCGGGGTGGCTGAGACATCGCGGCTCTCGGCTCTGGCGCGTTTCTGCGCGTTCTTGCTGGGCGCTTTGTTGCCGGGACCGGCTTTCTTCTTCTCCGGCTTCTCTGGCTGGGGCCATTCAACTTCATGCGACAGATCGATGCGTGATGAGGCAATCCACTCTGTTGTCATGTCAGGCCTTAAAGTGAGTCCACCCTAAGTTCTCAGAACACTCACCATCAAGACGCTTGTTGAAATCAACATAATGGACACTGCGCAGCTGCCATCAGCACGAGACCCAAGATGCAAAAGTGCAGAGGAGGGGTAGCTTGAGCATACTAAAAGGAAGGGCCGTCTTTTCGCTGCTTTATAGACAAGATTTCTGCTTTTCGTAACTCTCCATCCTAGACGGGGGAGCAAGTCAGCTATACATTGCCGGTCAAGGCTCGTAGTATACAGCCCATCACCATATCACGTGATGGTTGGACACACGAAAAGTGAAGCGCAGGGAAATTGCGACAACTGACTTTCTGTACCATAGCTTTCACACCGATCCTATCACTCTGATCAGTATTTCCGACCGAGGAAAGCGAGGTTGAATACCTCGAAACAAGCATCCAAAAAATTATTCTATCGCTTACCGGATGGTATTGAGGGTGGCGAACCCTTTCTCAACAGGGTCCGGTGTGCCGGTTTCGTCCCTGCCGCCCATGGTGCTCGAGGGACGATTTATTCTTTCGATACAAGACGATTTCTTAGATGATAAGACTCAGGCGCAAGAGTTTTGCGATGAAAACGCGAAGGGGCTTGATAGGAGGGGATGGGAGGAATCTCCGTTGCGAAATGCGCCGGAAGAGACCGCCTTTGAACTTTTGCCATCCGCTTTTGGTTCATCCCCAGCTTGCCTGCTTCGGTACGTTGCTTCGGCTCGCCGTCCATCTATGGGATGCTACGTTTCTTACATGTGTGAATATACGATGCATCTACAGCAAAATAGTATTGGCTGCACCTAAGCAATTTTTCTTTTGCATATTTGTGCTGCAAGCCGACTTCTGTAACCAATTCCATGGTGTGCCCGGTCACATCGCTCCGCGCATTCCGGGGAAGACCGAGGAAATACTATACAAATCGTACATGTAGGACATGATTAAATTCGAATCACCAGGTCAAACGTCAATCTAGGCATCCTTGTAGGGCCTCAATGCCAGCCATTCACCATGCCTCCCGTGCCTGTCACCAGCTCATCCAGCTCACCCTTCCTGCTCTTGTAGAGGTCCTGCGCTTCACGCTCTCTCCTCATGACGAAAGCAACATCGTCTCGAAGCTTCTCTAGCCTTCGCGAGAGCGCCGATTCTTCTGAGATTTGGAGAGTCCGGAAAGCATCTAGTTCATCCTTCGATCTTTGAAGTGCATCGCTGGCCTCGACGATCTTCGTGCGAAGCGTTTTCGCCCGGTTCTGATAGCCACCATAGTGTAAAGCAAGCTTCTTCTCCAGCTTGTTTCCTCGCTCAGCTGTGGCCAGCAATGAGGCTTGTTCGTTATCGAAAGCGCTGATCATGCGCTGCTCTTGTTGGAAGACGTCTTCCTCCTCGTCCGTATAATTGGCAAGGCCAGGGAGAACATCTGAATGCTTGTTTGACCACTGCTCATCAAAGTTCTCTTGCCAATCCTCGAGCTTGCCGGATGTCGAGGCTTCCGCCGCGACCAATGCACGGGCCTGCTCAATCAAACTGTCGTCAAGTCGCTCTAGTTTTCGTGCCTTGCCCTCCACTCTAGCACCAGGAACAGGGAACTTGCGGGCATCGTGGGCGATCAAGAGGGCGACTTCCTTCGCAATTAATCCAGAGATGGGATCCGTGATATGTGATACCCGATCCAGCATCGCATCGATATCGAGAACGCTTGGTCGGGGTAGGGCGCGCTGATATACTTGTGTCTGACGTTTGAGTTCGGCCTGGGCGGCGCGTTCTCGCGCTTCTCTTTCTCTCCTATCACGTTCAGCCGCATCTTCTTCGGTCTCCTCAGCAGCTACCGAGGGCTCATTGGACTCCGTGGGAAGCTCTTCAAGCTCCCACTCCGTCTCTTTGGGTTTGGGAAGAGCAGCCAGCTTGCCGCGAATGGTTTGACGTGCATTCTTCTCGTACATCTTGATATCACGGGGGGTGCTACCGATAAGCTGCCCGGCCTCTGCATGATTGAGCGCAAAATGATCTCGAGGTGTCCGCAGCGGAGTAGCGCCGGGTCCGATACCACCGCGCATAGGTGTAGCGCCGACGCCGTTGGCTTGTCGGAATGGGGTGGCCATAGGGTTGGGAGTAACGATTTCCTGGCGGCGAGGGGCAATTCCATCGAATCCAGTAGTAGCCCCGCCCTCGTGAAGGGGAGTATTCTCTCCACCTAACAGAGACGATTGAGTTTCGGTGAGAGCCTTGATGTTTCGAATTTCGTTTGCGATGTGATCCTCCTGCGGGGGTGCTCTGGGTGTCCTGATAGGTGTCCCACCAACAATCGCATTGTAGTTACCGAGTAAGCCTCGAGCTCCCTCCTCAACACCTGCCATCTTACTGGCCCTATCACCCGCCATGCCCATCTTGATGATGTCTTCCATCTCGCCCTCGCTGACCTGGGGGCTCGGAAGCACAAGCGCCCTCCGCTTGCTGCTCTGCTCGGCCTCCCTGATCTTCTGCATCTGGCCTGCGCGAGCGGCAGCTGCGAATGCGGCGGAGTTGCTATTCTTGTCGTTCTTTCGTTTCTTCCGTTCCGCGTCTTCGTCCTGATCACCTTTTCGTTTGTTCGCGAGTTGTTGCTTGCGAGGATCGAACATCTCCCGTTGCCTCTCGTTTCGACCTTGTTCATCGGTGGTATCGTAAAAGCCAGGTGCCGCAGGCTTCTCAAAGGGGATGTCGGCGTTATAGTCCATTTCGCCCTTCTTGCGAGTAACGACCTTGATATTAATGCCAGCATTTTTGAGTTCACGTCGTTTCTGAAGGACCGCCAGTCGCCGCGACTCTTCCAACTGTCGTTCTCTGGCCTTCCGCTTGGCCTTCTTTCCCTGTGTGTTTGCTAGACGAGCACGCGCTTCACTCAGCATCTCCTTCTCATCTTCATCAAGGTCGATCGTATCAGGACGAGCGGGTTTCGACTCCGGGTCGGGGTCCATTTCACCGGGCCTAGCAAAAGTCAGCAACTTGCACTGTAGGGCTAATTATTTTGGAGATTGTCACAAGATCATACCGTAGTCGGCGGACGTCATCCGCACTGGGGGCAGCGGCCTCTGCACCGGAAGGACCTCCTAGGCCCAGCTCATCATTCTCCCGAGCTTCAGCCTCATCCAGCAGCTTCTGGTAGCGCTCCAAGCATTGTGTTGCCGTTCGCCCTACAATGGGCGCAATTGTACGCCATTGTGTGGGCATCAACTTGGCCAGATGCAACAGCTTCTCATCCTCCTCCCTCGACCATTCGACTTTGCGAATACCAGGATCCAGCCATTCCACCCACCGCGCCTTGCATTGCTTGGGTGTCTTCCGTGCTAAAAGAGAGGATACGCGAGCCCACTGGTTCATACCATACTTAGACACCTAAGAAAGTAGTACGTTAGTATTGCTTAGAACTCCACAGCGCCACGTCTATCGATCGGAGAAAAAGGGAAAGCCTACCGCCGCACGAAGCACCTCATCCTCGATGTTGGTCCTGGGTAGCATGTTAGCTGGGAGTTCGGCGACTAGAAGTAATGTAGCAATGGCTCTCACCAGACACCTCCTTTGACGACGGGCATGGCTGTTCAGAGTCCGGCGGCTCACAGGAGCGAGCCAAGGGAGATACAATATCAAAAGAAATCTGGAAATAGTCTCAACTTAATGCGCAGGGGAAATGACAAGTGGAACAATGATGTCCACGCTGGGGAGTGCCGACGAGGAATCAACGCGGTGCAAAAGCGAGTGATCAAGTCCTGAGGCGGCGGCGTTCGTCACTTGCCCGCGATAGCCGCGCAGAGCCTTAGCGCGCGACAACTGCAATAGCGATGCTCCTCCCCGCGCGATCTTATGTAAGCGGGTCCAGATTTTTGGTCCGAAAATCAAAATTCAGGATGCCGAAAAAAAAAAAAAAAAGAAAGATCTCACAAGTCATATCTCCATAGCAGAATTCACACAAGATGTCTGCTTCCACTGAGGCTCCTAGGCAATTCAGCCAGCCATCCCGCAAGGGCAAGAAGGCTTGGCGCAAAAATGTTGATATCACAGAGGTTCAAGAAGGCCTTCGCCTCTTGAAAGATGAAGAGATTAAAGGGTACGGGAATCTTATCAGGTTTTCCTTGCTTATATTCGGAGTCTCGCTAACGTTCCATTTACATCTAGAGGTGTTATTGCGGAGAAGCCATCGGAGGAGCTGTTCGTTATCGATACCACTGGTTCAGCAGAGGTCCGCAAGGCCATTCAGAAGAAGCGCAAACTTCTGAAGTCGGAGGAGATTATCGCACAGCGCTCTGCGATTCCTGCGGTGGACACACGCACGCGATCGAACTCGAAGGTCACTGACGGAGTTCTCGAACCGAAGAACAAGAGACAGAAGAGCGATTGGGTTACCCGGAAGGATTGGCTGCGCTTGAAGCAGGTGGCCAAGGAAGGCAAACCCACCAACAAGACCGAAACCGACTTGTACGACCCCTGGGCTGATGCGGAGGACACTACTCGTTATGACGACCCCAAATTCGATTTCCTGGAGAAGCCCAAGCAGAAAGTCGAACCCGTTACCTTGAAGCACGCCCCTATCTCCCTCGCTGCGAACGGCAAGCCGATCCCTGCAGTTCGCGCCCCGACTGCCGGCACGAGTTACAACCCCACATTTGAAGACTGGGACAAGCTACTACAAGAGCACGGCCAGAAGGCAGTCGAGGATGAGAAAAAGCGCTTGGAGGAAGAGCGCAAGGAACAAGAAAGACAACGGATGATCGCAGAAGCCAAAGACGATGATGGTGCGGTAAGGTCGGATGATGAGAGTGCTTGGGAGGGCTTTGAGAGCGAATACGAGAAGCCTGAATGGCTGAACAAGAAGCGCCCGCAACGAAAGACCAAGACTGAAAGGAACAGGATCAAGAGACGCAAGGAGGCCGAGCGGCAAGCGAAGTGGGAGGCTCAGATGAAGAAGAGACAAGAGCAGTATGCGCGGGCCAATCTCACTCCCGAAGAAATTGAGGCAAAGGAGCTTGAGCTCGCCGAGCAGTCGGAAGACAGCTCTTCGGAAGAGGAAGGTGATGATACTGTTCTGCGCCGCAGACCTCTCGGAAAGCTACGGTATGTCGCACATCTCTCCTTTTGTCATTACCTTTGGCTTACTGACCTGATGATAGTGCTCCCGAGAAGCGTCTGGAGGTCGTGCTACCGGATGAGCTTCAAGACTCGTTGCGTTTGCTCAAACCCGAGGGCAACTTGCTCGATGACCGATTCCGGACCTTGGTTGTTCAGGGCAAGCTAGAGGCTCGCAAACCAGTGACACAGGTCAAGAAGCCCAAGAGGGAGATTACGGTGAAATGGTCCCACAAGGACTTCAAGGTTCCAGGCTTGTAAATAGATTCCCTTTTGGCGTTATCATGCGGTGGATATTAAAAGCAATTTCACATAATATGGGTCAAGGCTGTAACGAACAATCTGTATATGCCATTATCTTATTTGATCATAGAGAGTTCATGAGCAATTGAGTAGATACATACTCCTGGAATCCTGGTGGGCTGGCTGATATGATATGGGCAATATCGATAAGCCCCTGTAACAGCGACCGAGAACTGACATGTGGATCCTGTTCCGAAAATTTAGTGCGGGAGGGAAAGCCGGTTCAGGGAAGTTGCCGGGCCAGCCTAGCCTGCCTCCGCAACAACTGAATCTTTTTTTTTGCTCCCGGATCGCCCCTCTGCCATCCTGATCAGACCACGATGCAATAGTGACTGGATCTGATTTTGGAATGGACTTGAAAAACCTCTCCAGTAATTGGAAGAAACTCCAGGGGACGTTAAAGCAAAGCAACGCCTCCTCCTCCTCCTCCGCCATCAAGCGCAAGATCTCGGACCGCGAGACGCAAAATGCTACCGTGAAAAAACGCCGAACAGACGCAGCCGACGGGAAACCGAAGATTGAACGGAAGAAAGCCACCATCAAGAAGAAAAGCATGTCGCAAAGTGCCGCCCAGGATGGAGGCCAGGAGGCCACCGCATCAGATAGCTCAAAGCCAACGGCGCGGAGGAATTCCGCCGCCGCAGCGGTCGTGGAATCGAAAACTTCCAAGGTCAATGAAGGCCGTTCACCAACGTCAGTCACCATCTTATTTGCTGTCTTGGCTCTCCTCAGATATGGTTGCTGACTGTAGACTAGTGCTGAGCTAGGGAAATACGTTGCGATGGATTGCGAAATGGTGGGCGTTGGCCCCAACCCCGATAACGACTCTGCCCTTGCGCGTGTCAGTATCGTCAACTTCAATGGCGAGCAGGTTTACGACTCGTATGTCAGACCCAAGGAGATGGTCACGGACTGGCGAACGCATGTCAGCGGTATACTTCCGAAACACATGACCAATGCGCGGTCACTCGAGCAGGTTCAAAAAGAGGTTACGGAAATTCTCAGTGGGCGCACACTCGTGGGACACGCGGTGAGCAATGACTTGGATGCTCTGCTTCTGAGCCACCCCAAGCGCGATATCAGAGATACCAGCAAACACCAGCCCTACCGAAAGGTAGCTGGCGGAGGCTCCCCACGTCTGAAGATGCTGGCTTCCGAATTCTTGGGCTTGAATATCCAAGATGGTGCCCACTCTAGTGTTGAGGATGCGAAGGCGACAATGCTCTTATACCGGCGGGACAAGGACACATTCGAACGAGAACACTTGAAGAAGTGGCCGGTGCGCGTGGTAGTTGAGAAGGAACCGGGTGACGATCAGAAGAAGAAGAAGAAAAAGAAGAAGAAGACCCGTAAGAGGTGATTCCAACAATATCCTGATGAGTCGGCAAGATCTATCTGTCTTAAATATACCCCAGCTTGATTAAGTTACAAAGCTACTCAACATCTGAGGCTCTTCTGAGTATATAGAAATGAATGAACAATACCTATTCTACGTTACTTTCTCCAAGTACTCCGGCATGGAGGTGCAAGATCTACTATGGTAGTCGAAATAAATGAACTCGGGTGGACGACGGAAAGACACTCCGCTTCCGCTCCGTTCGCCCACTTTACGCGGGCAACGCGTCGCGTTTCTCCGAGGTCGAGCATACAACCATCATCGAAGAAGATAATAGGGACAATCAAACATTGCTACTCAGAAACAATTCTTCACCATTGTTCAAATTGGTATTGAGACTTCTCTATAGCTTGCCAAACTTTAGCTACTGCAAACTAAATCAATACCTGCCAATCTCTTCTCACAAAGCAAACATGTTCGCCATCCAAGCAGCGCCAAAGTCGTCTGCGACTGAAACTCAACCGTCAACGGATCGGTTCACTCCAAACATCCTCCCCTGCAAAATCCACTACGATGGGCCCGTGAAGACATTGAATCGGTATTGGGAACCCCAAGCCGACGAGAAAGGTAAGAGTCGCAACGCCAGCTCTTCGTACTCGCAATTCGCTCGCTCATTGATGGGAATACTCGACAGAGGAAGATGTACAGATCGCATATTTCCGCGGTCGTAGACTCAAGGGTCGACAGGTTGCTATTCCAGAAGGCTATGAAGGTGCGGGAAACAAAAATTTCTTGCGGAAATTCTTCCCTGAATTCCCAACTAATAACATCTTAGGCGTCATCGCAACAAGCACAGACCGTGTATTGCCCCCTACTCGCAATGAGAACGAAGCCGATGTTGAGGAAGTCCATCCGGAGGAGCCGGTCAAGATTCTCGAGAAGCAGGGAACCTTCAACGAGTATATGGTTTGGGGGCATGAGTTGGTACCCGCGGCGGACGATGCCTTCGTGAAGGGGGTAGAGGAGTGGATCAAACTGGCTGAAGCGGTATGTGTGCATGCACTTTCTGGCCGGTTTCTACTAAAGATCTTGTTGTAGATGCACGGCCAGTCCAGCAATGAACCAAAGCCGTCTTCTTGAGCGACTCCCTCGGAATATCGAAAGGTTTTCGCCCACCACAATGAGCCAGACAGAATCAGCTCTCATCGCAGCGGCGCCAACTTCTCTCACAGCCGCATTCTTCACCTCTAGCCCAGGGTCAATCCGAACATGTTCGCGACGTGGCCCAATCACCATTCTGCGGACGCGCAAACCGAAGCATGGCGGGCATAATGGCGCAATAGACGGCGGGCATCAGTATAGACGATGTAGTCCGTGACATACAAACGAGAAAAGACTGAGGGTAACCCAGGATTATGTCTACCATATAGATCTTGTTATTGGGAGGAGGAAAGGTACACACCCACGAGCATCACGGGTGAGCAATATATAGTTAGATTGCATGGAGCTTTTCCGCTCTGGGCTCGTCTTCTATCCACGAGTATATTTGCACTTTTGTTAAACAACTCTAGATGTCACAATGAGAACCCTATACGACTAAGGGTTTGCAAATATAATAACTAGTAGAGGCTGGAGTAAACTGTACGATAGTCAATGGATCTCCGCCCACGTTCCTTGAGCAATCGATAAAGTTCACCGCCAACACAATTCTGCCCAACGAAGAATATCTGGGGTAAAATCATCAACATTGACCTCCATTACAACTATACCCCAATTTCGTCATTCCTGCAAGCCATTTCCCTCAATGGCCAGTGATACAGACCGTCCTGCCCCGGAGGCTCTGATCTCCAAGTTCGAGGTCGACAGGTTGCTCAAGCAAGGTACGATACTCCATTATCCCCTCACCTGCGGAGCTCGCCCCTCTCCCTCAAAACGCACCATCAAATGACCTAAATGGTATCGTGATTCTATACTGTTGACTGACACGGTTTCAAAACAACTACAGACCAAAGCGGCCGCCGCATCGCCATCCTCGGCGCCATCGACGGCCAACAGGGCATCCTGACCGCCGAACGCGCCGCCTTCGCAACCGAGACCCCTGCCGTCCTCCAAGCCTTCCACGCCGCGATCACGCACGTCACCAACCTCGGCGACAATGACATCTACCGGTGGTACCTGGCGTCCTCCGGCCCCGACGCCGGCGGCCAGCAGCCTCCCGACCTCAAGCTGAACCTCATCTGGCCGTGCACGGACTCCCACATCAAGAAGTACTCGGAGCAGGTGGTCCGCATGGTCACCGAGACGCCGGCGATCTACCGCGACCACGTCCGCCCGTACATGCGCGCCAAGCGCGAGGAAGGGCGGCTGAACTGGGTATTCAATATTCTCGAGGGCCGGACGGAGCAGGAGGATGTGATCCTGCGGGATGAGGGGAGACGATACCACGATGGGGCGGCTGATGATGATAATGATGATGTTGATGATGATGGGTTTCTGATGCTGCCGGACTTAAACTGGGACCGGAAGACCATGGGATCGCTGCATTTGCTGGCCCTGGTGCAGCGGAGGGATATCTGGAGCTTGCGCGATCTCAAGAAGAGACACATCCCGTGGTTGAAGTATCTGCGGCAGCGGCTGCTCGAAGGAACGGTGAAGATGTATCCGGAGCTGGAGCAGGATCAGTTGAAGCTTTATGTGCACTGTGAGAGAGACTCTTTCGCTATATGTTTTTCCCCCCGGTTGGACGGTCTTTTGCTAACACCAGTCGCTTGAATTGCCAGACCAGCCAACATACTACCATTTCCATGTCCACGTCGTCAACGTCATGCTGGAAGCGGGCGCTACACAGGCCACGGGGAAGGCGTTTGGGTTGGAAAATCTCATCTCTCAGCTAGAGACTCTCTCCGGTGACGAGGATGCAGGCATGGCGGATGTGAGTCTGACTTACTTCCTTGGAGAAGCCAGCGAGCTATGGACGAACGTCTACGGGCCATTGAAGAGAGGGGAAAAGCCGCTGGCCGCATGAGACGAGGTTATATAGATCGACACTAGATATTTGATGTTATGAGCTAGAAATGACATGATGACAATTGTTTTTTTCTTCCAGTCACCTTTGGTCTTACGATTACTCAAATATTTGTTTTGTATTTGCACGATGACGTTTTGCCCGCCCTTTGCCCCCCGAGACTTTTCCCAACCCCGCAACACCGAAAGTCAACCCCTCATCAACCAAACAAACCATCTTCACATACTCTTCTGCATACGCTCTCCCACCCACGCAACTCTCCATTTCCACGTCCAAACCGAGACCCGCAATAACCTTAGATCTGAAACAAACAAATCAGACCGGTTGATTCCTCCCTCTACCACCCGCAACAATGGCCGACAACCCGGACGTGGAATCCACCAACAAGGCCTTCGTGCCCCTCGGTACGTTTACATCCCCTGCCAACAACACCAACAACACCAACCAACCCAACTCCCCAACAAATACCCTACACCCCCCCGAGCTAACCACGAAGTGTGTTTTAGAAAACAATCCCGAAGTAATGACCCACCTCATCCACCAACTAGGCCTGCCGACAACCCTAGCCTTCACAGACGTCTACTCAATCGACGAACCGGACCTCCTCGCCTTCGTGCCCCGCCCCTCGCACGCCCTCCTCCTCGTCTTCCCCGTCTCCGCGACCTACGAAGCCGGCCGGATCACCGAAGACAGCCACCTGCCCGACTACACGGGCTCCGGCCCCACCGAACCCGTGATGTGGTTCAAGCAGACCATCCGCAACGCCTGCGGGCTGATCGGCCTGCTGCACGCCGTCGCCAACGGCGAGCCGCGGCGGCAGATCATCGCGGGATCGGATCTGGATTCCCTGCTGCAAGACGCGGAGGGGTTGGATCCCGTGCGCCGGGCGGATCTGCTGTACGAGAGCAAGGCGCTGGAGAGCGCGCACGCGGACGCGGCGCGGCTGGGCGATACGCAGGCCCCGCTGGCGGAGGAGAATGTGGATCTGCACTTTGTGGCGTTTGTGAAGGGTGCGGATGGAAGGTTGTGGGAGTTGGATGGGCGGAGGAAGGGGCCCCTGGAGCGCGGGGTGTTGGGCCCTGGGGAGGATGCGTTGAGTGAGAGGGCGTTGGAGTTGGGGGTAAGGCGGTTCTTGCAGGTGGAGGCCCGGGGCGGGAATCCGGATTTGAGGTTTAGTTTGGTTAGTTTGGGGCCGAGTTTTGATTGATCTCCAGGGGACAGGATTCGGAGAGGGGGTGGTATTTGTTTCTTGCTCTTGTATTCGGCAAAGTAGGGTCGATAATGGGGATATAGCTTGTGGTCTTCAAGGTTGCAGGGACGTAAGGTAAAGGCGGTCCTTATACCTTGTTTCACATATACATTGGGCAATCGGGTTATTGGCACAGGCAATGGCTACTAGGAGAATGAGCCCGACATAAATACCCATACCCTCAAGAATATACGCACAGGCTGAGCCTTCAATCAAAGCCATGTCATGCCATGCCATGCTGTACCATCCAATCAACTCTCAACCCACCATTCCTCCGCATTAAACTTCAGAGCTTCATCCCCAACCGCCCACCATCCCGCCGTGAGATTACGAGCAAATACCTCCAAAGCCGTATATCGCATCCCAGCCTTGTCTCGAGGACTGTCATCAGAAAAAAATACCCGCTCAAATACCTCGCGCAAGTTTGGCTTTCGCGAATGAACATCCGGCACAGCCGCAATCACTCTTCGCGTAATGCTTCCCTCGCCGTCTTTTGCTGCGGGGTGGGACTTGAGATGACTGTCGTCGGCCCGAGAGGAAGAGACAGAGAGATCTGCCCTCCTCCTTCCGATCACCAGGATCTCATAAGGCTTCCGCCAGAGCGCACCCACCGGCGTGATGGGATCGCCCTCCGTCGTCGTCTTCACCCACACCCACTCTTCGCAGACCGTCAGCCCGGCCCCATGGATCGCGTCGTAGGCCGTCTTGCGGGCTTTCCCTGAGTTTGTGATCCAGATGGCTGCGATGGCGCTCCTGCGACGGCCGTCTCTCCACTGTTCAGCGGCCTCCTCCTTCTCGTCCTTGTTGGGCAAAGGAGAGTCCTGGGCTAGATGGACGGACAGGACATTGCAAATGCGCTGGGTGAGCAGCTCCCAGTCGAGGTAGGTCTGAGTGTGGTAATGACCGCTGCGACGGACTGAGCGGTTGGCCCAGGGTGGGTCAAGCAGAATGAGATCGAATTTTCGGTGGTGAGGGAGACCTGGGATGGGGGTTTCTGCGTTCGCCACGGGGGTCGTTGAGATCGGAATTCTGCATTGAAGGAAGCTTGACAGCGGCGGAATGTAGAAAGAGTGAGGAACAGAGCGTGATGATAGGTGGTGAGGTCCGCTGTGATAGCATCGTGTATCGTCCGCTGTCCTCTCCAGATCCACTGCACAGGTAGTGTGCACCGTGGCTGATTCCAACGACGTATTGTGGACTAGGATGCTGGAGAGCTCTGACATGCAGCTGAAGCGGTTCACGCCGGGAGACACTATCAACGGAGGATCGAGGGAAGCGCATGTCGCAGCATTGGAGGTAGCAGAAGCAGAGTCGGTCCGCTTCATCGCAGCGTCCCCATTCCCGTGGCTATCGCTGCGTGTTCGCCCCGCCGTCCCCTTCCTCTTCTTCGGGAGGGGAGCTTCATCACCCATGTCCCCATTGCGTGGTAAGTCCGGTGCGCTGGGGTCTATCTCAAGCCGCGGAAGACACCATTGGAATCCCGAGTCGAGCGCACTGCGTATTTGGGATAACCCCTCCGTCACCAGGGGTTCGAGGATCTCGGAATGCAAAAGCCTCTCCGCAAGAGGGGTTCTTTCAAGAACTCTTGCCCGGGCTGCATCAGTTTTCGGCTCTGTACGAGCCGGATATGGCGCCCTCAATGGTGGTGTTGAGAGAAGTGTTCGATTCCTGTCGTTTTTAGCGGAGGGCAAGAGCGCTGATGATTGAAATGGGGAGAGTGACTGCGCGCGAGCGATTGATGCGGGAATATCAATCAAGAAGGTGGTGGCGTGGGGATCTTGATAAAGTATAGCTGATGGTGACGGTGCTATCATACTCGTACGTACGTCAGCTAGAATAGTATAGGCCAGACTAGAGCAGTTGGTTGGTTGGATCACGCTGCGGTAATTTTCTCTTCCCCCAACAAGAACTACTCAGTATAGGTTACCCTACTAAGTATTACCCGGGCGGCGGCCCAGCCAAAAATGGCTTGCCGTTGACATGCGAATTAGACTTCATCTTCGTTGTAGCTCAATTAGGCTCCTTAACCACGCATGTACAATATACAACCTCTGGATACAAGAGGCCTCGAGGAAAGACTGGAAGATCGCAAGACGCTCTCTGTTTTGATACCCAATGTAGATTATAGTGAACAGGAGATAGAGCCAACCTCCCCAAAGCGGTTATGAAATCACTTAAATGCTTATGGACATGGGTGACACCACGATGCTTCGGACAAACAATAAACAATAACACTTTTTTCTCATATCAGTCCTTCCTCCATTTCCGAGACGATCCAGCGTCGGTCTAGGTGTGACAAAGGTCATTTCATGCATATAGCCATACTACTCTGTATCCCGGAAACTGCAAACAAAAGATCAAAGTAAAAAAAAAAAAAAAAAGAGAAACTTTATACATAAGGTTGAAGTTAATGGCAGATTAAAGCATCTTAGGGAATCCTCAATGCTGGAGGCAACCCGACATCAGCTTCGTTCACACAGGCGAGTCCCGGGCTTTCACATGTGCTGGGGGTGGCTTGGACGTCCACGCCGGCCCCCGGCAGACTGCGCCTGGGCTGGCTGTGCTTGGGCATAGAACTGTGAAGGGTACTGATACATTTGAGAAGTGCTCATGACGGGGCTGAATTGCTGAGGAGCGAAAGCCGCCTGATTCAACATCGAGCCTGGGTTAATTTGCTGGGTGGGAGGCCCGGCCAAGGAAGCAGCCTGAGTCTGAAAGGACCGGAGGTTGTCTGCTGAAGGGGCGCCAGCCGCAAACCCAAAGTTGGAGTTCCCGAGACTTGGATACAGCCCGGACGGCGAAAGGCCACGGCTTTGCGCCGCCAGATAGGCTTGATACTGTAGCTGTTGCTGGGCCAAAGGCGTCATAGGGTCTTGGCCAAATCCGGATGCGTTAACCCCTCCTATCCCGCCAAGAGGGTTGATACCACCGGCAGAACCAAGGCTGTTCATTCCATTGATGCTGTAAGGGTCGTATGCTGCGGCACCGGGTTGCTGTTCCGACGGCATAGGTCTGGAAGCGTCCATGTTCTGGTTAAGCATAGTAGGGAATGGCGCGCTATATTGCCTCTCCTGCGGAGCGTAGTTCGAGGCTGCCTGGCGAGTAGTTGGACGGTGTTGTTGCTTGTCCGCATTAGGTCCGTGATCACGTCCATGGTGATTGTCCCGGGCATTTCCACGCGAAGATAGACCGACTTCATCCATCAGGCGTTTATATCCTTGACTGGGGGTTGCCTTAAGTTTGATAAGAACCTTGGAAACATTCTTGACAACCTCGGCGCGCATTGACTCGTCAAAGAAAGGTGTAGTAAGAACCTTGAAAATCAGGGTCGCTCCCGAAGTCTGGTCACTCAGAATTCTTTCCAACACCTCGTCACCCGGACTGAAGAACAGAGCCTTCAGCACGATCTCACGGGCCTCAGGTTCATTTCGCTGATTGATGACCTTCAAGACGGTAAGATAAGCGACCTTATGGGTGCAGAGATGAACGAGATGAGGAACCAGCCTCGGTGCAAGCACAGTGCGGCGGTGTGGGAACGTGCAAGTATCGAGGAACCAAGTGAGCAGAAGGGCACCGTTGGCATTCGTTGCAAGTTGCACACTGTGAAGAGCGATGGCCGCAGCGAGCATGCGCTGCTGGTCCTTTGTGGCATGGTGACTCTCAAGACAAGCCCGCATGGCCCGAGCACCGAATCGGCCCTGGGCAATCTCCCACATCCGACTGAGCATAGTCTCGAAGATGAAGTCGTTGAACGGGGCACCGAAGCGTAGACAGCACTGCAGTACGTAGTTTCCATACTGATCAAGGAACAGAGGTACAGTGTATGGCCGGAGAGCATCAACGATCAACCCCATCTGATTTGGTGTCTTAGCGACATCAATGATTTTCTGGGCGGCCCATGTTCCGTTCTTATGAATACCAATTTCAGCGAGGTGGGGAGCAATCGGCGCCAGCATCTGTTCCTTGGTTGATTCGGAACAGAACTCGAAAAGCTTTTGAACCACGGTGTTGCCCAGATAGTCCGACGCCAATTCGGCAATCTCTGGAAGCATCGCAACTGCTGTCTCTTCGATTTCCTGTACAGAACAGGCACCATTGTCGATCCTCTTGCGGATATCGCGGAGGCGAGGGGCATCAAACATTCTTGTCTGGCTAGGTTCAGCAATCGATGGGATCTCGTCCTCGAACGCATCAAACGAAATGGCGCGTTGAACACTAGCAGAGATGTTCAAAGCATCCTCTTCAGCAGCACCAAACTCCTGAACGATCTGAGCCATCTCTGGTTGGAGCTCCGAAAGAGCTGGGATTTGAGGGACGATGAGCCCGCCCTCGGATCTGGCCAGACCGTCGGGCCCATTTACGCCTGCATTCGGATCCGGGGTGGGCGAGGACTGAGATCCATTGACACCTGGAGTGCCACTTGCAGAGCTCCCAGGAACCTTAGCATATCCAATACGAACAGGCCCAGCACCAGGGAAGATCTCCTTGCCGTTAAGCAACGACTTGGCCTGGATAGCACTTTCAATGCGCTCGAAGTTGACGAAACCGCAATTCTTGTGAGTTAGCACACGGGTGGACTCAATTTTGCCGTAAATGCTGAAGATCGCTTCGAGGGACGTGACCGTGGTTGAAACAGGGATGCTTCCAATCCATAGTGCGCGAGTCGGCCCATCCTGGTTGTTCTCATCAGCCATTTCCGCCGGAGGCCGCATGCCGAGATTGGAAGCATTATTGCCACCCAGATGCATCAATTGCACGGCTTCGGACAGTTCATCGTATTCTCCGCTTTCTGCGATGTTGAGATCAGCCGCACTGAAGCTGTTTTCCAGACGCGATGGTGTAGCCAGGTAGTTGCGAATAGACGAACGCTGAGGCGGCGCTTCCAGAATTCCAGCTGTTCGGGCACGAGGACGGCTGGCAGATGCGTGATTGGCAAAGGCCTGCACAGCCAAGTTGTGCTGGTGTATCTGAGCCTGGGTTGCAGCCAGCTGAGCAGCCGTCGCGGCGGCGGAAGGCGTGACGGTGCCTGACGGGATTTGTGCATATCGGCTCTCGTATTCCAGGTCCTCGTCATCCGCATATTTTTCCTTGGCATTCACAGAGTAGGAACGAATTCTGCTGTTGTTCTTCATCATTGCCAGTTCCGCAAGTAGCGGAGGAAGGGAAGACTGCTGCTGTTGCTGCTGCTGCTGTTGGAGAAGCATATCAACTGACGGCCGCACAAGTGTTGCTCGCGGTTGTTGCGGGGTTTCGGCAAGGCCCAGATAGTCCAAGGTTTTGACATCAGTATCGGCGAGACCGTCTCGAGAGAAGGACGAATGACTTGGCGAAGCCGGGCCCTCAGAGGATCGAATGCTTGTGAGTGTCGTAGCCCGGTCGCGGCCTGTTGCCCAGCTAGTCGAAAACAGAGACGGCCCGAATGGACCGGAAGTTCCGAGGAAATTTGCTCGCTGCGGCATAGAGCCAGCTCGGAGACGCGAGAGGGAGCCTGCGCTATTTCCGCCTGCGGTAGTTGCAGTCTTTGCGCCTGTGTCAATGCCAGTAACCCCAGTTGGACGGAAAGGGCTGGTCGAAGGCGTAGGCCTTGAGGTCTGGGCTATGTAAGGTTGTTGAAGGTTCGCTTCGTTCAGCGCACCGACGGGTGAGAACCTCGAGGGAACGGTCCCAGCTCTAGCTCTTCGAGCACTGCTATTCATCGAGCCGCTTGAGGTGGGCACTAAGTCGGGAAATCCTTCTTGGCTTGGGGACTCGGGGATGTTCTCGCGCAGGGGGGTTGAATGGCCACTGGTCGGGGGACCCCAGATACTAGGAGAAACACCTTCCTCTGCTTGAATTTCACGTGCGCTAGAATGAAGAGCGGCTAATGTCAGTCATCGGACATTCAAATACAACTCTACTTCATCGCGGACGGAGAACTGCCTACCGTTTCGAGTATAAACGTGCACCGAGTTCATGGGATGGGGATCCAGCCCCTAGCCTCGCACTTCCAATGGAGCCTGCAGCACCGTTCAGGCCGGTTGATGATCCGAACGGCGGCTTCATACCAGCAGAACCCGATAGGTCGCTAGGAGAGCTGCGCCCCGTGCTAGTTCCCGACATCGGTTGGGTAGTTGGAATATAATTGAGGTTCATGTGGCCCTCTGGTCGTGAAACGGGTAACATTATGTATTATATCCCTCCACCTCAACAAAGGCGGACACCTAAAACTTAGCGCACTTGAGGATGATAACGAAGGATGATGGTTTTCGTAGGGATTGCCAAATTGTTGTTCAGTCAAAGAGCCAATTCGCGCGATTCATATGCCAGTCCGATTATTAAGGTGACGGAGAGAAGTGAAGCGCTAAACCGCCAGATTTTGGGTGAACAGGCAGTAAACAATTCTGCGTATGGGTATTAAAATACTCAAATACGCGATGCGTCGCTGCGCGGTGTGAATGTGCTCGTGGCGTGGATCGGCGAGGACTGGTTCCAGAAGAATACGTATGCTCTAACAATCACAAAAGGCCAAGAGCAGGGCAAAAGAGGTGCAAAATCGTGAAAAGCTGTGCGTAAACCGTTATGAGGGGACCAGTCGACGGTTATGACACTCGGGTAAGAAATGTCTTAGACCAGTGTCCAGATTCGATGGCCACGATCTACCGCGGTGATCAGATTTCCCACCAAAACACTCGGCTCCGCTCGAAACGACCGTAAAGACTCGCGGTGTTGTCTGGACAAGCAACTCGAGCGACGGGGAGGAAGGTTGATAGAAATCAGGAGAAGAGACGCGGCGGCCGTTGAGGAACGGGAGATCCAAAAGGTCGGTCGACTAGAGGTGGCTGGAAATAAACTGCGCGCGTTCGGGCAGAAGCCTAAAAAAAGATACAAGAATGGAAAAGACCGGAGATTGAGGAACGGATAAAGATGGATACGATGGCGAAAAGATTAAGAGTGGAGGCAAAGAAAAGGAACAATGGAGATAGAAAAGTGAAGAAGGGGATGAGGGGGTGGGTGGTGGATGTTGAAGGGAGAGGGGGAGGGGGTAAAGTAAAGAGAAGGGAAGAAGAGAGAGAGAGAGAAGCTGTGGGTTATGGTGGAGGAGAGGAGTTGCTTGTTAGGTTAGGCGGAGAGAGCGGGAGAGACACAGAGGATGGAAAAGACGGGAGTTAGTTTCACAGCGAGGAACGAAGGAAAGTGGAAGCTCTCTCAGGCTCTCGACTTTGCCGGATCCCCGGAAGAGGGCATGTCATATAGTCGGCTTCGTGGTTGGCCGGCTCAACCGGTCTTGGGATTTATTGTTATTGGGACGGAGTTATGATTCTTACTTCTGTCACGGCGGAGTTCTCAAGGTACCAGCAAAGCTTGTTGAACCATGCAATCATCCAACACAGTGAGTCGATTGATTTCAATTCATTGTCTTATTAGGATTGTTGTGTTGGTGGTGAATCTCATACTTGGCAGGGCAGAGACTGATCACCTGGTGGTTTGTAAATGGTAGATGGCAGTGTGTTCCACCCGATTTGCCTCCTGATTCTTCTTAGACATACGAGCACATTTAGTTCCCAGTCAGAGACATTACCACAGCTGAGAATATAATCAGCAGCAGACAGTCTGGTGATAACACAACCCTCCACCTCCAGGATCACCGTCTAATAACAATGAAGTTTGGCCTACAGCCCCTATAATTATGAAACATAGCACCAAGAGTAGTTCGTCATGGCACCTAACAAGTACACAACATGATAGGCTGCTGATTCCTGCGCCAGAAAGCAAGCAGAGACTGCCAATGGCGTGTTGGACATCTTGAAACCGAGGATGTTGATTGACCCCGACCGGGTGATGCTCGCCCTGAAACATGCTAAAACCCCGCATTCCAAGGTCCGTCTTTATGCGAAGTATGTTTTTAAGCTCGATACTACGAGTACCTAGAACAGTACAGAGGAAAATAGATATTACCGAGTGCTTCGCGCCGTAGGACATGTAAAGAGTTCGACCAACAGATCCCTTCTCGCTAATGGCTTTTATCCTAGTGGTGTGCTGGTTCCGCCTAGCCGGGAGACCACGGATATAATTCTCATGCGCCCGCAGACTGGCGACTTGTCTTTCTATGATGAACAATTTATATTCAGGCTTGCAGCGGATGTACGGTGGCTTCGTATTCGGCATGCCGCTCTAAAACAGCACACCTTTGATTGGTCTCATGCTAGATTTAAGAAAGGAACCCATCATTCCAGAGACTGCGGTTCCTGATAATGACCAGAACATACTAGGCACGACTCAAGGTCATGTTGAGCTCTAGTCACCAATGAGGCCGATCCTTATCCTCAGCCACCGGCCCTGTCTTTAAAAAGACGGCAAAAAGAGCTTTCTGTCCGTGGCCATATGATCAACCAAGTTATCTTGGTATTCAAGACACGAAACTACCACTCGAGAGTTTAACCATTCTAGTCCTTCCTATGTTATTCGTAATCAAAGACATCAATACAGGAGAGAGGAACGGCCAGAGGGAAATACCACCACCGCCTCCCATATGCGGACGCCAACCTTGCCCGCTTCCCTTCGCTGATCCTTGGGTGGGAGAGGTGATCATCACCACAACTAACCAAAGGTATAGACTACAAGTTAGTCGAAAGTCGTCAGAGCCTATCCACCTACAAGAGATTGACTCTGGCTGAGCCTCCCTCTGGTCAGTGAGCTGCCCCTCTAACACTGATGCACAAGCGACAGAGGCCTAGTGTACAACATGGTGCACGGATACCCAGCATTGACCAGCTCCGAAGATGGGTCGCTTCTGGGTGCATTGACTACCGACCCAGCGAACTGGTGGACGCCTTTGTGGGAACCTGTGGTGAGGATGATCGTGGACTTGAACATAGGTAGGGCTGTGGTTATCAAGACTGTAGTAGAGGATTCTTAATCCCCGATGTTTACGGCCTCGCTAGTCACCGATTACAGCCACAGTACTGGCATCTTCAAATGAAGTTATCTGAGCATCTATGGATATGATATGTGGTTTGGTAGATGTTCGATGTTGAAGTCCTCCCTAACTAGTCCCTTGTGATACCTGGGTCCTTTTACACAAAGGAACGAGGTCAGCGGCAGTCCAATTAGTGATATTAGACCTATATTATAGAGGGCCTTCCCATCGCAGTTGCTGTAATTCAAAGCAATCCAGCGCTATCCCAAATCTGACATCGGCATTCCCAGGAAATTTAGTGGACTTCGCTCTCCTGTATAGTTACGTCCTGTCTCAATGCAGATCTTGTTGTGTTTATTCCGGAGAAGACGAATGGTCGGCTGTGCTCCTCGAGAGACCGATCCTGAATGTTTGCAACAGTGGAAGAAGTCAAGTCATTTCTTCCCCGACAACATGCCGAGTAGAAAGGAAATTGTTTTCTGGGTCGCATTGTTCTCTCAGAAGAGAGGAAACCTTGGAACCTGCATGTTCAGACAAGAAGGCTTCTTGTAACGATGACTACGTCCGGATGGATGCACGACACCGTTCTCACTACGAGAACGAGGGATCATCTCAAAAACTGGCATCTTGCAGACATTGCCATGTAATCAGCCATTCGTAAACTTCCCTGCCTCTCCAGAGGTTCGAAAATCAGAGCAGAACATCGGCCTTGGCCCTGTGAGTCTTCGTCATGGCTTCAAAAAGCAGTCGAGTTATTTTCCCCTCGGAGATATATGCTGAGTACTCCATATAATGCAAGCAAGGGCTTGGTGTCCTGAACAGCAAGGGGTCAGTCCTTTCTGTTTGGTTTCGTCATATCTTGACCAAGGAACAGAGAACAACAGGCGCCAATTAACTTCATCTTTACTCAGTACAATAAATACTGGTAATACTGACATAAGAGCAGTATATGAACGGGAACAGCTCGAAGCCTCAGACTAGACAGTAATGATCCCTAGCTTGGGACCGAGAAGCTTCATCTGCAGCGCAAAACAGTTTGTGTAACGCACTTTTGAATGTATTGACCGCGGATGGTAAGCATAGCATCCATACCTGACCCAATAATCACCACTCCTACCGAAATTGACAGTTGTAAAAGTTTATTTAAGGTGTACTACCAGGTAGACACATGAGTTCCTTTTATTGTTTAGGTGAATTCTGCCCAGAGTCAGAGTTAAAACCAATTCAATTGTAGTAAATCAAATACCTGTAGTAAATCAAATACCCGTTGAGATCCTATTGAATGTTCACTGGATCTGGGATCTGACCGCATGTCACGTGAGGATGTTGATGCCCGGGGCAACAAGGTTAGTGAGGGTGAATTTCCGCACCGCCTGCCTGCCTGCCTTTCCGCAGCGCAGCTGTCGGCACCGCTAGTCGCATGATCTAGTCAAAAAATTCACTTTGCCATCACTGCTCTTTTATATATACTACCCAATCCACATCAGTGTCTCAGGAGAAGTGGAGACGCATGGCAGACGTGGTGAAGCTGCTGTGACTTGACGCGCCTTAGCCGACTCGCGTCTTATCGTGGCTTGACGGTCGGCTTCTACTGAACGAGTTCGCTTTACCTGCTTCGAGGGACACCTTTCCGATCAACGGGTCTACGAACAATGGCCGAACATGAAGCCCCATCCTCCGCGGAGGAGGAGCCTCAGGTCGAGTCGCTCGTCCAGGGACGCGCCAAAAGAAGCACCGCAGGGCTTCACATGTCGGCTCTTCTGGATGCTGCCGCAGACGACGACCTTGCACTGCTGTTTGAAGAAGTTGAAGACGACAATGAGTTTGCCGTGGATGCAGAGGAGATGGGTGGAGAGGAGGATGATATGCGCTTTGATTCTTCGTCGGAGGATGAAGACGACCAGGGACCCAGCGCCAAGGACGACGACTTTGAAGGCGAACAGCAACTACAGAAGGAAGAGCGGGCAGATAAGAAGAAGAAGAGAGCGAAGGACGACCTTCGATATAAGATAGCCGCCAAGAGAGTCAAGATCGATCCCACCGCGGTGTCCGCAGTGCCTGCCCCCCGGCCGAAAAAGAAGTCCGAACGCGTTTCGTGGATTCCGACCCCCGAAGAAGGGCCAACGAGGTCGTCGTCTCGTCGACAAACCATGCAGAACAAGGAACTCACGCATGCACGACTCAAAGATAGCGAGGAGAAGCGCATCCGTCTCATAGCGACCATGGAGGAGGCAGCGAAGCGGAAAGCTCAATTCAAGCCGAAGGAGATGACGCAGGCCGAACGTCTTGCCGAAGCAGAGAGGGTAGAACGGCACAATAGCAAGAGTCTCAACAGATGGGAAGAAATGGAGAAGAGAAAGGCCGAGGAAAGAAAAGCGAAGATTGAGGCGCTGCAGAACCGTCGTCTAGAAGGCCCGGTCATGTCATACTGGAGCGGTATAGCTACATGGGCCGATGGTCGCTTAACGCGCATCGGCAAAGTCGATATCGCCCCCAAGCCAGAAAAGGAGGACACTACACGCAAGAAAAGCAAGAAGTCGGACAAAGAAGGGAAAAATGTGACGGAGCAAAAGCCGACCGAGGATAGTGCTACTGTTGAGCCTGCCACGTCGCAAACAGCCCCTCCCGCTACTAACCAGGCCGAAAACTCCAAGGATCCAGTTGAAACTGCTGGAGGGGCCCCCGTGAGGGGAAATTCCGAGCCTTCAGAAGTCTCACCAACTGATTCTCGCCCTCAAGAGGCCGATGCGCCATCAGAAAGCAAGACCACCAATGCCGATGGCGAAGCCTCCCCATGTGCTCCCGAAGCTGCATCTGCATCTGCAACTGCATCTGCACCTGCAGAGGCTTCAGCCGCTGTCCTGGAGCAACCGTCCACTTCCGCCCCCGGAAAGGCGTCGGGTACCGAGAAGTCGTCGGAATTGCCTCCCGTTAATGTCGAGCTTAAAGATACAGAGATGAAAGATGCAGAACCACAAAATTCCATTCAGGATACGGCTTCACACGGTGGGGAAGCAGAAACCGACAAGGCAGAGAGCAAAGTCGAGAAACTCGACGCAGAGAAGCCAGAAAAGGCTCCAGAAACTGCAGCTCAAGCTCCGCAGTCCACAGCGCAACCCTCTGGCGACGAGACTTCTGCAGCCGAACCCGCAAAACAACCTGAGGTAGACTTACCAGCTACACAACCAAAACCCAGCGAAGCCACACAACCTACAGAGGAAAATCCCAGTGATGGAAAGAAGGAACCAATTCCTGAGCCTCCTGCAGCTACCGGCCAAGTAGTAGAGGCAGTCGCAGCTTCGGAGGAGCTCTCGCCTACTGCAGTGCCGGCCGCTGCTGAAGCACCTTCCCAAGCCGACTCACTTAAAGATGCCTTGGTCCCAACACAATCCGAGAAGGATACTCCCGAGGTGCCTGCTAATCGGCCAATTGTCGTCATTGGCGACGCACCACAAGTAGAGGTCCCTCAACAACCTCCTTCAGTCATTGAACAGACGGGACGCAACCTGACGATCTTGGAAAACTTTGATGAGAAGACGGCTCAAAGTCGCGAGTTCAGCATTTATTTCAATGCGAAAAAGCCTCCGAGGCTGACCAGTATGTCAACCTTCCCCTTGACCCACATAATGCATGCATCCTCCAGACAAAGAAAATAGACTAAAAAGCATGATAGAGATCTCCTCATCCCTTTGTGTGATCACATCACTTCCCTCCCGCTATCGAGACCCTGACACGTCTCTTCCATTCGCAAACGCCTACGCGTATCACGAAATCCGAAAGGCCGTGTCGCAAAAGTTCAGTTGGAGCCCAATGCTTGGGTGCTATGTCGGCCCAGCTGGAGTGGCTGCACGTGGAGTGCCGGCCAGATTTTTGGGCGGACCTGAAGCAAAGGAGGAAACCAAGGAGAGTGCACCACCCACTGCGGGCGATAAGGCTACCGACGATTCCCCTGCGACCAAAGCGGACGGGGAACCAAAGGCTCCAGCGGCAGCTGAGGCCTCGAATACCGCTACTCCCGACCCTGGTTCGGCTGCTGCATCCGCTCCCACCCCGGCGGCCACGGGAGATCCAATGGAGGTTGACTGATGATTGGATGGCAGCCTGAGCTGCCTCCAACTTCCGCCTTTCTACCTCAACCTGTATAACACTCTGATCCATTCAATGATACCCATGTCAATTATTACAATATGCCTAGAGCGATTGCACCTGGCTGCTATAGCCTCATCCACCAATGCTCCCTTTACCACACGATAGTATGCTAGGAAAACAGATCATAGTCGAGGCGTGTTCGTGTTCGCCTGGTCTGCTGTGAACATGTCGCAGTACCTTAATTTATGCATACCATAGTTGCTCCCGCATCGAACAGGGGCCATCAAGGTGCTTCATGCATTGTGGATACGTAGAGAACCGCCGACCATCTGGTCACCATCGGTAAGCTAGGGTGGTATTGCTGCCGCTTCTTTTCAGCTCACCATCAATTCCCCAGTAGTCAACGTCGTAGAATGATAAAAGTTAGTATCAGCAATGGCGCAGCGGTCCACATGCGGCGGTCATAACAAAATCACCTCGTGTCCGCACATCAACGACTCGAGGTACTCCCCACTGAAATCTATACCGCTATCTCACTACACAACCAGATCAAACCTAGAAGCAACCAGCACGCTTGACTTAAGTACTCACCACCACCCCACAAGTTGTTTGGTGGATACTGCTAGCTGGCCAAGGAGCCGAACAGCCGCCGAGTCCCCACAAAGACCTACCTTATCTGTGCTATACACTGCAACTTTGTACTCAAGTAGTATCCTCAGTCCACCACCTACCCAACGCAGATTCCGCAGTGCAGATGCGCAGACAAGCCGACTTGGGAAAGAGAACACCAGGATCCTGTACCGTACCAGTCGATACATGCGGAAGGGTGATTGATGTTGCATTGGTGCGGAACCCCCCTCCTCCCCTCCCCCTTCGGCCCCCGCGTCTGGGGTTAATTTGAATGCGGGCGAGGGGCAGAGAGAGAAAGAGAAGGTTCCTTGGCTATCAATTCAATAAGACGGAAATTGTTTGATGTGAGAGAATTTTTTTCTTACGCTGAATGGGTTCTGGGGGTTTAGAGTTTGTTCGAGCCCAACGTCTAACGTGAGTGGGAAAGTCGAGGTTGGTTGCTTGCCTTGGTTGTATGTACTCTATGTATGTAGATTGGTGAGGCGCGGTAGGGAAGATTAGTTTGGCTTGGTTGGAGTGAGGATGTCTTGTTAGTACTGTATCCTGTCGGTGCTTATCTGCCCCAATGAGGCAATTTGGCGTGTGATAGTAATGAGATGATGGGAGGGAGACGCGGGAAAGCCGACAAAAAAGAAAACAATTAGAGAGAGCGAAAGCGAGAGCGAGAGTGAGAGTGGTTGATGGGCGATCTTCCTGCGGCCCGGTGGACTGTGAGTATTGTCTTCTATGTAGGATGTGAACGGTGGTTGCTGAGTTTGGGGCGTTTAGAAAGATGGTAGCAATCTATCTGGAGAAAAAGGGCCAAGGGGTTGGAGGGGTAGGTAGGTACTGTAAGTTACTAGGCAGGCATTGTAGCAGCCACGGCCATGGCTGCATCGCATCGGCATTCCCGCTGAATGCAGTAATTTAGGTCGAAGATACTCTTAAGTATATTCATTGATGGAGGGACGGGAAGGGGAAAATAGCCGTTTGCAACCTAATTTGATACTGTAACTACGATGTACTCCGTACTGGCAGCATGGAAGGGAGCCGTTGTGGCAGTCACCAGGACTCGGAAATGCTATTACTTTTTTTTGTTCATTGAAACGTTCATTGAAATGTTCATTGAAACGTTCATTGAAACGGACAATCTGTACATCATTAGGTAATGCAGGCGGAGGTTTGAAGTGAAGTGAGGCTGTCGTCAATGAATTTCCCAAAAGTCAAAGATTATTTCCCCGGGGGTCAACGTAAGCGACTTAGCTACTCAGACTGGAGAAAGTGGCTTCGCTTTGTCAGAAGTCCAGAACAGATCCTGACACGGTCGAGATCGGTAAGCCTCGGAGTTTGAAAGTGCAATGAGTCGGTACTTGGCCCGGAGTTATTCGTCAGACAAGAGGAAAGGGAAGTTGATTCCTGGAACGACGGGGTGGGAATGTCCATCCGCCGTGAGTCAAATATATTTCCATAACAGCACCGTAGGGAAGGCCGGCTAAGAGTTTTCATTTGATAAAGACATACAATTCATAAATGAGGGAGGCGGCACGGTTTGGACAGACTGTGATTGAGATAGGGTCTTGTAGTCTATCATACCTTGAATTGTGATTGCAGTTATCGTAGAACTGCATGGTGCGCTTGATGAGCGTGAAATTGCTTCTTTTTTTTCTTTTCCTTTCTTTACCCCACTATCATTGACTCTTCATTATTGTCTCAATGGCATCATAGACCACATCGCCTCCAGTTCGGCGGCCGGGCAATTATTTCCTCTCCGACTTTTGTCTACTCCGTTGATCGCCGTGGACCTTGTAGGCGCAAGCCGTTGATGCGCTTCTTTTCTTCCTAAGCCTGTCTCAGCTATTTTCGTCGTCCTTGTTTATTGAAAATTTGTTCCCTTTCATCAGAGCAGCATCGGAATCATGGAAGCGTTCCTGTTGTGGCTGATCCCGCCGAACTCTCTTTTTGCTTCTGTACCCCTTCTACCGATAAACACCAGATACCCTTCCAGACATTTGTATTGATGGCGTCACACCCCCAAGGTGGATGAACCGGTGGAAAGATAAAGTATGTACTCCATAATGAAGTGTAGTCTCGAACCTTTCTTGTTTGCCCACCACCACCAAGGTCAACAGGTAGTTAAGGTGTGTACGTGTTGTACTATCGGTATGCACTGCATTCGAGCCATATGGCGCGATCATTGGATCTAAACGGCGGCTGATCTTACCGCACAGATTCTACTAGGGGTCGTCGCAATTTCAGATACACATCTTGCAGGAGACGACTTCACGACGGAGTCCGCGCTCGAGACGCACTAGTTACCATGTGTAAGTTTGTACGTAAAGGATTGGTCTATCCCTTCCTTGTACTCGGAGTCTTAGACACTGCCCTAGAGACTCTAGACCAAGAGCGGTGGAGTAGGAGGGATTGACAGCTGACGCCCCTCGGTCGATGATGGGTGCCCGAATCAACGAAGGGTGCCAATCTAGAATTGGGGGGGGTGTTGACGATCAGACCTAGAAGCCCCGCGTAGACCATATCGTCCGGAAGCCAAGACGACATGTCATCCGGATACGACAGCATGATTGGGAGGGGTTGAGCTTTTTCCCTCTCGACCCGATAAGCGTGGTTCGGTCGGTTATGGAAAAATCCAGAGAAAAATCCAGAGAGATCGAAAGGGACAGGTTGGAGGGGTGATGTGATGTGATATGATGGGCTAGGAACCAAACCGACAAATGGCTCTGCTAAACCAAAATCAAGCGTCATCACACTTTTTCAAGTAAAGTAGCTACCTAGGATTTGTGTAGGAAATCAAGGCTCGGTGGAAGTGACTCCGTAGTTACTTAGGTTATCTCCAAGTAACTTAACTTACTGTACAGTACCCCGCTCCGGCAACGCTGGAGTGCCGATTGTAGGTATGCCGATTAGAATTCCAATATAAGAATGCGGGAAGGCGACAACGGATCCGGAGAGGGTTGGAATCTAATTCTTTCTTTTCCTTCAGTCTGACCTCAATTCTCTCCACCGGATCCAGAGCAGTCACAGCGTCCAGGTACTAAAATTAGAGACCATCCAGCGAAAATTCTGTTTCAACCAGCGGAGATCGATTGCAACGGTCCCCAGTGCGTCAGTGCAGACCGTAACTGCGGAGTATCAGTTACGAGTAAGTTGACTTTGTGACTTTGCATTGGGCAATTAGGTCATCCAGGCTCCAGCTGGTGGTGAGGTAAGCAGGTGTTATTTTTGTTATGTTGCTCAATGGTCTTCTCCAAAAGACAATTGAAGACACGATTGCGCGTCGACTGTGGTGCCTGAGGCCAACAGGGGAGGGGGGAAGGCAAATCCCTCCGTTCTAGACCGCAATGGCGTGACTCTCCAAAGTGGACTTTGACGTGCTCGGCGGTTGTCACCTCGCCCTGGGGAAATAATGCGCAATCGTTTGGGGAAGAAAAGCTGACCTTCTCATCTAGGTGGTATTGCTCTACCCAAGTATACGGATAGAGTTCATTTCTAGAATCCCCCGCTGTTCATTTATATTTACCATATCTTCCTCCTTCTCCTCCTCCTCCCCCCCGCCTCCCTCGCCCTCCCTCTGCTTTTCCTCGTCATACTTCCATCGGTTCATCGGCAATCGGACATACATCCCATCGATCGACTTTCCAAGAAGGGACCGGAATCGACCACTATTCTCATGAATTGACGATTCTTGTGTCTTGTGTACCTCATTTCGGTATCCCTTGGTCACGCAATATTCTCCGAGCGAATATTTTGGGTTTACTTTTCAGCCAGCTGCACGATAACCCATCACCGCCACTTAATAATCCCGCAACGGGATCACAACAACACCCTTCTTTGGCATCAGCCGTTGCACGTGCGGTGCGGTGTACCCAGAGAACGATATCGTCATCGGTCTCCCTCATCCCCAACAATTACAAGAGAAAAAAAAGGGGCAGGAAATTCAATTTTCTCTGCAAGCCAGACAACGAGAATAAAAATTGGTATGTATGCCTCCTCGTATCAGGCTAAAATCTATTATGCCTTGTTGGAAAAGTCCCTTATCTCTCCCCACTCAGAGGCCTTTGATAACCGTCCAACAAGTCGGCCACTTCCCGTTTTAGTGGAACTGCGCCTTTATTTTTGTGACTGATCTGACCATTGCCGTGCCACTGCAGATACACCGATACACACTCCGAAAAGCTTATCGGCATCATTATCATCATAAAGAATTTGCAATCCGGCTGCTACATATTTGCCTCATTGCTGGGGTTCCCTTCCAAAAAAGAAACACAAAAAAAGGGCGCTCAGAGCTGTATTCTTAGGTCATTCCGTCGAATTGATCCAGCACATGCTTTCAATCATTGCCTCCTTTCTGGACAAGTGCGAGGCATTATTACCATCACGGGAACTGCAGTACCTCTCAGTGCCACTATCCGAGACAGGCTGGTCCAGCTGGTTGGTCCAGCTGTGCACTTGACCCTCCCCCCTGCTAGTCGCAAATCCCTCATACTTTGACCCCATCAGGGGAAGCTCTCGTGCTCCACAACTGGACGCGGCCTCCATCGGCGCAAGGTACCACCCGCCGAACTATCTCAGATAGAGCCACTTCGGTGCCTCTGGACGAGTATATTTTTTTTATTTTTTTATTTTTTGATTGCCCTATACATATACCCCTTCACCGCCATCAATGACTCAAGGCGCTTTTCATCATCGTCGCACACCCTCGGGTTCGAATGCCACTAAAGTGAGGACCTCCCGGCCGGCACTACATCGGAGAGGCACTTCCTGGGTGAATCATTCCATCTCAAAGCTAGGCTCTGGACAGCCCAACAAGCATTTGCAGGTGGAAGACGACCGGCAACCCGAGATGGCGGCCAGCTTCCTCAATTTCTGGTATGTACCTGGATTACTTCTTCTTCTTCTTGGCTTGCATTTTGTCTATTCTCTTATCTAAAGTTCACTCAAAGCTAATTGATCAACAGCGCCATGTGCGAGAGACAGATAACAGTGCCAGACAATACTCTTCTTTATTGTAGTGAAAGGTATGAGAATCTCCTTATCGTGCACAATACTCTCCAGCCACTGAGCACAGCTCCGCTGTTTAAATTTCACCTCATCGTCCCTTATCTGGCCTCAACATCCTGTTTCTCATGCTTACACTCATCCTATCTATAGCTGCCGTCGCAAGGACTCCCATAAACCACTCTCAGCATCCTTCTCATCTGCTCCCTCCATGTCTTCCTCTTCGACTCCTCCGAGCTCCCCTTTAATGTCGCCTCGGATGATTGTCGCCCCCTTGACCCCGACAAGAAGCTCCACCAGATTGTCCAGCTCTGCCCGGATACCCGGCGAGTGGCTTGATATCAAGACGGATCAGGATCCCAGCGAATGGAAGCCTGTAATACCGATGGGCAACGGTGCTCATTCTGTGGCAACCTCGGATGCCTGGAAGTATTTGTCCCAGTTCCACAACGACGATCGTGGTGTGCCGCTGCGCCGCCCTGGGCTCGGTCATCGCAGCTCCGCCAGCCTGACTACTCTCATAAGTAGCACGGGACCCGTTCCCTCGCTGACCCATACGCCGTCTACGGTCGCGTCGTCGTTCAGCAGCAACGCGTCGGATTACATGAGTCAGATGCACGATCCGACATACCGTCCTTTGCCGCCGCGACATAACCCGCACTTTTGCAGTTCGAGTGCGGCCAAAGGGGTTGAGCTGGTAGTTCCTCACGTCCATGTGCAGGCTGAGGACGTCTCCCCCGTTGACATGTCCAATGATGGGTCCATCTTTCCTGCCAGCAGTGCACTGTGGAATGATAAGCCTCTTAACAAGACATCTACCTTGACTACGACCTTGGGTGCAGTGAGCTCCGATGTGCCTATGCGTTCTGTCTGAGCATTAGGTTAGCTGTTTCGCGTACTTGCATAGTTGAGTGTTTTGAAATCATCCTCAGTTCCTCAACTATACACACCTGGGTCGCGTGCCAACTGCAACAGCGGTTTCATTCTTCTATTCTTCTTC
The DNA here is from genome assembly GCF_001890905.1 of Aspergillus aculeatus ATCC 16872. Classification (NCBI taxonomy): domain Eukaryota; kingdom Fungi; phylum Ascomycota; class Eurotiomycetes; order Eurotiales; family Aspergillaceae; genus Aspergillus; species Aspergillus aculeatus. The sequence goes on from NW_017962983.1 coordinate 1,423,968, forward strand.
TTCTTTTTCTTTTTTATTATCCAGTTGCAATCATTGGACAGGGAACATGATAGAAAGCATGCGAGAAACGATGTCATGAGCGATAGGCGTGGAAACAACTTTTTTTCTTTCTTGGACATGGACAACAGCAGCATATTATGGGATAGACTCTTTAATAAGCAAACAGGTGTTGGGTTTGTAATAAGGCGGATAGCGACGAGCATTTTAGCTAGACCTCACGAAGTGATTCTTCTACAACCACAATTCTAACCATGAATGTGAACCAGTGGAGCCTGCGAGTCAGGCTGAAAGTGGACACGTATACTTCAGACCTTGTACGTAGCTTGCTGTCCATCGGTCTGCAAGTCTACCGACTTACCCCAGATTTCCTTGGCTCGGCCCACCATTCTTCATCAGCCTTGTAAGCGAGTCGGACTGGTGGCATCAGCCAGGACAGGACGATACTGCAAGGTAATCTGTAAGTAGTGAGCCAACTCTGCATATCTGTCGGTACCACTGCAGATGTCAAGCATTTACAGGCACAAGGTTTCAAAACCATTAACACTTCGAAGACCTCACCCACCCTTGACTCGACACTTGAGAACCTGTTACACATTACACCTCATTTCTTCAAGCATTACAGAACACCGTACACTTTACGTACAGTAAGCTTAAACTAGCAAGTCAAGTGCGCTACCCCGAGCCGGGGGAGCAATGCCACTCAATCTAACCCCCCTCCCCCCAGCATCCATCGTATGCACGAGCAAGATAAGTAAGACCAGCACGAATGACATGAATGGCATGGATTATAGATTCCATTACACCGGACTACTAGACCTTATATAGAACTTCCCGCTTGAGGATATCAACCTTCATAGTATAAACCCGACTCGCAAGTACCAAGTCCGTTCGTACATACAGTACAGTCCATCATACAACTCGCTCTCGCGCCTGTAAACGTATACCCCAGAAAAGCAAGCCAAGGCACCACCCGACGCGGGCGTGTTTCACCTCACATCACATCACAGCAAAGCCACACCAGTCGAACTGAACTGAGCCCCTAAAGGCTCGGCGGAATCAACCCCCAGCCAACTCAATCCCTTTCGATCTGAATCAAAAATCCCCAAAGTCATCGTGAACGTGATCGGCCCACGCATCGGCGTCATCATCCGCCCAGCAGCATACATAGCATCCTTGATCGGGTTGGTACTGTTTGTCACGGTGTTAGCCAGTGAACCACCAACCGGGGTTGGGGGTTGAGTCGACGCAACGCAAGGAAAGGGCTGTGGGCACGGCACTCGTTGCAGGATAGTGTAGCATGACCTCCAGCCACAGGGCACTGGGTGGTCGAGGCATATTGAGGTAAGGAGGGGAGGGGCCGGGTTGGTCCTACCTTGGTCTTGGGACAAGTCAACAACTTGGGGTCGCGGACACAGGAGCCCACGCAGGCCTCGTTGCCGACGTCGATGCCGTGGGGACGGGTCTGGGCCGAGACGGTGGAGGCGAGGAGGGTGACGGTTGCGAGGAGGAGGGCGGAGAGTTGCATTTTGGATTATTCTGCGGGTTTTGTCCTTGTAGATGGGGGGGCGGGTGGGTGGTTGGTTGATGGTTGTGTAAATGAGTGACGAATGGTTGTTTGGTAGAAGGAGTAAGGAGTGGAACGTCTGGGACTGTCAGACTGTGGGTTGGGCTGCACGGTTCTGTTGCATCTATCTACAAGATCTTAGGCTACCGTCAACAGTGACTGGGGGGATGGAGCTTTAAATTGAGAAACCTACCCTGCGCGCCATACATACATACATGCCTACGTGATGCGTGGGGATCGGGAAGTAAGGGGATGTGGGTGAGCAGCTGGGTTTGTTTGGATTTCGGCAGGCGTTATGGGCGTTCAACTTCTGGGTCGTCGCGTGTTGACACCTTCTCGCTAAGATGGATTCTTGGCTCATCACTTGAGCTCAGTCAGGTCTCTGGGTTTGCGGTCGAGAGGGAGCAGGTGAGGAGGTTGAAGAATGTGGGCTTGAAGGGGGCGATGGGCTAGTCGGTTGGTTGGTATTCGATGGGGTTGGCTGTGGTATGTGGGTTGAATCAATTGGAAGTAAACAAGGTTGCGAGATCGGCTTACTGGATGGGAGGGAGATTGCATGTTTTTTACGTTATGTAGCAAGTTGATATTGTTATCTTTTACGTCCATCAAAGAAGGTCCAAGCAGTACACGCGTTAGAGGTTACAGACAAAGGAAGAATTTCAGTATAGAACTGAGTGTCTTTCGCCCTATCGAGCCTTCGTAGTCAAGAAACAACAATGTATACGTATACCACATCCTCGAGGTAGATGCTGTTGTTGACAGTGTGATAAACCCTTCCTCGCACAGCGAGGATATCAAGGTTGTTGAGGCGTCATTGCCGAAAGACCCGTCTGGGTCCTATAATTGAGCGGCCTGCGGAATGAAGTGACATTGAGAAGCAGTTGATAGCGGCCGCTCGACGAGAGGAAGCCGCGTCAGGAACGCAGATGCAATCCAGACAGACTTACCTCTAGCATCAGATGAAGGAGGAGGGACAATATGAGCGGAAGTGACATGTAGTTGGAATCGTCAAGCGCATGATATCCACTATGCAAGCTTTACACAGTCTAGGGATTCTGGCCACGGACGGACAAGCATCTTGGGCCCCTATCGATCTGACCGTGTCATTGTCCTGCGGATAATATTTCCGAAGGTGTAAAATGCAGAACGAGCTATTTGTAGTGTATTTCAGTGCAGCATTGGCTATGCTTCACAACGTGACCTGGCCAGATCGCATTGCCTTTAAAGAAAGACTGAACAGTCTGACCATGACAGGGGACGAGGACGAGGACGAGGACGAGGGTGGTTATATCCAGGACAGCAGCTAAATAAGATCGGGCAATCGGAGGAGAGGGAACAAATTGCGAATTCAGAAGACCTAAGCGGGAGAGAAGGTGGTTAAAACTTTGATGTTGATGCGTTTCGATTGCTGATGGCGTCGGATTGATTTGCAATACCAATGGAGGTTAATACTCACTCACCTTGACAAAAGAGGTTGTCTAAAAAGGTTCGCCGTGTGTAGAGCCTAGCTGAGCTCGACTTGACTCCATACAGCAATGGAGTCACGTATCTCACCGCAAAAGCGAGAGCTAGGCTGTTGCGAGCCTACGGCCTGGCGTTCATCAAAAGTACCATAACATCCCCAAACAGATGACAGGTAAAACCTGCCCCTGAGTGAGCGTATTAATGCAGAAGCCAACCGCAAAGATTGGTACGCAAAAAGACCTAGTCGAAAGTGCCGTGCATGCGAACAGCGGAGCCCAATAAGCGGCTCAGGAATCATTATCCATCACAGAGACAGGAGCGGCTCTCCGCCAGACTCTGCTTCTCATTTTCACATCCTCCATCTGGTCTTCCTCAAAAGGCCGTCTGTCGACCGTTTGTTGTGCTCCCACCCCCAAAGCCGGCTCCTTATGACTGCATGGGAGCTGAGATCTCACACCCCGGAAATATCTTCCATACCCGCCTTCGGGCTGTACTTGCCGGTTTGACGAGGTTTACTCCCTCCCATTGCTTATTTTAACCAAAGAGGGGCTTTTGAGCAGAGGAGACTTGCTCTACCGACAACAATCCTGGATTTACGCGCGGGAGAATTCGAATATGATTGACATGGGTGCATGAAGGCATCAATGCGTACCATCACTTCGAACTCATCGGGGCATTTCAAAGGTCCTAGCTGTTGTTTGGCTGTGTTGCTAGTCCGATCGAGCCAATGGATCCACCGACGCTTGTCAGTGCGGCTTAGAGACCAAGTGCATGTGCTTGTCGCGCGATGTAGTGGGAACGTACCCCTGGCCTGTTGAGCGATTCACCCCAAACACTCTTTCTTACACGATCGACAAATTCGCCACATGTGAAATCATAGCATCGAACGTGGCCGAGATGGGGCAGTTCAGATGTTAGCAGCTGCTAAACCCCGCCGATCCGAATCCCTGTGACCGCAAAGCAATGCCCACGAGAAAACTCAACACTCCCCCAAGCGCAGGCGCCTCTCTTTCGTTCCGACCACTTCAACAAGCCTGATCGAATTGCCCTTATGCTCGAATGGAACGCAACCGTGTCGGGTCGGCCACCTCGCAGCTTCGAACCAAGACCCGCGCTAAGGCAGACTAAGACGTGCATCGATTGCTGCCGCAACTTCCGTTGAACAAAATCAAGTGCAACATGAACGAAATAAATCAACAAGGTCATCTCAGAATACACGATACGAACCTCTCACCGGCCATGTCCTCCGATTCGAATTGTGTGCGATATTATCAGTGCCGGCCCGTGTTGGTGCCTAGAAGCTCACTGACTTGTGCCCGTTCCTATGCGTTGATAGAGCTGCGTGTGTCTGGTATTCGTGCCCTTCAATACTGCAACCCGACCCTGCGCTCTCTCAGATTGAAGAGCAAACTGAAAAAATCTTGTCCTGCTCATCTTCAAAGGTCATTCCATATATGGACAGATCGATGGCCACTCATATCCAAGTGAGGGCATCAATGTCCACAAGCTATCCACCTCTTACAAATATGACGACCCTGTCTCATGGGTATAGCTCTGTCCCTCAACACTACCACACACATCCCCCTCTCGGTCCTGTCTGTGTTCCAAAGCTCGGGGGGCTCTGCTTTGGCATTGTATGTGCCCAGCCAAGTCGTGTTTGATCGTGCGCATTCTTGAACCAGCTCTTGAGGTGTTGGTGCATCTTTGATAAAGAACGCAAGGGGATGCTCTTGGTTGGGAAGTGCATCAGACAGATAGTTGCCTGGAATCCATATCGGACCTAACTCTTTGCGGGAAAAGAGTTTTGAAAGAGGACATCACAGACTACCCCATGTTAACTCAAAAGGTTCACTGCGACCATGAGATTCGAGAAGCGGTAGGGGCGGAAAGTCTTGGATTTTCGATTGCTGATACGCGTTGACCATAGTGAACGACATGTGTTGAGTCATAAGACCTATCTTGCACGCAAGATCTCCTCAGTAGCTGCACAAAGACTGGGTGAATCAAAGACATGATGGTAGGATTATACCTCTGCGATCGTCCTGCATCTGAAGTGCCCTCCGTCGTGTTCTGGCCGGAGTCCGGGCGCCTTTCGAGATATGTCCACAATCGATTTATGTCTGTGACGTAGTCGCAAGATTGACAAGGCACATTTTTGATAGCAATCGGGAGGAGCATATGGCTAAGCCAACAGAACGTCCGTCCCAGATGACTTCGGGCGAGTCTCAACATCTAGTAGATTTGCTTGAGGGGGACAAAACTCGATATACTGCTTATCGACAAGAAGTTAGGTCGATAAAAATGAGAGCTGAAGGCCGGGTAACGCGTGTTGTCCGTTGCGAGATGCGGTTGAATGAAGGTGGCAGCTGGAGCATGTTAGCTGCCAATGGATAGCGGGACAGGTACCAAACTGTCGATCAATCCCCTGGATGAGCTAAATGATTAGCCCCAAAGGCAAGTTCTTCACTCGTGTGCAAGATGTATGGAGTCTGCAGTTTTGGCAGCAACATGACCTTCTGATGATGGCATTCGCGGCAGTGCAAAGCCAGAGGAGACAATCTGCAGCAGCGAGCCGGTGGAGAGAAGACTAGTGTGCAGCTACCGGCGGCAGCTACACGAGCATTGAATTGAGATACAGAACAATAAATCAGCTCTGAGCAGCGGGGAATTAATTGAGCCTATCTGAGAGAATGGATGATATTTCCAGAGGATTGCAGGTTTGTCCACCGGCCTTGTTCTGTTCTTCGTGATGGGCGGCGGAGACCGCCACGGGCCCAGGGATTGGTTGGGGACTTCTTCCGGGGTTTGGAGGTGGTCGAGACAAGCAGTCTTTTCCGCTCATACAACCATTCTACCACCTCCAGATTTCCAATTTGCACCTTCATCGATTTGATGGATTCTTCAATTGGCACTTTGACACCCAATCTTCCTGACTAATCCCGATTCCTGTGTTGCTGCTATGCTATGGAAACCCATCGGGGACGTTCAGCATACCAAAACGTGCCATTACAGAGCATCCGCAGCGTCCGTGATGGTCAAGTGGCCCCCCCCCCCCCGATTCCGATGGTATATTGGGTGGAGTACTAGCGATATCCAGATACCCAGTGATACTTGCCACTGAGGGTTTCGGTGTGGTTTAGGGTGAATTGTGGCACTTGTTCACTGTCTACGGGCTGCAACTCAGGCTCGATTTGTGACGGTTTACCCCTTCTGTAGGCGCCAGTGAGCCTATCAGTCCACCCTGTCCCCCAGTTTGTTTGGCCTAAAAGGCATGGATATCTTTTCCTCCCTCGTCTCTCTCTCTGTCTGGTTCCAACCTGGAAGATGAAGGCTCTCCCCTACCACGCAAAGAGCTGATGCGCGGAAGTGTCGGTTGAGTGTGCGACTCTTCGGACACCGCATTGACTGCTCAGGGGGTCAGCCTCAGCCGACTGCCAGTCTGCCAGCCTGTCACTCTGTCTAGGAGGGACTAAACACTACTCATTGCACTCTTACTTCCTATCACTGCAACTTTCCCCCCTCCCTGGCCGTCCAGATATCATCCCGTCGATAGTGCTCCGTCTCAGTGGGAATCAGCCATTCTTTCCTACTATTCCATTTTACGCCCAGCCTCATCATTTTCCATACCTTTCTATTGCGAGAATCCCCTGACGTACTCAACCGGATCATCACCAGAACCCCGTGTCGCTCCCGTCTTGTGCAGCCTCTCAGCCACTACCCCGCGGGACCTTGAGGCAGCCAAGGCCAGCAAACTTTTGCCTTGTGACGATATAACAAGATGACTGCGGAAGAGAGCAGCTCTGCCCCAAATGGAGATAAAAGGTAGACACTTTTCAGCCCTGGAACTCACTACGCTAGCCCCGCATTCGTTCCTGCCTAACCGTCTGTGATGTTTGATAGCCTCCACAACGACCACACGGACGACACTAGCCAAAGCTCTGATCTTGAATCAAGCACCTCACAGGCTCCTGAAGAAATTGCAGCCGAGCTTGACTATTTTAGAGGTCTTCTGGAACGGATTATGACCATTGTCCGCAGCGGAGACCAGGCGCGTGTTGCTCACTTGATCTCCATCATTCGTGCCAATCCCTCTGATACCGACATCTACGCTCTACTGAACAACGATCCCGGCATCAATGATATTCCAGAAGATGAAGAAGACGAAAGCCCCAGGGAAGAGAACAATTAGAGTGCCACCCGAGTCATGCCTCCCATGAAGTCAAATTCGTGCTCGGCAGGGATCCGTGATAAACTTCATGGGCTATGGGACAGTTCCTCTTCGAGTTTACCTTGGTTGACCGTAGGACGCACTAATGGAGAGGAGATGGTTAGGTGGAACGTTTTGTCACTTAGAATCTGGTTTAGTCGACCACTGAGAAGGGAGAATCGCCTGTCTGTTCCTCGGAAAGTACTCCCAGATGAAGTTGCGGCTTGCAGTACAAGCGCACACAGTATCATTTTCCGAGGATGTGTCCCAGAGGATAATCCCATGAGGAGGTTGTGGCGTGACTTTATTCTGCATATCACTAGCTGAGTCGCTCATGACGCTGCCCATTCAGATGCACATTGACCACATGTGCAGAGTCTGCCAGCTAGCCAATGTGAGACGACCAGGTTCACACTTCGACTTACTCGACAAAAAGACACAGTATGATTATCATATCGCGTCATCTCCTGATGCCACACACACGAGGTCGACACGATCAGCCTAACGCTCGCTTTGACGTGCATCAGAACACTGTCGTTCCAACAACAACAACGTCGGCCCGTAAGTGCCAGCTCCATGATCCATTCTCGACCGGTTCCCCCATGCCAAAGTGTAGCGGTAGAACATGGGAATGTCACCTCCTACAACAGCAGGTAGACTCGAGCAAGTCGAACGCAAATCTGTTTCTGCCTCCTACCTAGGATACACTTTCGTTGCCAATAGAGCTCCCCAGGCATTGCGCGTGTGGACATAGCCCACCCGTACTAATAACCAACGCCCTCCCTCTCTCAACCATTCCGCCCAGTTGAACCTCGAAATCTTTTCCCAATTCAGAAATACCTCGTATCTCCAGGCGAGAACAATCTCGTATCACATGCCAAACATCCCCGCGGGTGTTGTAACCCGCTCGTATATGTATATATACCACCCAAAACCATGGCTCAGGAAAGTGTGGATTACGATCGATCGGTCGGACGTTTTGACTCAAATCCAGGGTTGTCTGCTGCCTTTGCCACTGCGTCTCTGCTGCAACACTAACTGCCATCCTGGCTGGGACCGGCTGTCTCGGTTGTTTGTATAATCTTCCTCTTGGGTATTGGCCTTGTTGTGAGGTCTCTAAGCGGCTTCGTGCGTCTTGTCCCTCTCGTTGATACTAGGGAGACTTCCGATGGACCTTCTCTCCCGGGTTATTACCGTCACCAGGTGTGACGGATCATATCCGCACGTATACTTTGGAATAAAGCTAAAGCTAGCCTACTGAAATGAAGTTGAAAGGTCTGGGATAAGTAATGTGGCGACTGGAAAGAGGAGCTAGGCGCCAGTCGCCTAGCTCGCCTCTACGCAGAAGACTGTTGCACATACAGCCTTCATCAAACTACGAACGATCTGTCCTGCGAGAAGTTAGAGGATGACCTCCGAACACTACATATTTGATTCGCCACGTATATATGGATGCTTTCTACTTTATTACACAACACCTTAAGGCGTGCAGCGGCCGGTGAAGCGAGGATACAAGGAGCAGTCCCTGACGGTGTAGCGGGCACACAACCAGGCCAAGAAACGCTCGAGACCGAAACCGTATCCACCGTGAGGGGAGGTTCCGTACCTAGGAGATGTTAGTCAGACATATCAAAGTGGTGACAGGGAGGAGGGGGGGGGGGGGGGGCAGAGGCAGGAAAACGTTGACATACTTGCGCTGGTCAGTGTACCAGTAGTAGGGAGAGGGGTCCATGCCCTCGTGCTTGTAGGCGGCCATCAGCTCATCATAGTCGTCCATTCTCATACTACCACCAACGATCTCACCGACACCGGGCATCAAGACATCGACACTCTCGGTGACTCGGCGATCCTGCTCGTCCTTCTTCATGTAGAAGGCCTTGATCTCGGCGGGGAAGTGGGTCAGGAAGATGGGTTGGTTGATGATGTCGGTCATCTTGCGCTCGGCGGCCTCGGCGATATCATCGCCGAACTCGTGGGGCTTGCCCTCCTCGTTGGGAATGTCGTGCTCACGGAGCCACTCAATAGCATCGGAGTAGCGCATGCGCTTGAAGGGACGGCTGGGTGGCTTGAAGTCGGGGTTGAGCTTCTCGATGAGCGTGTTGGTGGCAGGATCGGCTAGCAAGATTTCGATGACACGGCAAATCATGTGCTCCAGATGATCCAGGAGATCAGTGAAGGTGATGAAGTCCAGCTCCGCCTCAATGTGAGTGTACTCGGACAAGTGACGACGAGTGAGGGACTTCTCAGCGCGGAAAGAGGGGCAAACACAGAAGACATCGCCAAGCGAGGGGAGACAGGTCTCCAGGTAGAGTTGGGACGACTGGGTCAGGTAGGCGTCCTCCCCGTAGTAATCGAACTTGAAAAGAGTGCTTCCACCCTCCACCTGGGTCTGCACCATGGCGGGAGGAGTGACCTCCAGCATGCGCTTCTCTTCGTAGGTCTGGCGGAAAGCCCGCAGGGTGGCAGCGCGCACCTTCATCACCGAGGAAATGGTCTCACCGCGGAGAACCAGATGACGGTTGTCGTAGAGAGTCTGGGGATCGGCGTCAGGGGCGACGCGGTTGGAGATGGCATCCTTGTCACCAGCAGCACGGCCGATGATGGTGAAGAAGTCCGCGTGGAGCTCGCGGTTGTCGGGGGCGTGTTGCTTCGGGGGCACAGCACGCATCTCACCGTGGATGGCAATGGAGGTTTCGAGAGTGAGAGTCATGGCGTCGTACGTCTTGACGAGCTGACCGGTCAGAACGCACTGAAGGTAGCCGGAACCATCGGTCAGGGTAAGGAAGATAACGTCCTTCTGGGGGCGGAAGCGGTGGACACGTCCAACAACGCGGACACGAGTACCAGGGCCCTCGGATTCGGGAGATCCCAGCTTGACGACGGCGGGGTCGGTTTCATCGAGGCGGATCTTGACGGGCTTGGGAAGGGAGGTATCTTCCTTGATGACGACCTTCTTGGCTTCCTCCAGGATAACCTGGCGCTTCTCCGCCTCTTGCTTCTCGCGGATTGCCAGCTCTTGTTCCTTGGCGGCCTTTCTCTTGCGCTGCTCGTAAAGGTTGGTGGCCTTCTTGACGGCCGACTTGGTGGCGGGCTTCCACTCGAGCTTGTCGGCACCCTCCTCGGCGGGCTCGGTCTGGGACTTGCGGGTCAGGTATTGGTTTCCTTCGGAAGGAGGGTGCTGCGTGAAAGCGTGGACAAGAGTCTTGTAAGGAGCGGATTCGGTGCCGGTCGCGGTCGACTCGTCCCGGCCGACATCCTCGTCGATATAGATGGTGGCCATTGTGTTGGTCCTCTTGCAAGGGATTGTGGTTTGAGGGTATTGAGTCTATGTTCTAACCAGGGAGCAGTGTGATCAGTGGATATCCATTTGGAGACGTGCATGTGAGTCACACACACCCTCTGCTTTATCAGGGGCGACTGGAGTGAAGGACAGGGGTATGATAAGAGTACGGAACTTACACCTTAACCAAGCGGTCAGACAAGGAAATCCTACCACAGCAAGTCCCGTCTGAAGGTGAGGCGAGGTTGTCCGAATCGCACAGTGCGGAAAGACTATCCTCTCTCGCGGAGGGGTAAATTTCTGGATTCCGCCCAATATCCCCGCGTATGCCTCAGGCAGAGAAGGCTTTCAGGCCACCGGGCATTACTGACGGAACACGCATCCGGTCGTCCCATCAGTAGGTGCGTCATGCCTCAACCCTTCGTATTTAAAAGCAGAGCATTTTCGGTAAGCTACTACATATAGGACAACACAAGACACAATTAGTACTTTCTTGATAAGGAGCCTGAGTTTGCAGAATGCCGTTTCCTGCGGGGACATATGAGTATAATAGGCACTCGTACTAAATCGCCTCAGTCGCCTCACCCTGCACTTCTGGTCGCTTGCCATTGAAACTCACACAGATTACGGTATCTTTTGAAGCAGTGCCACTTTTTCCATCAATTGAGATAACTGAGAGTACTTAATTCCAGTCTGCCATCTACATGCTCTCCCCCAGATACCACGAATGTGACCTGTCTGACTGTCTAGCTGCCTGTCTGCCTAAGGCACTAACAAAGTAGTGGATGCTTCTGCAGCCGGACCGGATCAAGATGAGTTCCGTGCAATATCCCGAAAATCCTCTCTCCGGTCCAGGAACACCCCACCGTCAGACGGTCTGTGGCTGGTTGACACGCCCCCCATTGCCCAATGTGGATAGTGACTACTAATTCCACGGTAACTGATCAGAGGTCTGAATGACTGATCGCGCGCGAGCAGAAGAAAAATAACGTCTGTGAAGGAGATGCATCTTATCCGGATGGAAGACAAAAGAGCGCGTCGCGGGAGGAGTGTCGGCCCTCTCTGTTAGGGGCTATCTATGCGCTCGCTTCACATCAAAAAGAAGATCAACAAAAATATCATTATTCCATTCAGATCCTGGACGCGCGAGGCTAGTGGTCATAGTCCGCCCGAGACTTGGCTGACAGACACGAAGACGCGGTTGAGACTCGAATCAAACTACTCGATACTCCTCTCAAGAAAGAGGTAATCTCATGGCTATGGATACGATACCATTATCATGAAGTGTTGATCCTAGACGCTGGTCCCAGAGCCTTGCCGGCCAAGCAAAAAAAGACTGTTTCAGACAATCTGGTGACAGATAGATGGTTGGATCATTCGTTCGATGGGGTCCTTTTTCCCCATCTTTGCTTCAAAACTACGGATGTACTAATCAACTTTCACTCCACAAGGGAAAAGAAGATTATCTGCCACTTCTAAAATTATCGACACCTTCAAAACTTATTATGATGGCTCAATCGACCTTGGCTTTGCCTGAGGAATTTCCCTCACCCCCTTTTGCTTTGGTCCCGTTCGACAAAGACTGCCTAGTTTAATCTCCCCATATCATCGGTCACATACCTGTCCCCTCTCATTCCTTGCTTACATGATCCTCTCTCTTTGTGGTTACGGTTGCTCTCTCTCGCCTTTCTGACGCTTCGTGTTTCTTCCCGGAAATTGTCGGCGTTGACCAATTTCATTTGTTTTAACCCAGTTGTTCATTTAATTTTCAAAGTCTTACCTTTTTGAGTTGAATTTTCTACTGTCTTTTCTTCAGACATTCTTTAGTGAGCCAGGTGTGAGAGGGCAGCAGCCTTGCGAAAGCCCCAGCAAATCGCTCAATAATATCAAGGTATTATCTTTCTCGACGGACAGTCTATCGCTCTATCTCTCACACGCCCCCCTTTTCCCCCTTCCTACCAGGGGTCCCCTTTTGCGTACCTTATTCTTATTTTATTTTATGTTTTTCTTACTCCATCAGACCTCTTTTCCTTCTGAACTTGAATTGGCAGCTTTTAGTCTGGCTTTTGGTTTATCATTTCTTTCAATTGCTTTTGTTCTTTGCAATCACCTTCCTCTCTCTCTCCACAGTCAATTTCCACTTATCCCTTTTGAGCTCAACTATTGGTGCCTTTGGCAGACCTTCTTTGTCACCATTTGAAACTCTAGCAATCTGGCACTTTACGCAGGGTTCGCTGGATTATTCCTTTCATTCCACTTCTTGATGTCGGTTTTTTGAATTCGTCTTCTCATTTGACAGACCCATAGCACATTCTCACTATTGTTCACCTGTTTGATCGCCATTACAATTTTGGTTGAACTGCTGTTCGTCCACTTTCTTTCTTCCTGGTGCCCCTGTTCCAGTCTCTTGGATCTCGGCCTTCTTTACCCGCAAACTTAACCCACCCCCCCTAAACTCAACTAAACCATCACAGGTTTGTCTCCGTTCCACCAGCCCATCCGCTCATTGTCCATGCACATTCCAATTGACTACTGGGATCCCTTCTAGACACGTCTCCGTTGGAAGAGGACTTCTGCCCCGTGCTGTGTCCTTATTCTTATTGCTTTCATTCCTCAATCGCCTTACTCTCATTCTGGCCTCTTGAGCCTCTCTTCTTGTCCTTATTCCCCCCCCCCCCCTACTCTTTCTGGGGGTGATCTTCAGGCCCGGCTTTTTTCCCTCTCCCCTGGCTATTCTTACCGTGTCAATTGCATCGTACGTCCTCCCTCCCTTTGGCCCTTGGCTGGGTGACATCAATCATCCCATCTGCGACTACTCACCCCCGTTCTCTTTTTGTTTCTCTAGGGGACTCTCGTGTCCAGTCGCTCTCTTCCCTCGCCATGCAAACCTCCGATGCGAGCATCCCGAGTCGTCTGATTCCCTCCAAGTTCTCTCATCTCAGCGCGGACAACACGGGCTTCTCCCACGGTGCATACAATTCCAACAATATTCCCTTGCAGGGTCTATCGGACCGGAACGCTCGTCGTGCCAATATTCCTGCCATCAACACCTCAGCTCCGATTTCGGACACCATGGGTTCCGCGGGGACCGCGTTCGACATGAACTTCACTCCCCTCCTACCGTCTCAGCTGCTACTTGGTAGTCCTTTCCAACCCGGCACCCCATCCGCGTTTGCCTCACCTCAATTCGCCAACTTTGGAGGCTTTCCACAAGCCAATGGTCCCACACATGCACAGAATCAGAGCCACCCTCTCGCAAGTCCGACTCAGCCTTCACAGAATCATGGTCTTTACTCCGGCATGTTGTCGCCAGATGGCATGGGTAACTCCCAGATGCTAGGAGCTCCGCAGTCTCCCGTAGGAGGCTTGAGCGGGTTGGGTAACGCCGCGTTTGGCGCTCATGCCGCCTCGGTAACCCCTGGTTTGCTTTCTGGAACGAGCCGCACTGTTTACTTGGGCAACATCCCTGCCGAAACTTCTGCGGAAGAGATCTTGAACCATGTGCGGAGCGGTCAGATTGAATCCGTTCGCTTGCTTCCCGACAAGAACTGCGCATTTATCTCTTTCCTGGACAGTAACTCCGCGACACATTTTCACTCGGACGCTATCCTGAAGAAGCTCGCCATCAAGGGTAACGATATCAAGGTTGGATGGGGAAAGCCTTCGCAAGTACCTACATCAGTGGCGCTTGCAGTGCAGCAATCTGGCGCATCGCGGAATGTCTACCTGGGCAATCTTCCCGAGGAGATGGCAGAAGAAGAGCTTCGGGAGGAACTTGGCAAGTTTGGTCTCATCGACACTGTCAAGATTGTCAAAGAGAAGGCGATAGGTTTTGTCCACTTCCTGTCGATCAGTAACGCTATGAAGGCTGTCTCACAACTACCTCAGGAGGCCAAGTGGCAGGCCCCCCGGCGTGTCTTCTACGGTAAAGACCGATGTGCATACGTCTCAAAGACCCAGCAGCAGAACGCCGCCCAATTCTTGGGCATCGCTCCAGGATATGCTCATATTCTTAACTCGGCAGACCGTGACCTGATCACTAATGCGCTCGCTCAACAGTCTGTTGCTGCCGCAGCCGTGGCTACCACAGCTGGTGGCGTGAACAACCTCGGTAATCGCACTATCTACCTGGGCAACATCCACCCCGAAACCACAATTGAGGAAATTTGTAATGTCGTACGTGGCGGACTTCTTCACCACATTCGTTATATTCCGGACAAGCACATATGCTTTGTCACCTTTATTGACCCGACCTCGGCGGCCTCGTTCTATGCCCTGAGCAATCTTCAGGGCCTCATGATCCATAACCGTCGTTTGAAGATCGGATGGGGTAAACACTCGGGACCCCTCCCCCCAGCCATTGCTCTCGCTGTGAGCGGAGGTGCTTCGCGGAATGTTTATGTTGGAAACCTGGACGAGACCTGGTCGGAAGAACGTCTGCGTCAGGACTTTTCAGAATATGGAGAGATTGAGCTTGTTAACACATTGCGCGAGAAGAGCTGCGCTTTCGTCAACTTCACTAACATCGCCAATGCCATCAAAGCGATCGAGGGAATGCGAAACCGGGACGAGTACAAGCGGTTTAAGATCAACTTTGGCAAGGACCGGTGTGGAAACCCTCCGCGTCAGGCTGGTAATGGTGGCCAGCAAGGCCGTAACGGTCCAGGAATGGAGGGCACACAATCACCCTCTCCGGCCCTGAACGGCTATCAGCAGAACCTGAGCCAGTCCGGCTCTGGATCCAGCCCGACTCACCCCGCTCTGTCACCTGCCCCTGGGTCCACTGGCTCTCAGAATGGACACCCCGGCAGACACCCTCTGCAGCAAGTCTCCTCGCCGTCGGGCATTCTCAATGTCGGAGCCAACAATCCACTGACAATGTATCTCAACCAAATGTCGGCTCAGCAATCTCAGGAGCAGGAGAACCGGCTGAATGATCCGATGACCCTCGCTGCGCTCCAGTCTCATTCCCAAGCCCCTCAGCAGCAAAGTCTCTACAACACAGCAAGCACTGGCGAGCTCGGCAACGGGAGTATCGAAGCTCCGTTACATCAGCACAAGCCTTCCATCAACGGGTTTCTGAATGTGACTAATGGTTCATCGGGACCTGGCCACCATTCAACTGCCAGCACGGGTGGCTTGAGTGTACCTCGCGCACAGCACTCCCGAGCTGTCAGCCTGCCTTCATTCTCTCAAGAACCTTTTGGGCATATTTCAAGCCAGGCTGGACCACCTCGTTCGGGAATGGCTCATCAGCCTCAAAGCAGCTTCTCTAGTTTCTCGTCCGCTCTTGGGGGGCTCAAACACGCAGGCTTCGGATTGGCAATCCAGAACGAAAGCTCGCTTCCTGGTTGGGCTGAAGAGGAGATTGGAGCCAAATGATTGCTGCGACGAATATCTCTTTTCTAAAATCCCTTGGGTGGTTTCACAATTTCATGCCCCCATTTTGGCATCTCGCCATTACCTTCAGTGTCACCATTTTTGATCCATTTCTCTGTATTGGCTTGTCGCCCCCTTGTGGTTTTTCACCTTCTCTAATTGTCTAAATGTTTCGTTTCTTGACCACACCACTTTACACCGTTTAATTCCCTCATTTCTTCATATACCATCACTTGTATTGCTAGCTGGGTATGATTCTTCTTCTTCTTGATCTTCTTCTTCATTTGCCCCTTCTTTCCTTCTCTTCCCCTTCTCTGCTTCTCTTCTTTGGCTACTTACATTATTTTATTTGATCTGCATTTGGCTACGAAAGCGGGCGGGATCTCGGCTGCACCGCAGATCGGTTGGCTTCGGTCTGTTCTTTATGTTTCAAGTTGCCCATTTGCATATGTGATGCCATTCGACGGAACTTGATGCAGAGCACACAGCTCCCCCTGTTGCTTTCCTGATAACGACAAAGGTTATATAGCGGGCGGAGGTAATTGATACTGGATGATGATAGCGCTACCGCCATCAAACAACATAGGAGAGACGAAGAGGGCTATCCTCAAGAGCAAAGAAAATGACAACGCCTGGTTAATATGTGCAAGAGTGTGCAAGGGTGCAAGGGTGCAAGGGTGCAAGTAATGCGGATCGTACAGTACTGTTTCCACCCGCTATTTGGGGTAATTTGTTGATGGTTTGCCCGACTTGGTAGCATGGAAAAAGCATCTATAGTCACGTGATGATAAGACCAGCCAGATAGCGCTAACCTGAACAGGGATTACCATGATCGAACATCCCAAGCTGCATCATAGCTTTGACTTCGCCTTCATCAGTAGCCGTGTAAACCCCAACTTCACAGCCTTTTCGCTACTACCTCATCATGTCTCTGCCCCCGGAGCAAATTAATATCAAGCGGCGTCGCGAAGAAGAGCCCGTCGACACATTATGTGAGAAGGACCCTTGCTTGATTGCTTTTTTTCCAACCATTCATTGCATAAGAAGCCGTTTCCTCAAATTTCTGACCTGGCGACAATCTCGTCTATCTAAATTCCAACACTACGGTCCTTTCTGCTTCACCGAGGAATAGAACTGACTCACTTCAACAGATATCCAATCAGAGCTTCATCAAACCAAACGAAGGTTTACAGACTTTGTTTTCCAACGA
This sequence comes from Aspergillus aculeatus ATCC 16872, assembly GCF_001890905.1. Classification (NCBI taxonomy): domain Eukaryota; kingdom Fungi; phylum Ascomycota; class Eurotiomycetes; order Eurotiales; family Aspergillaceae; genus Aspergillus; species Aspergillus aculeatus. The sequence goes on from NW_017962983.1 coordinate 1,441,072, forward strand.
GTCCAGGTCAAGGGCCATGGTCCCAAGGGCACTACTAGCGGAACATCCTCCAGTCCACCGCCCCTGGCGTCCGGGCAGCAACGGGTGATTCACACTCCACGGTCCGTGAGTAGTTGTCTGTTTCCTTCGAGCACCGCTGCGGCGGACGGTGGTGTCCCCTTGGTGCGGGCGACATCGCCCGGGGCGGAATTCCGCGAGGAGCGCCGCCTCGCCGCCGCACGGCGGGAGCACGACGAGAAGCTGAAGCGAGCGTTGCACTCATCGCCGGGCCCGTCGACTTCGCTGTCGCCGGCTGGCAGTCGCTCGCCGGCCCTGGACAGTGGTGCCGCTGGGCCCACCGCCGCCGCCTCCAGTGGGCACGAGAGTCCCGCTTCCTCGTCATCCGCAGCTGCCTCGCAGCAGTCGCTGCGGCGGTTCCAGATCTCCCGGTCTAGCACCCCAATCAACAGTACCCTCCGGGGGACGGGTGCGGGGGTGCAGAAGCGGAAAGGGGACGGGCCCGTCGCGATTCTGGTGGAGAAGCTGAGGCGCAAGCCCCATTCGAGACAGGCGTCCTTTGTGGCGGATGCGGTTGCTGGTGCTGAAGGGTTGGATGGGATGTCGAGTTCGGGCTCTGGTGCTGGTGGGGCGGAGGAAGCCGTTCGACCGCGCAAGCGGCCCGTGGTGAACCAGGCGGAAAGGAAATGGAGAGAAGAGCGCAAGAGCGCCATCTCGGCTGCTAAGCAGCATATCTCCCAGGTCCTGGATCAGGAAGCCCAGGCTTCTCACCAGAGCACCTGGGAGGATGAGTCGGAGCGACTCGCAAAGGAGCTCGAACAGGTGGCCCTGGAGTTGGATGCGGAGATGGAAGTGGACATGCAGCATGCGGGGCCGCATAGCCCCCAGAGCAACATTGGGTCCTCGACTTTTGGAGGTGGGCAGCCGTCGCCGTCTCATTCGGTGGGAATGCCCAAGCCGCCCCTGAAGTACCAACCGCGAACGCCCAATAAACATCGCCCTACGCAAAAGCCCCGGGGGGGCAGCGCTGTACAGGACCCTCACTCGGCCGCAACGGCGACCGACGCCCTGCCTGCGGAGCAGGATGACGACGAGGAGAGCGACGGCGAATATGTCTACGATACGTACATTCGAAAGCCGCTTCCAGTTAGTGGCATGCTTACGGACCCGCTGGCCAACCTGGAATCGGACCATGATGCCTGGTTCAAGCAGCACGGAATCGATATGACTCGTCAGGACATTGGGGTTATTGTCATTACGCAAGAGGACGAAGAATATTGGGAGAATTTCGCTGAGGAAGAGGAGGATGAAGAACGGTGGGACAGCGAAGATGCAGACTCGAATGGTAAGTCCAAGCGCAAGGTCCCGTCTGATTGTGACGACAGGAAGAAGCGAAGGATTAAGGATGAAGGATTGAAGGGCTAACGGGCATGGCACGACACAGCTGAGAATAATCCCGCAAATGATTATCCGGATGAAGAATTGTCGTGGGACGATGAGGAGGACGCGACGGCTATCTACAGTAAATACCGAATTCATGCGCGGTCTGATGACGAGGAATTTGACTTCGACGACTCCGGCAGCGAAGGGCGCCGTCGATTTGACTATGGACTCCGGTCACACGTGGAGTCGGATGAGGAAAGCTGGTGAAGAAGGATTTGAATAAGGTCTGTGGGACTGAGCTCAGAAAGCGGGAAGGAATTATTCACAAGTCGAAGAAGGCAGCCGAGACTAGCTGGGGTGGCTGCGTCTGCAGAACGAAAAGGCTGCCTAGTTTGATAGAGGACGGTCGATGCACGGTACTTTGAGACTGGGTGCAGTGCTGCAGGTCGCAGGAGGAACCGACAACGACCACGGAAAAGAGAAGATGATACACCTAACCAACGAAAGACCTATTCCTCGATAACGATTTTTGGTTATGCGCGCGTGCGAACGATGAGGCAAGAGAGCTCCAAGGAAGATTCAGTCTACGAGCCAACGCATTCATGCGTCGCCAAAGTGGCAGCGGCCTTTCTGCAGAATTCGCAGCCATTGTTGTCAAGCTCAATCGGCGAAGAAGCAAAAAAAAGGAAAGACAGTTCACGACAGCAACAATCTGCAGGCTTTGTTCCGGTGCTAGCATCTATTCGTTCACTTGCAAATCAGTCAGCCAGCCAGCCAGTCTCACCCAGTCAGCCCTGCGATGCGTCTCGAAGAGGAAACAGTCAAGATGCTGGAGATTGTGCAGCAAAACTATTCATCCCATGAACAGCCAGCTATCAGTTTCCCGAATTAGATTGAAGATCGTATTGGCCGATGATCGTGTCTCGAAAGGAAGCGAGCGGAAAGACAGACAAGACAATCAAATAGATTGGATTTGATGCAGATCGAATGGAATGGAACTGGTTGATTGACTCAGTGAATTTGAATGATTGAATGATTGGAATGATTGAACGATTGACAGAACGAATGGGCCCCCAGAAGATGATGCGGGGTAACTTGGACGACAATCCCCAACCTTTCCATCCATCCTTCCATCCTTGCCTTTTCTCATCGAATCCTTCTTTGTTCACCCCTCAACAATAGTTTTCTCCATCATGACAACAAGCGAAGGATGGCTAGCTTACCCGCTTAACTACACCCGAATAATCCCATGATACTTGCACATGCACAATCTCATCATCGTTTCTCCATCCCAATCCTATTCTTTCCTGAGCGTGAGGATCCATGCACGATCGCCTTGTGGTCGGTAAGAGGTCTTTGTTTCAATCGAGTTCCTTGTCCTGTTCCTTTCCTTATGCTTCTGCCTTTTTTTTTCCCTGCCTCTTTCTTTTTTGCTTTTTCGTCTTCCATCCCAGGTATCGATTACCTATGGGCCCGTAGTCAGAACTCCATCGTCTAATCTCTATCAACTCATTCGCCCGAGATCCACAGACACCGCTGTAACCCATGGTATACTACCTGCGCTCACTTGCTCGTCCTATGTAAGAGGCTCATATTATGTAAAACGGCTCTTGATACTCAATATGATTGAGTCATCGTCATCATCACCATCCACAACAACCATATCGCATCCATGCCTCCAGCAACCAACACCCGATGATCTTTCTATTCCCCCATGCCCAACCGTAGCAAAGCGAACATCACCGATCATTCCCGCGGGGATATTGTTGGTGTCAATCTTACAATTCAATCCAGAAAAGAAAGGACCTCGATCAGCATGGCCTCCTACTACAAACCGCCTAACCGCCCCCCAAACCCCCACAGATATCCCACTTTCGCTCAAGCATTGAAAAGATCCCCATAAAGTTCTAGACATTTTCTTTTCCTTTCCGCACCGCACCGCACCTACTCTTCCTTGGGCTATTGCGTCAGGTCCCAGTCTAGCGAGAGGGGGGCTGTGCAGTGAATTGAACATAAGAAGCAAGTGCTGAGTAGTTGGTGAGCATGCATAACATGCAAAGCAAGGCCTGAACTGATATCATGCTGACGATTTGAGACTGGGCCTATTATGGAAGTACAGTTATTGATATACTGTAGACTGTACAATGTATGGTATAACGCTCACAACACACCATGCAATATGCAATATGCTTTCGCTTCGTCCTTATTGCCTTGCACTCACTTGTAGCGAACCTGTGTAGCTTAGCTTAGCTAGCTAGGTGGTTCTCTTTGGAATCAGCGTGCTTCCTCTTGTACTGTTCCTCTAAGCCACCAGTGCAGCTGTAGATTATCATACATGGTCAGGAGGTAGAGGGATAGGTCTACTGTAGTAAACTAGATTTGGAACCCAGGTGAAGTACGTGGTAGATAGTCAACAGTAACGAATCTCCTTTTCCCCCTGTTGGGATGGTCGGAGTATTCTGGGAAAATAAGCGAGGTGAGTTATTTGTCATGCTTCAGCCGAAGCCAACGTATCATTGTTATACATCATATCAGATCATCTTTCAAAGGTTGGATCTCAAGGCTTTTCCACGCAACCTTCCCTTCTCTTCCCGTCTTATGCATGACCAATTCGGTAACAAGTCTTCTTGTATTGCTTTACCTGAGTACCCGTTGTTACGAGCTAAAAATGTATTATCATTTTTAATAATACACGTATAGTACCCGTATTTGTACATAACGTTACCTTTCGTACCTCCCCATCAACGAACGATCTCGGATTTCGGAGGTAACTTATGGTGCGATGTAGTCGGCGACATAGGCACGAAAAGAGTAAGATTGGTACCCACAAGGGTATCATGGTAGAATTCTTCCACGTCAGATAAGTCCTCACGGATAGGTTGAACGAGACATTCGCCATCAAGACAAGAATGGTAGTCCATCTAAATGGTATTTGGTAGGTCTGGCCAGACAGACAGGGAGGTAAATAGGTGGTAAGCCTCCGTATACAAGAAAGCAACAAACAAGTGTAAATCGACGAATTCCTCCCACAAGCCCAGTGCGTTTTATGCATGCTCATAACGACAAGAAAGCAGACATCCTCCCAGGCAAAAATCAAGACATGCTAAAAGTGACTTTCAAGTGGCAAATAACGAGCGTAAGAAAAGACAAAGAGAATCAAGAAAATAAGACAGAAGAATGAAAAAAAAAAAATAATTAACGTAGAGGTATCTTCGGGGTCGGCCGTGAAACAAAGATGTGTTCAGGTAGCAGTGGAGTAGGTAAGAAGAGAGGGGGGGGGAGGAGAGAGAGAGAGAACACGCGCTGATAAGCGCAGGAGGCAAAGAAATGACTCGACCACCAGGCGGATGCTGATGAAGCTATCCGAAAACAGGATTATTTACCTCGCAATTCGTCGTCTGCGCACCGTTTCTTTGTCCTCGCGCATCCATGGATACCAGGTCCCTACCCACTCAATAACTCCAAATTTCGGAGCCCCCGAGTCGGCAACTCCCGCCCCCTCCCGCAGAAAGTCGCCGTCACGCATGCGGCGCTGCTCCCGTAATGTGGGACACTTCTTCTCTTTGATGAAGCGGTAAAATTTGCATTGGATTCCTTGGAACCCTCGTCGCTGCCGATCGGGGAACTGCCTGTTGAAGCTTTCACGGACCTCCTTCCACTCTTGGCCGAGGTCCACACGGTGGTACCAGATGAAATACATCTCTTCTTCTTCGTATTTGGGTCGGGGAGGCCGCCGTCGCTCCGCAGCATTGCTGGAGCTGCTAGATACCGAATCGTATCGATCACGAGAGTAAGGATCCGGGGAGGATTCCACCGATCGTGTCCGGTAGGGCAGGTATCCCTGGTCCTGCGAGTCCTCCTGGTAAGGATGGTGGCTCTCTGAGTAGGAAGTATAGAAGTACTGATTCGGACTGGGCGGGTATAAGGGCGAGCCGTGCTGGCTATATTGTGACCGAGTACTGGCAGTTTCGCTTTCTGCGGATGGATTCAATAGGGAATCAATGGCCATGCGGCTCTGGCGAGACGAGGCAGGCAAGTAGCTCGCCCGGTGCTGCTCGTGAATGGCCTGCATTTTCGACTTCGTTGGCGTTTGTGACGAATTTCCTCGAAGATGGTTGTCTTGCACAAGTACACAAGACTCAGCGTAGAATAATATAATGAATCAAGGCGAGCCACAGTGGGGAAAGTACTGGGCACCACTAATAAGAAAGGAAGCAAGAAAGCAGATGCAGGCTCAGATTGAACTCGCACCTTTTGTATATGAAAAAGACGGGGTAGCAACAATAATGAGGAAGGTACCACCAGGGACTCGACTCCGGTATCAGCAGGCAAAATGATATCTCAAATAGTAGAGAAGCCAGGATAGTCAAGAAGACTCGAGAGACCGGAGAACCGAACGAGGAAGAGAGGAGAGAGAAGAATAAGAATGATCGAAATGAAATTGGAGCACGGAAGATCGAAGCCACCCAAATGTGATAGATAGTAGGAGTTTAGTTTCCCCAATAAAGGCCAAAGGTAGTTCCTTTTCCCTCTCCACGGGGAGCGAAGTAGAGTGCTTGGGCGATTTGCAACAAAAAGTCTAGGCGGATCAATGACGTGGGAAGACAGAAAGAAGAAATGTCAAAGTAAAAAGAGGAGCTGTGAAAGATGGAAATCCTTTCGGGCCAGCCTTCCTCCTTAAAGCATTACCAACGCCGCACGAGACTTCCGGTTGGATTTCCGGTTGAGGGCAATGGCGACCAAGGGTCCCGGTTAGTGGTGTTTAGTTGTGCTGACCCATGCAGCGGTACCAGAGCCCTGGGACGGACTGGCCTGTAATAGAGGCCGACGGTGACTGCGCCCCCGGTGTCGTCGTGGGGGGAGGGGAGGGGGGGTTTGTATGTCGCTTCTATGGCGGGTAAATGAGGTTGACCGGAGTGATGCGTAGCGCCAGCAGCAGCAGGAGCAGGGGTGGGTTGTAGCGTGGTGGTAATGGGTGGGTGGGTAGGTAGGTGGGTGATACGTCGTTTGGTAACGGGGACGAGAGGGGTCGAGTCGAGGCAAATGCAAGAAGCGAAAAGAGTCTTGTGGTGATGATTATTATGGTGATGGTGGTGGTGATGGTGATGGTGGTAGTATCAGTAGTACTTAGTAGAAATGGTTGTCTGGTGAAGTTGATGCTTTTCTCTTTTCGTACCTTCCACTTCTAGTACTTCACCTCCGCGGGGAGGCCCTCTTTAAGAGTTATATACTGTACAGAACTCGCACCCAGATAGATCTGAAAAGAATAAACTTATCAAGTCAGCGGAGATAATGCCCTTGAAAACAGAGAAATTATGATTGAGAGGGGACAAATTTATTCTTTCATCCCAAAAAAATAGGAAAAGAGAAATCAAAACAAAGGATAAAAGACAAGACGGGAAAAAAAAACAATTCCCCAGCGCAGAGCTTGTTTCTTATATGCAAGGATGCTGTCTGGAAATGTTCATTCAGTCATTTTGAAGGATTTGCCACTTTTCTCCACGATAAATGGAGCCTCCGCAAGTTCTAAACGGTAAGAAGTGTAATACTGATAATAACAATAATAACAATATTGATATTAACAATAATCTTGCTGATGTGGATGTCATGGACGGACGGAACAGTTCGGGGAGTGGAGATCATCCAAGGATCACGTTGGCAGGCAAGCAGGACAGACAGACAGACAGACAGACAGACGTGCAGTTCATGCTGGAACAAATCAGTGTTCGTGTACTGACTTACATGTACTAGTCCCCGTTGGACCGGGTAATTACATTGCGGCTACCGTATTTTTAAAGTTTTTCATTTTTCATTTTTTTTTAAAAAAAAAAATTCGTTTTCGGTTCTAAAATGACTATCTTCGAGCGAGGGATGGAGGGGGAAATACCTGGGCTGATAGTAGAAAGGAAAACAAATGGATATGTTTTATTTATCTTGAATTCCATTCGATCGAATCTATTGTTACCCACCCCCCTCCCAGACGACGGATCCAATGACATTGAATGGAAGCAAGCCAGCCTAGTGTTAGTTCATGCACCCTGCTCCATCATACCGAGAATCAAAGATGTGAACCCCCTTTCCTCGACAGCATTGAAGGAGCCGCAAGAAAGAGCTTTTGCCTGAAGCAAAAGACCGACGGTGAGTTCGGGTGGAGGGAAATTTGACGCAGGATATTAGATTTCTCAAGTCAGTGCCGCGCCAAACGAATCAATCAATGATGGTCCATAGTGCGATGGAGTGATCAGTTGGACCCGTGTTCCGATGATGGACTAAGCTCCGCGGGTCCAAGTCAATCAATCAGTTTCCGAACTCGCACGGTGTCTCGATGCTCATCATTCAGGGTTGACGGAATGCCGGATGACTCCCAGGATAACCCCCAACGCATCCAGGCTGGAGCTTGAGGATTGGTTGACCCCATCTGCATGCGCAGCGGGGGAACAGAGGATAGAATCAGACAATCAGAAGAAAAAACTAAGGAACGGACGGATCTATCCTCGTCCTTGCACGGACTTTCCCTCTCGCGCGCGAGCCTATGCAGTCATAAAGGATGCCCTTCGAAGGTTCTAATTCAGGGGACCGTACGGTTTTCTCGCCTACCTACCTGGCTCATCGCATGCAGCTCGCCTGCTGGCTGGGGGGCACAGATCGATCGGCCTATTGGGGTTATGACAAATACTCGATGCGACTGACTAACTAGGTAGTCAAAGTGAGGTACATTATATCTGCACAATCCCAGAAGTGAACATAGCGAGCGATCATAATGAGATTCCGTAGACATAGTGAGCTGTGTCTGATTGTAATTGACATACCGACTTCTTTGCTCTTTCGCCAAACAACGTAGCATCCGATGCTCGTGGAAATGTTTTCTTGGGCTATCGACTTGGCAGGCCAAGTCAGTCAATATGTTCGTGTCGAGATAGGAATTCAGAGCCTTCTCTTCCTCTCTCTTCCATCTGTCTTGCACCGTCAGAGATCCGGCCATGAAGAATGTGTCATGCTTGCCGTATTGTTCATTACGGCAGCAAGAGCTCGTATTCGGTTCCCCACCAGCATTCCTCTTGCACAGGAAAAAGGATGCGGGCGTGTAAGTCCATACAAGTCGTCTTAATGTCTCTCAACCAGCGTCATACAGTCAAGAATGTGGACAAGAAAGGGCGGGGGGAAAGATTTGCTCGAGGGCTCATGTAACTCATGTAACTTATGTATAACCTGACGAATGTAAATCAACATGAAATTAGGTCCAAGGACTTAACCAGTTGATGACGATGACGCGGTAAAATTACGCCCGCCCGCCTACCCTGCAGCCCTGTCATTGCAGGGGAAGATCCAAGACAAATACGGGGCTGATAGGTCGGTTCCATGGCTGCAAGACGGGTGGACCGTAACGAAGCATTGCAGGGTTCAGAAGTCAGCCACGGGCGAAAGAGGAAGGCTAAAATGAAAAAAACGAAAATCAAATCAACAAGACTAGAGGAACATCAGACGACACTTGGTCTGCTTGAATGGCCGGTTCGTTTGCTCTTCCTCTGGTGCAGTGTGGCACCTGGGGGGGGGGGTAAATTCATCTTCATCTGCTGCTCTTGTACAGTACATTGCAAGCGGTGGAGCTGTGAATTGCTAACTAGTCTGGGAATTAATCAGTTCAATGTTCGCTCCGAAGTCCCCGCCATCTACTCTAAATTAAATCCGTCATCTCTGGGTTTTCCACCGGGTCTCGACCCAACTAGGAGCAAATGAGAGTGATTGAAGAAATACATCTCTTCCAACTGGGAAAGAGATTAGCTCGGTTAGTAGTAGTGCACCGTGAACACGTTCGGTGGCAGGAAATGATCCGACAGCTAGTCAGTCAATGCGACCACAATCTCTGCATCGTAGAGAGGGAGAGGAAAAAAGAAAAGCCAGGAATACAAAGGAGGCCTTACAGTAGGATAACTGTCGGTGGGGAGGGGAGATGATCTGGAAAAGCAAGGTGAATCCTTTGAAGTAGCATGCAGAACTGCCTCTTACCCGTGCTCCGAAAGTGATAGAGCGAAACAGGAATAAAAGGCAGCCGAAGCGGTATGATTTTCCAATCAACTATATTAAACAGATAACAAGAAAAGAAATAAACGCAAGAAAAAGGTAAAGGGTCGGAAACCGAAAAAATGATCAACTGCAACATTATCTCAATACAGTAGAGGGCGAATCGATGCTTGCTGAAAATAAAATAAATTAGAGAAAGAGAGGGGAGGGGAAGGACTCGGGCTTGCGAAATCGCTGCAAGAAAAGAAAAGAGAGGGGGAAAAAAAAGGACGCAAGACCACCAGACACAGAAACAGCAATGGTTGGAAGCGACCAGCCAACAGAAGGGCGCGCATAGCCCGCGTCTATTGGGCGCGGAATGGAATCAGCAACCTAACCTGCAGTGGCTTTGCTAGTGTACCAGTCTGTCGGGTCCAACCTACGAATAGTATCGAAGCTCTATATTTGCCTAGCTCTTATGGTCTCAGATTGCGCAGGGCCGCTGCTGAAGGACAGCCAACCTGACAACCAAGCGGGAGACACGATGTGGGTGGGACCTTCCTTCCCTTCCCCCCCTCCCTCCCTTCAAGCCCACACAGCAGTGCAGCACATCATCACACCGTATAGCTTCTACGGAGTAGTATCTGTTGCCCTATCGATTGCGAGATTATGGTCCACACTGCCTTACCCATCGATGCAGAGTACAGAGAAGGGGAAAAACCATGTATGTCACCCCAGGCCATGTTACTTGACTACTCGACTCGACTCGACTAGATCTTTCTAAATTTCCCATTATCCGACAGGTTTACTGTATGTACTACTACGAGTACTAGGTAGTAGTCCTATGCACTAGGCTGTACCATGCACAGTCAGGTCTCTGTACTACGGTGTAGATACCAATCTGCAGAGCCTGCTGCCAACACATCTCTGCAGAGTGAGCCGATCACTTTCTTTTTTCTCCCCTCACAGTCGTCAGAAACGGGATGAGCTCATGTCCCACTACCCTCCGCAATAATTGAGAGGGGTGAGGGAGGAAGGTGAAGCAGGGAATCTGGCCGGTTTTTCACGTGTTCCAGGTCTGAAGCTGATATGCATGATAACGAGCGGCAAACTACACAATGGGAACCACCCCCCCCCAATCCACAACCACTACCGCTGCTATACAAAGTTTTTCTTCCACAACCGATGAATTTACATCGCTGTTCATGTACAGAACCGCTTGAGTAGAAAGTAACGGTCTGGCTGATGGTTCGCAAAGGGCTCTTGACGAGCCTACTGAGGACCCAGCCAAAGCTCATGACAAGAGGTTATAGTGGATCTTATAGGGATGCCAAGACCGACTGTATGAGGAGAAATCTGGAGTGATTTGTCAACCTTCTTCAGCAAAGCTACTAGTGCTGCCTGTCAAGCCTATGAGTACAATGATTGGCAAAAGCAATATTTCCTTTCACCTAGAGGCAGGGAGGAAGACCCAACAATGCTACTAAGCCTGTCTAGGTAAACAGTCAGGAAATGATGGGTGGTTGTCGGCTGAGGTCCAAGTTTTGGCAGCGGATTCACCCTCTTAGATCCCGAGACGGCGACTTTAATTCCGAATGCTGTGCAGGTGTAAAGAGACCAATGGGAAATGGGTGGGCCTACAGAGTGTTAAACCTCTCATATGAAGAAGAAATGAAGAAAAGAAGAGAAAAGAAAAGAATCAGGTGAGAGACAAGCGGATTGAAAAGAAAAATCAACAAGACAAATTAAGTTTGCGGAAGCACGAAGTCTCTTTCTTTTCCCCAGCCATATATCGGTGTGGTGCCCTGTATTGTACCTGATACCTGATACCTGATACGACAGAGAAATTTGTTTGTTCTCAACAATGGAAGGGAGATGCAAGATGCTTACTTGGTCCCGGAAATAGATACAGATTAACAGATTAACAAGTTACAGATTGCAGATTGAAGATTGCAGATTGCAGATTGCAGATTGACTACCTAACATTCTATGATTCTACAGAAAGAATCCCCACAAGTCGGCTGTGGCACCGATCAACTTCGGGTTCTTTTTTAGACGAGCCAACGAATCAAGGGTTAAGATGGAAGGTGTTCTGGACGGCCAAAGCGGTACCTCCGCGTGTGGATTATCGATTGGGTTGGGGCCGGGACACGGGGAGGAAAGAGGGGAACGGAAGAGCTTACGGGAAGAGCTGACAGAGAGACGTCTTCAGTAACTACTAGTACATACCTAAAGTAGTTTGTATGAGTAGTTACGCACAGTCATAATTACTCATACCATAGGTTGAAGACTTAAACTCTTGACTTGAAGGAAGGGAGGGGCGGCCGACGAGCGGCGAGCGGCAGTGGCAGTAGTTAGTGCCAAGTGGTAATCAATTAGTACCTATTTTGTCACGGGCGGTTTTCTTCCTTCCTTTGCAGCTCCTTCCAAATCCTCTCGCTCTCATGCTCTCTTGACTTCGTGGTGCCTGCCGACGACTGGATTGAGGTCCTTTGTTAATCCAGGCCGCTGCAATCTTCGCTCCCCCTTCCTTCATCTTCTTCTTTCTATCCATCTGTCTATTCTCATCTCGGCAGCATCCATCATATGTTCTCGATTTCGTTTCCATACGGAGTACTGCGTGCTTACTTCAAAGTCGTAAGCGAAATATCATTAGGAAAAAATAAAACTCGTCGGTGTGATCTCCGGAGCCGAAAGCTCACCAAGTGGAGAGACTACCGGCATACCATTCCTAAAAAGCTACGATATGTCTTGCAAAGTCATCTTCGGTTTCTCTCATTCAACGTACCGCGCAGTGTCACTGACGCGAACATGACGACGGTGACATACCATGAAAGTAACAGAACTCGGTGTAGAAGCTGACATTGGTTGCTCAATTACAACCATGTCTGCGGCACAGTCAACTTGCGCAAGCTTTCAAAGCCTCATTATCCCCCTCCACTCCCCCCTTCCAGAGCGCATAATTGCGTCTCTGTGTGTGGAGAACTTTTTTAGCAATCGGAGTCGGACACTCCATGCTATCAATTATAACTTTGCCTCGAAGCAGTCGGTTTATGGCCTGCTCTGCCGCCGGTATTACTGGTTCTACTCACAGCAGACTTGAAGCACATATACTGCATACCTTCTACCTGCATTGCTACATAAAATTAATCCAATGTTGCGCCCGTGTTTAGATCAGACATACGCCAGTGCCTCCGCGGAGATACCGACCAGCCTTCCTCTCTCCTTCCATCCCGCCATTTCACAGCCAGCGACTTGAATCGGCGGATGATCGTCCACTTGCTTGTGCCTGTCGTAGATCTCTTTTGAAGTTCGGCAGAGTTGAGTCGGCTAGATAGGCGTGGTATGAATGTACAGTACCATACAGGCTTCATACCAGGGCACAAGAAGCAAGACAAGCATTGCTGCCTTATTTGCTTCCTCTACACCGTTGCCAGTTGAACCTAAATCTTTCTTCCAAAGCTCCAGGGCCGAAAACCTTTCCTTGTCTGCCTTAGTACCCCCCTCGCCGTCTCGTCACACGCGTACCCGCAGATGTGTTCAATCACGTGAGTTTCTACTGTCAAGGATTATGAGGACCTAGGCCTATGAAAACAGCTCGTTTGAGATGGCGCACTTGGACAATTTGATGGACATGGAAGCCCCGCGGCCGAGAGCAGCGTTGCGTTGTCTGGTGGTGGGTACCTTCATTCCAGTGCCACTGAGCCAGGATGAGAACAAAGGAAATGCTTCGACAGGGGCTGGCTTTCCGGCGAATAGAGATATGGAGGACAGGGCCCCGACTCGTAGTCAAATATTGTATGTACAGCACTCGAGACTTTGTCCCTGTGACAACTATCTCCTGCCGAGGTACTGGCCAGCAGACATGGTGGTTTTTTGGGGGGTGCTTTGTCAGGCGCAGGTTACAAAAGGTCTGGTATTATAATCACTACAGCATCGGTGACACACTAAGAAAAATGATCTAAAGGGGGATTTCTTCTAACTCAACCTTAGCTACACATCCGATGCTAGCAGGATTGATAGTGCCATCACCTGGAAACGACCTAGAATGCGCAACGTTTGCGGCTCTGTGTCAATTGACACGGTCTTGCGCGGAAGTTGAAGGCATTGCCGCGGTGCCGATGGATCCTCCTGAGACCACTTAGTCCCACGCTACAATGGACTATTTAATCCACTACTTACGGATCGGATCAACTACACCATGGTGGAGTCCCGCCGTATTCCGTACTACAGCCGACTTGTGGAAGATTGTCCTAGAAGCTGAAACGTGTGTCCGCAAAATAATGATACTAGCCGACCTGCAAGCGAACCACCGTGTGCTCCGATCACCTAAGGCACGATGACCCTTCAGGGCCGTTTAGATTTACTCTTACTTTGCTGGTAGTACTGCAATCTCGAGTCGGAGTCCGATATGTTTGGAAGGCCCAGCTGTCAATTTCTCCACGCCCTGGCCTTGACTGGACGGAACAATCTCATGAAAGAAACTGTGATATCATCACATTGCGGTGGTGCGACATTTGGGAATCGAAACCGAGTTTTGCCTGCCTGCCGCACGTCTACCGCGGTAGGGATGCTCCGTAGCCCCTTCGACGGAGATTCCCCTTCTCCTTCTCTTTCTCCTTCTTTTCATTCCAGGAATGTTGGGTTTGACCTTGTTCGTGGTGGCTTCAGCCACCGTCCGCACTTATCAAACGCCGGGAAGCCACAGCAGGACAGATCTGTAGAGCAACAGCATGAGCGAAAGAAAAAAAGTAAGAGGAAGTTCGACCCAAGGGAACCATTTGCAGAAGTAGAAGAACCTGCGTAAAATCATCATGAACCCCTGGTACCCATCACCTTCAACCAGAGACGGTGAGGCTTGAAGGACAAGCTCGGTTTCTTACGCCCAGGGATATTGCCGCCTCCTCCCTTTCTACCATAAGATGGACGCTCTCTTGTCCGATAAGTCTTGAATTAAGAGAAGCTTACACTAGATGACATGATTATTGAGCGATGCAACAGTCAAATGAGTGACATTTTTCTGCATTTGCAAGTACGACTTCCACCACGATCTCCCACAGCACACTCTCTCAGCCAAAAGCAGAGCCAAATAAATAGATACATTTATTGGACAGGTTCAAGCAAGAGTTCCGATCTCAGATAGCAACGCCCCGATAGTAATCGGTCAATCTCGGTTGCACCAGATTCTCGAAGCCATGCAGGATAGTCCTTTCGGTAAGGGTGGACTCTAAAAGACAGTGGATACATCAGAGCTTCTCGGGCTGGAAACAAATGGGAAGATTGTGCGCCAGACCAACCCACGGCTCGATCTCAATCGTCAATGATCGACGTCGATACCATTTCTCCATGATCATGATGGCTCAACTTTGCACAAACGCGTTGAGTGATCTGTCAACTCTCAGTCAATAGTGATGCTGAAGACTGCATACTGTATTTGCAAGACCTCTCCGTAAGTATATGGGCATATTCAGGTGTACTCGTACATCCTCCAACTCTCCGAACTGATATTCCTAACAAAAGGGGTCATACCTGTTCCTTTCCGTCACACCAATAGAAATATGCCATGAGAATCAGTCATAAGGTTCCAAATCTCGATCCCCAGTATTTCAGCTAGCCGAAGCCAAAACGAGATAATTACTGGGTTGAGACCAGGATACTTCCAGGCATTCTTTTGGCACTTGAGGTACAGTGTCTGCCTGCCTACTGTAAGTTCACTTATCCCATCATGTATAACTATGTGTAAGAGACACGCACTGCAGACTGTGGTCATGTGGTCAAAGCTCGCAGTCCTGAACCACCCGATCAAGCAGTTGCACTTATTGTCACTGGACAGCCTGGGACAGGGCTCAATACTTCCAGTTTGCACATGTCGATCCTTTCATCATACACCATACAGTCGCCAGTAAACTCTTTCCCCTCTCTTTCTATCAGGTATCATGTTCCTGATATTGCCCAATTGGTTTAATGATTAGCACGCTGCGAATTAGTTTCTAGCTCATGGAAGGGCAGTGACGCTAGAAGCTCTTGGCGCCATCACGCTAAGTCCCTCGAAATTTATGACATCCTTCACACATTTCAAACCCAGCTGCGAACAAAGTGATGAATCCTTTGTTGGTCCAGCGCTACGGCAATGGGAAAAAGCACCAGGTCGATTTGGCCCCCATGGTTTTCCGATTATTTCTTTTATTTTTTTTTATTTTTCGTTTTAATCTCTTTGCTGGGTCACGTTCACCACGTTTGATCTTCAGGATCCGTGGCCCATAGTTCTAGTCAGATAACGCCACCTTATACCGACGTGCGCTTCGGGCTGACTTGAACCATGGGACCATACCCAGGACAGGTTCCCGCGTTAGTACTCGGCTCCGATGGACCATGCGCCGGACAGGAGAACAAAAGACTACCGAACTCCTTGGGAGTGAGTGGAATGTGCATTTATCCGCCATTATTGCCTATATATAATCATCAGAGTATAGAGTTTTCGTTGAGATGTCTTTTTTCAGAAGAAAGCAGAGTCTGATACGTGACAGTGGATCATCAGCCTGCTCTACCAATGATCACTGGATCGTCGATTACGGACGAATGATATTCTCCTTTGCCATTGATTTGCACTTGTCGCAGCTTGCTAAGTGGTGAAAGTTCGAAAGATCGAGGAACTTTTGAAGACTAAGTACTCAGCCTGACAGAATAGTCTAAGAGTCATTCAACAAGATGGATTTGGAGACAATGACAGCGACAATTGCTCGTTGGTCTGGTCGTCTAAGTGCAACCCCGAATGATGCTCCAATCTGCCGTTTCGGGGGCGAATGGGGCTAGTTAAGAAAAGAACGTAGACCACAACACCGACCTTTCCTGTTTTACTGTCCGCTGATGGCACTCCTCCGATCTATCCTCAGAACTAGTACTGCGTCTCGCTTTCGAGATCGGCTTCTATTGCCCCTGCGCCGCTTAGCACGTGGGTCGAGTCGCCTCAGACCGAGTCTTTTATTCCGCTGCCGCATTTAGTGACGGTCCGGACCTCACAGTGGCTTGAGTAAGTTAGCAAGGCTGCTCAAACACCTCATTTGAGCTAACCCATCTATTGCGTGTTTACTTGAACAGGCAAGCACGGAGTTCAGTTTCAGTCCCCGCCTTAGGGCAAATAAGTTCTAGTTCGCTCTTTGATGCTTCGATCGACCGGAATCTTTTGATCTCTAAGGGAATACAGGCATTGGCAGAGGCTTGTATCATTGTGACTCCAGTGGCCGGGTGAGTCGGCCCTTTTGTGCATCGCATCGGCTCCACAGCCAAATCAATAGATTACCGTCTTGCCTGCCTGTCTGCCTGCCTTCCCGATATGACGTGCGGCACAGTTGCTGTGCATGAGTTGAGGTCTTGGGGGGAGCTGGAAAAATAAAACTAACCTCCACAAAGCTCGGCGCTTAAGTAGCTCAGCTATCTTGATTCGAGACCATGCTGTAATTGACCGGTAGCGTGATACGTAAGCCAGCGTCGCGAATCTAACGAGGCGTTTTCTTTTTTCTGTTTAATTTTGGTCTAACCCTTGAGTCATGAGTTAAGCCATCAACCTGACCTCAGATGACATCCTTTTTGCTTATGCGAATCAAGTGCGTTGACTCTTACGTCGACAGGAACCTCTTGGTTCAATCAAAAACGAAGAGTAAGCGAACGAGATGACACATGGATGGAAAAATGGCGGTGGCCGATTGGCACCCCGTCGCCAATGCATGCCATCCAAAAGGAGTGATCATGTTATGTAACGTTATGAAAACGTATATGTTTGCAACCTGTATTACCCTATAACACGGTATTGTCAATACACACACCACCAAGACTGACAGCCGTTCGATCGACAAGCAAGTCCAGATCGATCAATACTAAAATATGTACTCGAAGAAGACTAGGACTAATAAGAATCAATATACTCAGAGACGCGGCCATTTCTTCCCATTAGCAGTAGTCCGGACTTTCTCTAGTGCCCTCCACAACACCCACCTTTACCCGACCAATTCCCCCCCCCGAATCCCCATCCGTCATTCTCCCCTGTCCACTTTCCCTGTTCCCCCTCCACCCCATAACACAACCCTTCACGGGGATGGTAGGGGAGGGGAGGGGAGGGGAGGAGAAGGTGGAAGAAGGGGGCTACGGGAAGGCACGCATCCAGGTAAGCTTACTTCCGTACCTTAAAACAGACTGAAGAACTGCCTAGCTCACTAACCACTTCCAAACGGCTGAGTCAGTGCTTCTTTCTCATCACCTTGAGCTTCATCGTACGTTCGTGATACACCCCCTTCCACTGTGCTGCTCCAAGGATTGACGGGCCTCTACCGCAATCTTGCCACATTTCCGCACTCGCTAGGAAGCCAATTGCCTCACTTGCAAGGATCCTTGTCTATCCACCCTACCCAGAAAGCAGAAACCCCTCAACTGGACGGAAATCGCTCAAGGCTGCCTACTAATGCCTAACTATCACACCTCTACCAGACTGTCGGGTCCGTTGGTGCATTCTCTTTCGCTGCTAGTCTCAGCCGGTGCTGCCTGCCCCCTCACCGGATCCAATTCTTGGGCCGCGCTTGAGCACAGAGGCAGCTGAGATGTTCTCACTTCGAGGGGAAAAAATTCGGGCTGTCAAATTTTCCTACCCTTCCTTGCTATCCGCCGTTCGAAGCTTCCTTGGTGATCAAGGCAGCCCGGGCCTCATGGGGGTACGTACAGCCATCACAGCGATTGTGGGACGGGGGAAAGGAGGGATGGCGCGCCCACGGAGGCTTACTCCGTACTTGTAACCGGGTTCCAGTGGAAGAGATGGGGCTGAGAGTCAGTCGTGCAGATGCCACCTCTTAAACTTGCTTGTCTAACTTAGCCTCCCGACTAGTATGCTCGCGTCGTCGTCCTTTTCACCTTTACGCAAAACACCGCCGAAGTCGACATAGCCGCATGGGACAGACGGAGGACTTCTGCTGCGCGGTTCCCATTTCAGTAACACCACCACCGGGTCCCGATGAAACCATGGACGGTCGATGAAGCCAGCCGTCTCTATAGATTAACAATCACCCTCCAGCGATCAATGTCGTGTCTTCTCGTCGAGTCCGTTACCACTCCGGTCGCGATCGTCAGGCTTCACAGACCGACGACCCCACTGGCAGCAGAGGGGACAAAATTTAACGTAACACCTCTTTGTTCCTCATCGTCGGCGATCTCCGCACGGTATCCACTCCAATGATAGCTTAGTGTTGGGTCTGTCCCTCGACCGGATCTCGGCCTGCCTTATCCGCGCCTTGTTACAGTTTAATTTGGGTTGACTTGAATGGTGCTCTGGTCGGTCACTCGTTCCCTGACCCTGTGGTTCCGGTCTTTTTCGAATTGGGAAATTTCGATTTCCAGTACAACCAACGTTGCTAGAAGCCACGGGCGATTGACACTACCATAATTTTCAATCGTCATCATCACTAACTTGACTACCACCAGGCTACAGTGTTACTACGCCTATCATCTTCCCATCACTGCCACTCCTCTTCGGTGGAGCCTCGTTTCAAACTGGCACTGACTAACGCCGGTAGACGTGCGTGCAAACTAGCCTGCATTTACCTCATCTGGTAGGACTGAATAGATTGCCCTTAGTCTGAGCTAGTAGACTAGTTTACAGTGCATTAGTCCTTAGTAAGAAGTGAGAACGAGATGACTGACAGACGAACAGGCCATTTGGTATGGTGATCTCCCTCGTTGGAGCCGGCTAGCCTCCGCAAATGCCTAGACTGACAGGACTGCGGCACTGCCTATTATTCAACGATGCATGAGCGCAACGCAAACGAAGCTGCTGCATCCCTACACCTATCCAGTAAGGCTGGTTAGGAGCAGATCAAGCAAGCGCCAGTCAGATCCATGTGGATATTTTGACCCCGAGATTAGAGTCTGTCTCCGACTTCGATTCTACACAACGTCTTAGCCTAGAATCGCAGGGAGAACTAACGCTTTGCTACAGTCTCCGGAGAGATGATACAAACTCGGCATAGGAAAGAAAAATCAATTCACAAAAAAAGAAAAACAACCCCAACTATTTGGCGTGCGCAAATTTTTCTTTTTCCCTTTTAGCCTGCCTATCGAGTGAGTGTTGGAGAACCCATGTCCCTAGCACAAGCCTATCCTAGCGAGAACAGGCAAGACGGCGGGGGGGAAGAAAAATAAGTCAAAAGGTTCTTTTGGTGGCCGACTCCAGTTATGGCCGAGTCAGGTAGAGCTAACCGAGGGCAAAACGACCGAGCGGTTAAGTCACGGTTACTGTCAAATTGTCAATGGTGACCTTACCAGGCAAGTGACGGGTGTGACCCGCCTTCACTTAGCTAGCAGTTGTTGCCAGGTTGTACCTTTAGCAAGCCAGCCAGCCCACTTAGAACCGGAGTCGAACTTGATTGATTCCCTTGTCCGTTGAATGAACGGAAATTGCTAGTGATAGATAGCCATTTAATTGCGTCCAACATAACCCCTGATGAACAAACCCCTTTATGAAGGATGTGGGAGTATGCGAAACTACCGTTAAATCTCATTATCCAGAGTATGTGTGTACTGTACTAAAAGCACTACAGCTTACAAGCACACAAGCACACAAGAAAGAAAACTCTCTTTTATCTCAAAGTAGAGTTTGGCTTTAGTGAACTGTCCTGTGTATGTACCGGTCTTCTCTTCGTACTCCCTCCAAATCTAGGAATCAAAATCCGCCGCCCGCCCGCCCGCCCGCCGCAATCGCCGCCATCAGCGCCGGACGGATCTCGGACCAAACACACTTAACCAGCAGGAATCACTTTTAGAAAAGCACGCACTTTTCGGAGGTCTCTCGTACCCGTCCAGTAGGTAGGAGGCCTTCTCATTTAGGTATTCTGGAGTTTGTATGATTTTGAGGGTCTTGAGCCAGCGCAGGCACGGTAGAATCTGGTCTGTTACTCCGTGCCAGATTTGGCCGAGGGGAATTGTGGTCGTTCTTGCTGAACCTCGTTCGACTCACTCACTCACTCACTCACTTACTCACTTACTCACTTGCTTGCTTGCTGGCTGGCTGGCTGGCTGGCTGGCTGGCTGGCTGTGCGGACTTTGGCTTTGCTGGGTTAACTGACTTGCCTGTCTTACTCATGCCTTACTCATGCCTTACTACGTAACTACTCAACAAAGTGTTTCGGAAACGCCCAACTTCGCCTACTATCTCCGATTTTGTCGGCGGTAAACTTATTCATGCAGTACTGTACGTAGTAGACTGAGTACTGTACGTAAGTTGCAGACAAAAGTAATTCGGATATAGCATGGCGCGTTGGATTGCTGACCCGAAGAGTCGGAGGCGTCGTTTCTTTCGAGTACCATTCCGATTTTCGATTCCGGCGCTTGTCACTGTATACAAACCCCGAGGGTTTCGGGGTAGAGGCCTCGGAGCTTAAGGTTGAGGGCAGTGTTTATCCGACGGATGAGTGTAACGTGGTATTGTTGGTTACGTACTTCGTATACGGATACGGATACGTACTCTGTGGTGCGTTGTGTATGGTAATCAAAGGGGTATCGTGTGTGCTGGGTGTAATGGTTGTGTATTAAATATTGTGATAGCTGGTTGGTTTGATCTGAGGCGTAGAGGAGGGGCGGTGATCAGGTGAGTGAGAAGGGGAAGGGGAGTGACTGGAGATACTTATTTTGGGGTGCGTGTTGCTCGGTTTCTTTTCCTTTGGTGGGTGGTGTTGTGGTGATGGAGTTATACCTGCATAGTATATTTACAACGGATAATAGTAGGGCGTGTTGAGCAGCTATCTCCAACTTCAATTAAAAAGGCTACACAGTTGGATATAACTGCAGCGGATGATTCTCATCTTTGCATATTCCTATGTCTGGATATGACATATGAGCTAGCTGCATTGATGGCGCTTGCTTTCATAGAACTCGGTAATAGTCATGGGCCAGAAGCCACCTTAATGTACAACACGAAGAAAGAAATTGTCCTTGGGACATCGTAGAACGCTTGAAATGCCGCGTGTACTGCAGAAGATCCACAATATAGATCATGGCAGATCCGTGGACACACAACAATCAGACATCTAGTCCACATGGTAGCCAGTCGCAGTCTCGCATCTGTGTATTCTTAGCCAGAAGCCCAAACCTTATGTGCCAAGGTGCAGATAGGTTCTCACTTACGGATCAACCGCGTACTGAACATTGCACTGTTCGAATTCAATCTCGCGGACGAAGGCGGCACGGAAGCGGACGGCGTCGTCGACACTGCAGAAGCGAAACACGATGCTGCGGGCCTGGAGTCGGTTTGATCAGTTGAGGGAACTGCAGGCTCAAGGGAAGACAACTTACTTCACCGGGAACGTAGGTGTCAATCATCTTCTCCAGCTTGCCGTTCTTGGAGGTCGCCAGCTTGACCAACTGCTCCATGTTGACATCCATCTGGGCTCCGACAGCACGAACAACACGGGTGGCCCCGACGGAGAGACTGAAACTGAGACTGGAGCTGACAACGTCAACCTCCTGGCCCATCTCCACAAACACGGTGAGCTTCTTCTCCCGGTCCAGATCGATGCCGTTGGGGTATTTATCATAAAACGCCTTGCAGGCATCGGCTTC
The DNA here is from genome assembly GCF_001890905.1 of Aspergillus aculeatus ATCC 16872. Lineage (NCBI taxonomy): Eukaryota > Fungi > Ascomycota > Eurotiomycetes > Eurotiales > Aspergillaceae > Aspergillus > Aspergillus aculeatus. Next base: position 1,463,050 of record NW_017962983.1, read on the forward strand.
ACAGAACAAGATGTGGGCAGTGCCAGAGGAAGTCACGTTGATGCTGTCAATGGCACCCCCGTGCACAAGCGAAAGGACCTTGGCAGGGCTACACCAGGCAGTGGGAAGACCCTGGATGATAACACGACGGATGCGAGCAGCTGAAAGATAAACAGGGTGTTAGTCTTCATTTGGGGACAAGGAAGTGGGCAAAGGGGCAGTACCGGGCTTGTCACGAGGAGCGGGAGGACCCCACGACTTGAAGGTAGTGAGGTTCTCGCGATCTTCCTCCTCCGAGGGGGTATGGGTAACAGGCAAGCTGGCGGCGACAGCAGCAGTAACATGCTGCTTCTGCTGCTGCTGCTGCTGCTGCTGCTGCTGCTTCACAGTGTTGTCAGCTCCGTCCCAATCTGTGACCGACTTCTGAGTCTCGGGTCCTGCTTCAAAATCTCCAGCATCGGACTTGGGGGGAGCGAATCCGTCAAAAGCATCATCACCGGGGATGCCAACTGGATGCACAGGTGAAAATCAGTCTGTGTGGCTCTCAGGTTGAAGTGTGAGTGACCTACCGAAGTCGTCATCGCCAGCAGTCGCGTTGTAATCCAAAGCGTTGGCGGAATTATCCTCACCACCTTGCTTGTCATTAGACACATCCTCAACCTGAGCGGGCGAGGTGTAGTCTCTCTCCGGCTTCCAGGCGCGCGCAGCAGCCATGAAGCCGGCGGTATCGTCCACGTCAGCGACGGGATACATGTTCGCTGTTTTGTTGTCTTTCTCTTCGGTGTAGTCTTGTTGGGTAAACAAGCTAGGGGATGTGTTCTGGGGTCTGATGGAAGGGGAACGAGAGGAGGGAGATGTAGAGGGTGAAACCAGAGCAAGAGAAGACGCCCTGAGTGTGTTGACCGAGTCAACGAGGGAGGTCCTCTGGTTGCCGGGTGAGATTTGAGAAGCCTGCTGATTTTTCCACTACTTGTTAGTATTTCAAAGGAATGGTCAGACTGGAACTGGAGCAGGCGGGAAGCAGAGCGCGAACTTTGAAACAAGCGAGACTGGAGGAAGTCGAGAAGGAAGAGTTGGACGGACCGGATGGAGACGAGAGCCCTTCACTGTCGGCCACTTCGCAGCTTTCGGGGCATGCTGGCTTTCCTCAAGGCTGGCTAAGGACGCCCGATCCATAAGAGAATCAAGCACCCCGTAGATAACTCCTGTGACACGGTTGGCGAACTCCATGTCTCCAGAGGAGTGATGGTTTACAAAAGTCCAAGGCGGAGGAGGAAGCTGGTGACATCTCGGCACGAGAAGAGAAGGCATGATCACCATAGCATCCAACGGCTCGGGGTATCTATAAAAGTGAAGCTGAAATGAGTAATCTCCCCGAGTGAAAGCTACGGATTGAGCTACGGGAGAATCTTTGGGTGATTCACCGGAGTTCTTCAAAGCGTTTGCAGTAGAGACTTTGCTGCGCGCGTTACATATCTCTTGGGCTAATGGAGAGGCGGGGAGACGAGGCTCTCAAATCAGGACCCTCGATGCAAACAAACGCATTAGCAGGCGGTGGAGATTCACGACAGCAAATTGGACTAGCACAGCAAGAATAGTATTCATGTACTGATACGTGCCAACTTTCAGCAAAGACAACCTCAAGACGGCATCGGGATGGTTTCCCACCCCTTTTGTCCCTCTTCGCGATGCTCAACAATTACCTGCAGCCCTGGGCGTCCACAGAAGCCGTCCTTCCCTGCAACCCTATCAACTGTCTGGAACGAGCCACTGCCATCTTCTTTTCCGTCTGGAACCCAGACTGTCCGTTGTACATTTTGTCCCGGAATCTCATCTCGGCGAGGATTGAACCATGGTAATCCAGCAAGGCGACTGATCAGATTTTGAATCAAGGAATACAGTCTCTCAAATCGTCGAGTCGTCCCAAGCCAAGACAGAGTATGGGGATCATATGCGACACGGACATATGGGTTTATATAAATGCCGCTATCTTCCACATTCGCCAAAGGTTCCTGAATATCGGCGTGGATGAGGCAGCACTCAGACGCTTCCCAGAACAATTCATGTGAAGCACGAAACTGAACTGGTGTTTCAACACCCTTGTAGCTTTGGCTTTTCGGAGATTGCTGAAAGAACCGAGCGTCGAAAGCCACCATGCCTGACCAGCAACTGCGAACCCGCACGGCATCTTTTCCTGATAGCACATCCTGTCGACTTTGACCTTCTCCCGCAGTTGAGAACCAAGGGAAGATAGGAAGCCCCATGCTGTAACCCTGCAGGTCCCGCGTCGCGTACGTGTCATAGAACTTGAAAGGATTGATGAAATCGATAGCACAGGCTGCGCGATAGTGAGAAACGCCATCGTCCGCTACATTTGTAGAGAACAAGAGGTGAAGTGCGTCGACCGGGTTGAAGGCAACATCATTCAAGTACAAGAGCCTGTCGTATTGCACATCATGCTGATCGCTCAAAGGCCGTAGGGCTCGGTTTCGAATTTCAGCCAAGTATTCAATCCGTTTCGTTCTCCTTGACCCATCGGGCGCCACGATTTTTGCAAGAGAGTCTAAATCGAGATGCTCTTCGAATACGATGGATTTCTTGCATGTGACCTGTGTCTCCAGGCCGCGAAGCGCCCGCTCCCCGTCCGCGCCGCTGTCATTCTCATAGATACTCAAGAAGACATTGTTTGGCCCAAGCAGGTCAATTAGCCGTAGCACACTATCTCCCCAGTGTCCCTGCGCCAGTTCGCCATCGCGGTCGTACAAGCTCGCAGCGATGAAGACTTTCTCGTTGCGGGGATTTCCACGGCCGGGTTCAGTCGATTGCGATACTGCATCCCGAAGAGACGAATAATGTGGCGGCAACCGAGTATACGAAGGTCGGAAGATTGACGTTAGGACGATAAGCGCAAGGATGATACCTGCGGTGGCATGGAGGCGAAGGCACCAGCGGCGAAACAGCAGGCGGCGGTAGCAACCACGACGTGTTGAGGCCGATAGGAACGGTCGCGAAGGCTTCAGGCTACGATAGCCAGAATAGGTTGAAGAGAACAGTCTCGATAGGAAAGAAACCTTTCTTAACATCCGTCTGGGTCGCGTAGGCACCTGCGATTCGAAATCGGCGTCATCGAGATTGAAGCTCTCCTGAGAGTCCGCTGAAGAGCGAGTTTCTAGCTCATACTCATCTGGGTGAAGGAGACGGGCAGACATAACGAAGGAGAAACATCACAAAGAGTTGGATAATATCAATCAGCCCATGCCTGGAATACGTCGTGCCAAATCAGCATCGATCGAATTGACGCTGGTTGCCATGTTGGAGATTCTCTGACCGATCGACAACGCAACGCCGCCTTCTAGGAGAAGGTCTCGCTTATGTCATCTCCCTTGTGAAACGAGCACTCATAGTTATCTAATCGATTTCTATCGGTTACAGGAAGGAGCATTGCGGCACTACTGTACTTATAGTATCTGCCCACTACTCTGCAGCGCCTGCAGTTCGTAGGTGCTGCACTACGAAGCCACCTACCTAGTATGCTTATCGATCTGCCTCTTTGAGTATGGTACAGAGTTGTCTACTTTGGCTAGTGCAGCAGCAGCAGCAGCAACATTCGTGTCTGCCGTGCTTCCTACCCTCGCCGACAGCTCCGATAACCCCACCGGAGATGGAGTCATCGCTGTCATAGGTTACCGCAGAGGGCAATGATCCCTTGGGATGCTTCTCCAGCTTTGACCCTGCACCTTCTGGACGGTGGAGCTGCTCCCCCTCCAAGTGACGTAGGGTCTGGGCCATGGTCCTCCGGCCTCTTATTCATATTGAGGTTCCCGGTCTTCCTAACCGTGCTACTCATATCTTCATTGTTTCCTTATATCAATTATCGCAGTACACTTCATCTTTCCCCCGCTCCCGCACTTCAAGACTTCCGCTTTGATCTAATATATCTCCTTCAACGCTACCCACATCGGATCTCACACTGCGCGCGATCATGACGGATTTCAAATTCGCAAACTCTTCCGAAAAGGTTCCTGGTGACGGGAACCTCCCCGCCGAGTTCTCCATTAAAGCGAGCCCTTCAACCGACATTTGGGCCAAGCCTCCTTCCACAGAGTCTTTCAACGCACCCATCCTGTACAAAAGCGTGCCAGTGCAATCCTTCAAGAGGGCCAGGGTCGCATTCAATGCCCTCTGGAAACACAAGTACGACCAGGGAGGCGTGATCCTGGTCCTCAATGGTGCTGATGGAACTCGAAAATGGGTCAAGTCCGGTATTGAGCTTGCCAACGGCAGGCCACACCTGAGCACTGTCGCCAAGGACCGTTGGGCGGACTGGAGCCTGCAGCCTGTGCCGTCAGGTGGTGGAGCGGCCACCCTGGAGATTGTCCGAGAGTCGGATAACAGCTTATGGATCTATCTGGTTGAGGGCGTTCAAAAGTCTCCCCTTCGAGAGGTGACCTGGTTCTTCGAAGACACAAACGTGCAAGACCTTTGGATTGGACTTTATGCAGCGAAACCCTCGGGTGAAAAGGAGGATCTGGTAGTCAACTTCGGCCACTTGATTATCGAATCGGCTGAGTAAGGGGTTTCACCAGATCTGTGGTTGAATGTAATCTTGACGTTGTCCATAGACATATTGTTCAATGTATCTCCAGAAGCACAAATCTTCAACCTTCTTCATATTGTCAGGAAGGGTACTACTACACATGGATGTGCCTGTGAAGAGAAATGGTAGGTCTGTCGCCAACCAGCGTCAGTGATGCAGCATGCGTTGTGGCTGTGTAGTCAGCAGGACAGGATGCTCTCGCTGTAGTTATGCATTTTGACGGCCCTACCATGAGCTTGAATCTTGCAGTACCTAGCTGATTGGCCGTCTGATATGCATAATTTTGTGAGGTATGCAACTCATTTTCCGAGGCATTCCCCCAGGCCCATTTGATGCGAGACATCGCAATGAATCGAGACGGATTCGAAAAGACCTGTTTGAACAGGCTTGTTCCGACCTGACTATATATGCATCGATGAAAACGGAGTCCGGGAATCTTAACTGTTGTTCGAGAGTAATGAGTTCGAAAACAGACAAACCACGTGAACAGAACCAAGATACCCATCAGATGGAGCTCAGCGTACAAATGAATTTGTGAGCATGATAGTGGGCAACACACGAATCAATGGCAAGTAGTCGTGACAGGAGCGCCATCTGTTCTCAGTAACGCAAAGCCAAATGCCCTTCATTAAATGCCCTCTCTGTTCGTGGTTTAAGTGCTGGGAACTGGCCATGCTTTCCTCGAAATCGCCGAGCAACCCTCAGAGTCACGCTAGATATCACCGCCAGGTCGTACAGAGGAAACATTAATCCCCGAGACAGGACTTTGCCAAACTTGAGACTTTCTTTCTTTTCTTTTATTTTGGCTTGCAAGCATTGATGGACTAACGAGTGGGGTTCATTTTTAAGGCTCGTCACAGGTCGAAGTGCACCTACCACCTTCGCGATCTGAGGGTATCTCTTCATTGTTCTCACAGCGGCTTGGGCGGGAGGGAGTTATTGGAGAATACTATAATAACTCGCAGGTGATCCGTGAGCGCGCTATTTCATCTGATCCTCGTACCTCACTCACCCTGCTCGGTCTGTTGGTGGGGTGGTGGGAGAACGGCCTCCGATGACAGGTCGGGTTGGATGACGCGGTTGCTGCCGAGTCATCCATGATCCATTCTTCCCCGGGCGGGCTTTGTATCTCTTGAACCCAATCAGGAAATGGGTCCGGGCTTCATTCAACAGTGATGTACCGGTAAGGTCGGGTTGGGGGGAAAGAGGACGTGGAATTTCATGCTAAGCACTTTTCAAAGGGTCGAAGCCGCATGAGGAGCCCGGTGAGATGACAATACCTCTCCTTGGATTGGGCAACGCGGTCGAGTCATGCAGAGAGAGGTGCAAAGCATTCCAATCAACATCGCTTCACAGAGGCCTTTGGGTCGATAAATCCAGTTCCAAACAGGTTTGTCGTGTCTGCACGCATGCAAGGGGGCGGAAGTGGATGGAGCGGCGATGCGCAACTTCATTCTTGCTTCCAAATTGTCCAAGCAGAATGCCAGCCAGCCAGGCGGTCAGACTGGGGAAAAGAGGGATGCATGGATGGATGACTTGCCCGCTCTAAACATTCATCCACACTACCTGAATAGTTCCTACCTACTAGGAGGGACAGTACTGTATCTTCTGGTAAGTATGAAGATCCATCTTGACTACAACGTATAAGAGCCAGTTGCTACCAACCAAGCTATATACAAATAGCAAAAAAAGAAAACGATGAGTAGCGGAGAACCACTTTTCCCTTAAGTCTCCACGGACCACTGATCAGCCTGACCATCTATCCTTCACCACCACCACCACCACCACCACCATCATCTGATCCCGGCTTTTCCCTCCACCCCCCTCCCCTCACACTGCCGCTCGGTCCGACCGCCGGACCAGGTGATCTTATCATATCTGATGTTCTCCTACACTGGTAATATTCGACATCCCGGTTACTTGCCACACTATCTTCCTTCCCATCCCCACCCACCTTCCGCAACCACCACGCCTCTTTGGGGTGAACTCCTGCAGTCGAAGCCTTCTCTGCAGTAAGGCCAGGGGTACTCACCGGCCCTTGTCGACACTCGATATCTGCCCCTCCCCCCACCTCCATCTCTATTATCTATTCTCTACCTTGGTCGTCCGCCGTGTGTAACCCAAGTATCTGTCAATGAACTGCCTGGGGCGCAAGGCACAAACTTTTGTCACCACTTAAACTTGCCCGACAGGCAACATCCGCCCGCATTCGACCTAGCGATTGGTGCTGGATAGAAGCAAATTTCGAATTCTTTTTTTTCTCCATCTCTCATCCCAGTATCTATTCGCTGCAGCAATCTACGGGTGCCACACTTCCCTTCTGGGCCACGGGCGTTCAGCCCATAGGCTAAGTCCTAGCTTCCCACACCGACTTGCATAAGTGCGGCCTGTCGATCGTGGTCAGTGGTGTGAATCATCGTGAGGGTCTGATTTGTGACTGGAAGCCTTGAAGCTCAGCCCCTTGTGCTTCCTCCTGCACCATAGATCTGGCGATCCACGCGTTGCGCTGCGTATTGACTTGACTGTCTGCATCTGGTTACCTAACGCAGGACTGGTACCCAAACCCATCTGACCTTGATTCAGTCCACCAGTCTATTAGCTCTGCCGTTCTGACCTATACCCCTCATCGGGGTTTATTCCTAGTCTCTGCGCTACTTGGATTCCTCCTTTTCGTTGGTCGCCTGTTGATTGCTTTTTCTCTTGTCGGTGGATCTGGCTGGCTCAGGTCGCAGAGACTCCTTTCCGTCCGCGCAGCCTCGCAAGCGTCAGCTTGTCGCCTTTTCCCTTCCATGTCGATGCTTCAGCTTTAACACTATTCAACCTCCTATCCACATCCTATCTTCGCCTTCACAACTATTCACAACTACAAACCAAGTCTCCCACGGTCGGTTGCAGTAAATGGACCCTACCCTTAGTGCGACTCCGCCCCTCGATCATACATCATTCAACCCGGCACAGACGCAATGCCCTTACTTGATTACCGCTCGAAAGTTTCATATGGCACAATCAGTCAAATGGACCAATACAACGACGAGGAAGGAGAACATCTTCTCCAAGCAGGATATGAGGCAGGCGGGCATGACAGCGATGTAGAGTCCTCGGGGGATTCTGTACAGGAGGGTGTCAGGAAGATTGAAGCTATCAACCTGACCTGGACCACACGGTCTTTGATCATAGCATATATCAGGTTTGTGCCTCTGGTGTTTGTGGAAGGGGACTGAGAACTTGATGGCGCATATGTACTAACTATTCTGAAGTATATTTCTCATGGCATTTTGTACATCACTTGAGGGTCAAACCGTAATGTCCCTATCGGCATATGCTACAAGCGCTTTCAGCAAACATTCGTTGATCTCAACTGTTCTTGTTGTTCAGAATGTCGTTAATGGTCGGTACACTCTCTGAGGCTGGATACTTCTAGTTTTGGCTAACCGTCCATCGCAGCTGTCATTAAGCCACCCATGGCAAAAGTCGCTGATGTTTTCGGCCGTTTCGAGGCCTTCTGCGTCAGTATATTGATATACGTTCTCGGATACATCCAGATGGCTGCGTCGACCAATGTTCAGACATACGCCTCAGCCCAAATCTTTTACTCCGCCGGTTCAACTGGCTTGCAAATATTGCAACAGGTCTTCATCGCCGACAGCAGTAGCCTCCTCAACCGTGCACTTCTTGCACTCCTGCCGGAGCTTCCCTTTTTAGTGACAGTCTGGATCGGGCCGACGATTGCAAACGCGGTGCTTGAGCATACCTCATGGCGCTGGGGCTACGGCATGTGGTCAATTATTCTGCCCGCTTCGTTTCTTCCTTTGGCACTCTCACTCTTGTTGAACCAGCGCAAGGCCAAGAGGCTGAACCTCATCAAGCCCAGGAGCGCTCACCGTCGTGGATTCATTGCCGCTGTTCGCCATACTTGGTATGATCTTGACATGTTCGGCTTGATTCTGCTGTCCGCGGCAGTGACCTTGATTTTGGTTCCCTTGACACTGGCGGCCAATTCCAAGAACGGGTGGAAGAATAACAGCATCATCGCCATGATCATAGTTGGTATAGTCTGCCTTTGCGCTTTACCTGCTTGGGAAAGCTCGAAGAAGTTGGCTCCCAAGCCCTTGCTTTCCTTGCACCTCCTCAAACAGCGTACTGCTCTGGCAGGTTGTACTCTGGCTTTCTTCTACTTCAGTATGTCAATATTCGCGAATTACCCCGAGGCTAATGCCCGACCAAACTAACATTTTTGAAGTGGCATTCTATTTTTCTGTTCAGCCATACCTCTACTCTTATCTCCAGGTCGTCCAGGACTACGATGTAGCGACAGCGGGTCGTGTGACCCAAACGTTCGCTTTCACATCCACTATTGCCGCCTTTGGAGTTTCGATCTTGATCAAATATACACGGCGTTACCGCGTCTACGTCACGATTGGCTGCGTGATATATATTTCTGGGATATTCTTAATGTTGACCTACCGGAGAGAGGGGAGCTCACCAGCTTTGATTTTGGGAACCCAGGTGATAGTCGGTGCGGGCGGTGGGCTACTCAATGTACCTGTCCAACTGGGAGTTCAGGCCTCCGCCAGCCACCAGGATGTTGCAGCCGCCACGGCAATGTTCCTTACCTCCATGGAAATGGGCGGTGCCGTAGGAGCCGCCATTTCGGGTGCCATCTGGACACATCACATTCCACGCAAACTACAACAGTACCTTCCCGACGAGGCCAAGGCGGATGTTGGTGAAATATTTGGAAAGTTGACCAAAGCACTTTCTTACCCTATGGGCTCGCCCGCGCGAGTGGCCATCAATCGAGCCTATCAGGAAACCATGAACAAACTCTTGGTTCTGGCACTGATTGCGACCATCCCATTGATCCCCCTGAGCCTTCTCATGTCCAATTATCAGCTCGATAAGGTATGTCACCATGAAACCCTGTGGCGCTATTACGACTAACGGGCGCAGATGGGCGAATCCCCGACTCATGAACCCATTCCTGCAGAAGCAGAAGCGGATGAGCCTGAATCTGAGGCACACTCAAAACGATCTGAGCGTTAGGAGGTGTCTATGATGGTTGTTGTGCATGTATAGACACATGCATACGAAACTGCTCTCGCGGGGAACAGCGAAAAATGCTTGTCGCCTAGCATCTTTCCTGTCGATCTCCGCGCCAACGGCGCCAACGCGCGGTAACCCTAGTGTACTAGGGATCAACAGGCGGCCACCTCCCGGCCGTTACATCGGACCACCCTGATCAATCAACTGGTCATGGTATGGGGCCGCCACGACCGTTACCCTGGCTTGAATTGGCTTTGCAGGGGTAAATTGTATATGAAGTTATGACACCTAAGCTGCAGTGGTGAGAAATGAATGGTCACCGGCAGAACGACAATGCGATTGCTTTTGATTACAATTTGTATAGATGACATGATTAGATTAGATGACCTTTTGTGAATATTTGTACTTATCAGCGAGTCAGCCTGCATACATACACCTCATGAGACTTGGGACACTACAAAGAGATTTTGCCGTAGTAGGCTTGAGGGGGCGGCAGCGCCGCGGAGGGTGAAGTCGATGGATAGACAGAGTAGCTACTCCTTACACCACTCAGCCTAGTCAATTTACTAGTGACTTAGTTAGTATCCTGGGGTGACCTGCGGGAAGTCATGAAACTTAGCGTCTTGCTGAATTATTCGAGTATTGTGGACCCTCGCTATAACGAATCAATTGGAAAGGCCGACCAATTCGTTATAACGAGGATTTCGTTGTAGCGAATATAGGTTTTTGGTGTATATATGTATATATATATATTTCCTGAGAACCCCTCCTTGGAAAAACCAACCACGTGATATAAAATCTTACCTTCCTAAATAGGTATAAATCCTTATTATTTAGGTATAACTCTTCCTCTATATAGCGAATTTTGTATGTAGGAATAGTCTTGACTCACGAATTTCGTTATATGGCGAAAATAACGAACCTAGTATGGGGGGCGGAAAATCCCAGCCCAAAAGGTTCGTTATAGCGAGGATCTATAGTAGTGAGTAGCCATGTTGGAAGTTGGGAGGGCAATGCGCTATACTACAGATAATATCCAAATAGGCAGGCGGTCCTCGAATAAAGTGTGGTTGGCTGTGTCTGTATCTATTGACATTCTCTCATGTGCTAGCAGAGTTCTTCATGTAAAATAAGGGGTCGTTGCTCACGATTATTTGTTCTCCTTCGGCGCGTAGGAGTCGAACGGATCCATGCGCAGTGCCAGATGAATGTGACCCGACTAACACTGCAGTGGTCTAGCCAAAGCTGTGACCGCCCAGGCGGTCAGCTGCAATTGGCCCAGACAGGACTAGTGTCACCAAAAGCAGTGGATTATTCGTACTGTCTCATACCGCTTCATACCAATTTGTCTCGTCTATCTCACCTTTTTGGATCAAGATGGCGGTAATATCAGTACCTTACTTGGTAAAGCACTGTAGGCCAGGCTAGCCGGAGCTAGATTTACGGGCGGTATCCATCGCCTCGGCGCTGTTTGTACAGACAAATAATGTCTGGGTAGTAATTTGTAGTCTCTATAGATGCTTTGTTTTCTTCTCCAAGAGCAAGGCTTTGTCTGCTACGGCTTGTTGCTCGGTCTCGTCGATCAAAATCTCAGAATCCTGGCTGCTTGTGTTTCAGCCAGGGTAGCTGCTCTAACCTGCGACTCCCTATCAATCCTTTCTCTAACTTGTGCCTCTCCTGCATGGCAGATTGTCGCCTCTTATTTTCTCTGCCAGAACTGTCGCAAAATCCCTCTGGTTTTGATCACCTTCTGGCACATGATTCTGTGAGGATTCAGGACGCGGCTCGACAGCCCTTGGAGCCAGTCTGCAGGGCTGTAACAGATACTGTCAACATAGCATATGTAGCGCTCATACAAGAACTTGAGGACGATGCGGAGGAAGCTCCGTCCAAGGGCTAAGGTGCTTCGTTGAGTAATGATGATTTGACTGGGTCCATTCTGGTGATTTCTGTGTTTTGTCATGAACAAACCCCTGGAAGACATGCGTGGCAGTTATAGCCATTTGACCTCGGGGCCTGAATTTTATGTGATGGTTTGACCACCGAAGGCGACAGCGCTTATGTTTCATTGTCCTCTTTAGTAGGACGGGAGATTATGAAGAGATAGGAAAAGAAGAAGAGAATGGGAGTCAAAGATATCGACATTTGAGCAGATAGAGAAAAAGAAAGATTATTGTTCTGCTTTCTTTAGGTTTCCTCAATGACTGAGCTAAGTTAGGTATGTACTGTACAGCAGCAGGAGCTAAATGATTGAATAGAGCTCTAACAACTAACTGCCTTACCTACCTAGCCTATCTACCTTACCTTAACTTACCCACTACTAAGTACTGGCTACTAACGGTGCGGATTGCCCCGTTGCAGCTCTCCCACATTGGCTGGCTTCAGTCTCCCTCCCGGCCCTCACCAACTCCATCCAGCCCAGCCCATTCAATCCCATCCATCCACATCTCCTTCCCTTCCCTCCTCCCTCCCTCCACTCACTCTCTGTCTCTCTCCCCCGTCTCTCCGTTCTCTCCGTCTCTCCCTCCCTTCCTCAGGCTCCTCCTCCTCCTCCACCTACCCTGCCATTATTCCTATTCCTATTATCCTTTCACCGTCCAACTGTCACCACATCGCACACCCACCGATAAGTTACTATTTGTGATTCCCCATTCTACCTACACACTTAAGCTCTTTGTCTTTCCCCATCACCTGCGACCTCTTCTCTGTCCTATCTTAGCCGCCTTACTCTTTTCCGATTACCTCCCTCCCTTACCATCTCATCGTTCTGCCTCCCTTTTAATCAATCTCTCTTATTCTAATCCACCTCCCCCCTCCCCTCACGGTCCTCCCCCCCCTGTTCACCGCATTTACCTTTCCTCCTGTCCACCTCCTCTCGGACTCCAACAACTTTCACCTGAACATTCACACATTCTCTTTGGTGACTTTCTTGGGTAGCCCAAGGTTTACAATATGGTTGTAGCCACAATCAAGTACGTTCTACTATTCTCTTTATTCCTTTTGCCTCCACGATTCTCATCCCCTTCCCGCTCTTTCATCCCCTCCCACCATCCCCCCCCCATTTTACCCCCCGTTTCTCTTCCTCCCAAAGCCTCTGCCACCTTTCTTTAAGTGTGCTGGCTTTTGGCCTTCTCTTCCTTGGGCGACCTGCTAATCTGTGTCTCTTCTATCTTGCAGGTGTGTTGTCGTCGGTGACGGTGCGGTTGGAAAGACTTGCCTGTTAATTTCGTACACAACGAACAAGTTCCCCTCGGAATATGTTCCTACCGTTTTCGACAACTATGCTGTCACGGTCATGTAAGTCGTTGCACTCTGCCCCCATGCACGGCGAGCACCTTGAACGCTCTTGGGTGAAATGCGCTGCATCATGTCATCGATCGCGTCATTGTCGCTCTCTCTTCCTGACTTCGGATCCAAGATGATCACATTGCGACTCTTCCTCGATAGATGGCTGACTCGATGACTGTCATTCTTGCGCATTAGGATTGGCGATGAGCCATACACCCTGGGTCTCTTTGATACCGCCGGTCAGGAGGATTATGATCGTCTCCGTCCTCTTTCCTACCCCCAAACCGATGTCTTTCTCGTCTGCTTCTCCGTCACTTCCCCCGCCTCCTTCGAAAACGTCCGCGAAAAATGGTTCCCTGAAGTTCACCACCACTGCCCTGGTGTTCCTTGCCTAATCGTCGGCACCCAAACCGATTTGCGCGACGATCCCGCTGTTCGGGAAAAGCTTTCTCGTCAAAAGATGCAGCCCATTCGCAAGGAAGACGGAGACCGGATGGCTAAAGAATTGGGCGCTGTGAAATACGTGGAGTGTTCCGCCTTGACGCAGTACAAGCTCAAGGACGTTTTTGATGAGGTTCGTTCTGCCAGCGCCCGTGATTTTGCATATAGAGGAAGCTGACAGATCGGTTTGAAGGCCATCGTTGCCGCCCTGGAGCCTGCGCCCAAGAAATCTAAGAAGTGTGTGGTATTGTAAAACAATCACGTCTCCTACATCGCAGGCTGGTACGCGCCAGAGGATCGCACACTTGTCGTCGGGGCATCACAGACATGTCGTATGATTTTGGAGGAACGGATTGTTTTATTTCACAATACGGAGTTTTGGGAATTTCACCCGGAGGAGGGGCTGGCTTACTCGACCACCGTCTAACCTGAGACTTTTATGTGTTTTTGTCTCCGATCATTGAGTGAATATCATCCATGCAACCCGCAGCCCTGACACCCGAGTGCAAGACCCGCCGTGACTCGGTTGCACCCGGGGAAACTGCCCAGGGCTTTCCTAAGCAAGAACAGGGTCACCAACATATACTCTACCATATCGCCCATCAGCTCGTCTTCCGATTGATGCCGTGTACAACTGGCCCCCGATTTGAACCCCTCCGACCTCTTCCCACTAGATTTGCTCATCTCTCCGTGCTCATTCGATTGCCCGTCCACTGTCTACTTATCTCCCTCCCGCCTTCTCCGATCATTTTCCTTCTCTTCTCTTTCCCCCTTTTACTTCCTTTCTAAACTCTCATCGTCTTTATTGGCGTTGGAAGTCGAGGCGTCTTCTTTTGGCTGGCTGATGGTTCGATCTGTGTTCTTTTCTTCTTTTCACATCCCTCAATATGTTATCATGCCTATCACAATTTGCTGTGCAATTTTCACCCAAATCGTTCATGCGAGGCTTGAATTAGATAACACAGATACAATAGTGATGACCGAAGTTTCATTCCAGATTCTACCATTCGAGATTGCGTTGCATGTAGAGAAGAGTTAGGATGATATGAGCCCGACCATTGACAAGGACATGTTTTTGCTGGGATGTGCCTGCATCATACTGCTAAACGACCTCACTAACTCATTACCCACACAGCATCGTCATCGCATGTATCGGCATTTTACAGCTCGTCCTTGACTTCCTTCTCAACTGCCACGTCCTCAACCTCAACCTCGACCTCAATTTCGACCTCGGGCGTTGCTTTGCGTCCGTACCACCCACCCAGATCCTCACCTGCACCAGCCTTGACCATGCTGGTGATAATCTCAAAAGCAACCTGAGCTGCTGCCAGAGCCGTGGTCTCGCCCTTGTTGTCGTAACTAGGCGACACCTCGACAATATCCGCACCAACGATGTTCAATTTCTCGATGCCACGCAGGATACGGATGAACTCTCGGGTCGTCCAGCCACCAGGTTCGGGAGTACCAGTACCCGGGGCGGTCGCCGGGTCCAGAACATCGATATCAACGGACAAGTAAACGGGTTGTTCTGGATCTAGACCGATGCGCTCCATGATCCGATCCACGATACCCATGGGGCCCAGCTCATCAATATCATCTGCGTGAATTCGCATGAATCCCTGCTCAGGGCCAGGGTTGGTGTAATCACTATCGTCAACGCCCGTCAGTCGTGTGCGCAGTCCCGCATGTGCGGAGGTCGCATTGCAGATGAGGCCCTCACGGCTGGCCTTGTGGAAGAAGCTGCCGTGGTTGAAGTGCGACTGCTCCGAGAGCCAGTAGGCCGAGTACCGCACGGGGTTCCAGGTATCGAGATGTGCGTCGAAGTGAAGCACTGTGATAGGCTTCTGGTAGATCTGGTACAGGGCACGCAGGGCAGGAAGGGCAACGCTGTGATCGCCTCCCAGGGTAACGAGCTTCGACTTTCCGGCCGAAATCCCCTTTGTGCCGTACGTGGAGGAAGCGCGGGTCACGGCCGGCCGGGAGCCCAGCTCCAGGAAGGCTTCGTACATTTGCCGCTCGGCCAACCCATTGTCGAACGGGGTGATTGGAATGTCGCCACAGTCCTTGACCGTTGCCCACGATTGGTAGGGGTTGATTCCTGCGCGGGTGTTGTAGCTGGTACCGGCCATCTGGCGGGCGCTGGCCGCACGGATGGAACGGGGACCAAAACGGGCACCTGTTGTTTTTAAGGGAGGCGTTTAGGCATGTGGGCATTGGGAAGATAGGGCGGTGTAGATGGCTGTTTGGAGCTTACCTGGTCTGTAGCTGACTGCTGTGTCGAAGGGGGCGCCGATGACGGCAATATCGTAACGCTCATCCGGTTCGACGAGACACTTGACAGGCTTCATGTGGGCGAAGCTGGCAATGCCGGAGAAGGTAAACTACACAAATCGTCGAACATTAATCTACCGTTGAGAAAGAAGAGAAGGGGGAAGGGTTGATGGCTGGCCCACCTCCTGATCCCATTTCTTCAGTAATTCCTCGCGCAACTGCTCCGGGATCGTTTCGTCATTGTCGTGGTGTGTGTGGGAGAGAGCGGTGCCGGCCAAAGCCAGACAGGCTGCCCAGGTGAGGGATTTCATCGCGCAATTGGCAACTCTGCTTATCTCTTGGGAACTGTGGAGAGTGAGCAGTGGGAAATGGGTCGAACGAAAGAAGCTTCGATGCAGCAGACTTCGAGGGCGGCGTCTCTTATAGAAATTTAGAGCACTGAGAATTAATCTTCCCCTCGTTCTTCGATGACCTCGGAGACCCTCATCATGAATACCGGGGAGAGGAAGTGGACGGGCTTATCGATAGGAGATGCGCTGCTGATTGGCTGTGTCGAGGAACCCGAGAGGTAAATTGACGGCCTTGTGGCCTGGTTTCTTTGACGTCGTGAGAACCTTCCTTTTCGGGTTGCTCTTCGGCATTTCACAAAGATCATTCCATCGATTATTATTCAATTGAATTTCTCATCCACTCCTGCTCCATTCTTGGCTCGGTCCTTACTACGAGTACAGTACCTTCATGAATGAACATTTACTGTCTTTGTGAGCCCACTTTCAGTTCTCAATAATTGGTTACATCTTTCTACCCGCCGTACCAGGCAGGTCTGCTGGCTCTAGATTTAGCTCCGAAATAACCTACCGCGGAGCTTTGCTCGGTCTTTCCTACCCTACCGAAAACCTTGTCGAAATTTAGTCCATACATTGACGAGTAGTCCGACAGACAGGTCAACAAACAAGCAGACATAACTCTTTTCCTTCAAGATTCCATGCGTCGAGTCGTTGTAACAGGCTTAGGAGCAGTCACACCTTTGGGGGTAGGTGAGTACATCTCGATTCGAAATCGAATCCGCCCGCGTCTTCTCCGCGGCGTCCCTTCAACCGGTCTCCACTCGTGGCATGCCCAAAAGGGAAGGTCAAGTACAACTTCAATTGCTTGCCCAGGAGGGTAGTTGCACACGAAA
Organism: Aspergillus aculeatus ATCC 16872; assembly: GCF_001890905.1. Classification (NCBI taxonomy): domain Eukaryota; kingdom Fungi; phylum Ascomycota; class Eurotiomycetes; order Eurotiales; family Aspergillaceae; genus Aspergillus; species Aspergillus aculeatus. Next base: position 1,479,849 of record NW_017962983.1, read on the forward strand.
GCGGGACCCAAGCCTTCCCTTTAACTTTTTTTTTTTTTTTTCGTTAGCTAAGCTGAGACGCAGGCATCCGTCGAACATGGAAACGCCTGTTAGACGGTCATTGTGGCATCGTCAATGTCGTGCATCGCGATGCTAGGTTCAAGGACGTGCCCTGTCAGGTTGCTGCCGTTGTGCCGCAAGGGGCTCGAAGCGAAGGCGGATGGACGGCTTCGGAGTGGTTAAGCCGAGACGTGAGTATTGCTCTGGCTATTGCATAGCCCCCAACTGATTGTCTGTGGCAGGATGAGCGCAAGATGGCTCGATTTGCGCAGTACGCAATGGCTGCTTCGGAAGAGGCTCTAGAAGATGCCGGCTGGATGCCAACAACTTTTGAACAGAAGGAAGCAACGGTACATACTCGAAGTCAAGCCTTCCACTGGTGCTGTTTTTGTTTTACTAAAGTTATCATGTCTAGGGGGTATGTCTCGGATCGGGTATTGGTAACTTTGATGAGATTTACGACACGGTGATGGCGTATGAAAAGGGTGTGAGTGTCCTTGTTGAGCATCAAGGATAAACGTCAGCTGAAACTGTGCCAGGGTTATCGCAAAGTGTCGCCTCTGTTTGTACCCAAGCTGTTGATCAACCTCGGTGCTGGTCACATTTCTATGAGATATGGGCTCATGGTTGGCAGACATAACCTCCCTCCCATACCCTATCACGACTAACTTTACGTTTAGGGGCCGAATCACGCAGCGACTACAGCATGCACCACAGGCGCACACTCAATCGGCGATGCAGCCCGCTTCATTGCGTGCGGTGATGCCGATGTGATGCTAGCCGGCGGCGCGGAGTCTTGTATCCATCCTTTGGCGGTTGGCGGTTTCGCTAGGGCCCGCAGTCTGGCTACCAGCTACAATGACAACCCGCAGAAGGCTTCTCGGCCATTCGATGCGGATCGAGAGGGCTTTGTAGTAGGAGAAGGGGCTGCAGTGATGGTCCTAGAGGTAAAGCCTTCTTGGGATCACGTTGCCTTTACATCACGTTCTAACCCTGCTGCCAGGAGCTCGAGCATGCGAAGACACGAGGAGCTCGGATTTATGCGGAGCTCAAAGGATACGGCTGTTCCGGGGACGCGCACCATATGACTGCGCCCAAGGAGAATGGTGAAGGCGCATTTTTGGCCATGAAAAAAGCACTCAAGAACGCAGGGCTTTCGCCCTCCGCTGTCGACTACATCAATGCTCACGCTACTTCAACAGTTGTGGGCGATGCAGCGGAGAATAGTGCCATCAAAGCTCTGCTTCTCGGTCCAGGTGGAAAGCAGAAAGCTGTAGAGGTCAACATCAGCAGCACCAAGGGTGCTGTTGGCCACCTGCTTGGTGGTGCTGGCGCCATTGAGGCTGCCTTTGTCGTTCTCGCAGTCAATGAGGTAGGCGTGTTCTTCTCGCACTCGAACAAGCTTTGTCATGGAAATACTAACAGTGCGATTCAGAACATCATGCCTCCAACAATTAACCTGGAGCGGTTAGCAGATGGATTCGATTGCAATTATGCCCCGGGTGAGGCGCAAGAGCGCCGTATTGACGTGGCTTTGACGAACAGCTTCGGATTTGGAGGGACCAACAGCAGTTTGTGTTTCTCGAGCCTCAACTACTAGGTGAGGTGTCTCATCATATTGTTGTGTGGTCTTTTTGCATAGATGCTGCACTGTATCAATAGCATGTACTTTAGCGTGGACATGTCATACTTCGTCAGCGGCAGAGAGCCATGTCCGCCTCTCATCAAGATATGATGCCGAGGTACCTGGCACATTCAGGTTATGAAAGTGTATTTTATATATGATTACTTGATTCTAAGTCATCAGAATCGTTTAGATGATATGGTGGTTTGTGTTACGGAATGCCCTTGATCTATGCCTGGTGTTTGGGACTGGTCAATAGTTCAGCTCTTTCTTCTCCATGAATTTAAAGTCAATTTCAATAAGCTTCAGACAAGTAACACTTATTCTCCAAGCCTGAATCTATTGTACACCTCGCGATTCCACCAAGTCAAAGAAGCAGGGATTCCTTCACCAGTCCGCGCACGTGACCCAACCCTATGCGGGAAACCCCCTCTCTCTCCCCGGCCCCGGACGTAGCCTCGATCATCGCATCGCAAGCACTACAGCTGCTGCTGTTTCAACGCTACGCCGTGCTGGGTTGTCGCAACACGCCCCCTCCTTCCGATCAGTCGATCAGCTCTCGCACCGAACTTCTCTCCTTAGACACGATATAAGTTACCGTCTCATCTCCTCAAAACCCACCCTTTCGTTCTTTACATGAATGACAACGTCCCGCCCCGTCGTCACCCTCTCTCTACGCTTCGAAACCCACACAATACAATCAATCGTCCAATTTTGGAAGGAAGGCCACGGTAATAGGGAACGAAATCACCAGCCGTGGTCGTGGTCGCGGGTTTCATATCGCATTACTTATTGAATCAGCCCTTTCCCGGGGGCTCGTTTGCTCGAGTTTACAAATCATGGCTACTTCTAATAACGGTGTGTACATCTTGCTTTGCTGCTCTCTCTCGTCGCTTTGTTTCTGTGTGTGTGTATGTGTGTGCGGGATTATAATGGAGGAAGAGAGAGGGCAAGAGGAAACAATACCTCGGGATGGAAAAGCTATTGAAGGCGGAATCTCACTCGAGAGAAGAAGAATATTGGGCTAATTTCTCGTGACTCACCTTTGTACTGTGCGCTGCAGCCCCTTCTGTCGCATCATCATCAACAACAACAACAACTGCTGGCAGTTTTGTTGATGCGTCCGGATATAAATTCTCCGAGAAGGATGTGAAACCCGGGAAGATCAAGCTGAAGAAGTCGGCGAAGCTGGGGGGTAGGAAGAAGGCTGATGGTATGTTTTTTTCCCCTTTCTTTCTTTCTCGGTTCCTGTGTTGTTCTTGTTTCTGTCTGGGAAAAGGGTGCGCTGCTCTGGATTCCTGAGGCGGAGGGGAGGATGGAGATATCAACTCGAGGCAGAAGAAGACGTTGGGTTTCCTATTGGAACTACTAGAAGAGAAGATGCTAATGAAAACCCTCTTTCATGCGATGACAGAACCCCCCGCCTCACCCGGCTCATCCCCGATTCTTCCGGAGATCGACGAAAAGACTATGGCCGCCTTCCCGACGGGCAAGCCGCGAGAAGAAGATCATCTGGAGACGGTCATCTGTAAGACCTGCAAGAGGCCGGTCCTCAAGCAGAATGCCGTGGAACATATCCGCGGCTGTATTCGAGCGAAGCAGGAGAAGGCACGCCAGCGGAAGGAGGCGCGCGATGCGGCGAATCGGGCCAAGGCCGGCGATAAGGATGATACCGAGGAGGTGGGCGTGGGCGGCGCCGGCGGTGCGGGAGGAGGACCCGGCGGGGAGAAAGGGGAAGGTGGAGAGGATTCGTCGATGAAGGGCCAGAAGGGCGCGAAGAAGAGCGCCGTCAAGGGGATGGCGGCGGAGATCGGGGCGAAGAAGGGCACGAAGCGGAAGACGGAGGCCGGGGATGGCGACGACAAGGATAGCAAGGAGCCCAAGACGAAGAAGAAAAAGAAGGAGGAGCCCAAACCGAAGACCGCAAAACCGAAGGGTCCCGTGGATGTCGAGAAACAGTGCGGTGTTACTCTGCCGAATGGGGCCCAGTGCGCGCGCTCTTTGACTTGTAAGAGCCATTCGATGGGTGCGAAGCGAGCGGTCCCTGGACGTTCGTTGCCATACGACATGTTGCTGCAGGCGTATCAGAAGAAAAATCAGGCGAGGCAGCAGAGTAAGTTTCTCTTTCTTCTGCTCGAGTCGGAATGAGTGAAAACCGTGGGGCTAATGCACTTTTGACAGAGGCTGCTATCGATGCCAACGCGCCGCTGCAGGACGAGCAAGATAATAACGGTCCGGTCGACTCGGATGAAGAGAAGGATGCCGTGATGGCGGCGATCACGCGCTCACATCCACATCCCCTTGTCAGTCACACCTTGATCTCGACCAAGAAAAAGTACCAGTATGTGCGCATCAAAGAGATGCTGTCGCATGCTCTGGGCGGCTCGCGCGGTGGTGGCCTCTTCTCGACCGGCGACAACACCTCATCTACGCCTTCTCTGTTTTCCGATGGGAATCTTTTCACCCCCGTGGACGAAGTCGACATGGCTTTACCGGTCTCTGCAACTGTGCCGGATAATGCGACAGATGCTGATACGAAAACTCCGGCCGCACCTGCGCCCAAGAAACTTTCCGTGGCGGCAAGCTCGTGAGGTCTTGGTCCAGGCAGGTGCGTGGGCGAATGGTTTATGAATTCAGTACTTTTTCCGTGTTGAATGGGTTCTTCATGTTGCTGCCCAGTGGTATTTAAGGGGTTACAAAACGGCGATGGGTCAGCAGTTGGAGGCATGGACGGGTTTGGTGACGGCGTTTTAAGGATGATTCAACTTTGCTGCGCTCTTTTGACTTCTGTGATGATATGATACCCCGTGTTGAGTGTTTGGATGCATGCATTGTTGCTTTACTTGGTGTACAGTTGTGTCCAAAATGGGTTGACGTGTGATTTGATAGAGATTCCAATGCAACTTCACATCAAATATTGTCAGTCAGTAATGCTTCTTAGACCTTGCCAATATTACGAAAGTTTCTTTGATAAGTTGTGCCAGATGATTACCCGAAGGCTACTGAGAATCTATACTGGTGGCATGTCAGTGACTGCCTCAGGCCACAACCGCGATCTCCGCCGAACGGCGACAAAAGCCCGCCCACCCACCTAATTGAGCTCAATGCGCCTGCCCTTTCTTTCACCTCACACTCCTTTCTTTTAACACCGCGCAAAGCTCCGCGCGGCTTTGCAGGCGAGGCCTCGGTCCGACCTCAATTCTTCTACAACTCTCAACCTACTTTCAACTCTCTACAGACAGTCCAAAAGAACCCCATCGCCCGCCCATCTCAACTCCGATCCGTCCATTGTCGAGTCCACCTCACTCGATTGAATCTGGATCCCGCCTCGCCCTTATTACCTACCAACCTACCTACCTACCTACCTACCTACGCACCCACCACCCCGCACTCCTCTTCATCCAGCTGCAAGATGGGAAACTCCGTTCCCGACCTCGACGCGGTCGGCGTGAAAGCCGAACCGGAGCTGGCCGACATGCTCCGGCGCGAGGTCGCCAGTCTTCTGGGGCGCAACAACCTGAACTTTCCCGGAGCGCAGCCGGTCAGTTTCGCGACGCGACATCTTACCGAACTCCAACGGGAGGACTACTATGTCTGCGAGAAGACGGATGGCATCCGGTGCCTGATGTACTTTGCGCACGGGGAACCGGATTCGGACACGCCGGAGGTGCACTACCTGATCGACCGCAAGAACGACTACCGGTGGGTGCCGGGGCTGCACTTTCCACTCCCCGGCGATGACAGCTTCCGACAGTTCCACGTGAATACGATCGTGGACGGTGAGCTCGTGAACGACACCTACGAGGACGGGACGCAGCAGCTGAAATTCCTGGTGTTCGACTGCCTAGTGCTGGACGGGCAGCCGCTGATGCACCGCACGCTCGACAAGCGGCTAGCCTATTTCAAGGAGAAGGTGCTGCGGCCGTACAACGCCATGTATCGCAAGTTCCCCGAGGAGATCCCGCACCGCACGTTCACGGTGGAGGACAAGTCGACGCAGTTCAGCTACGGGATCGAGATGATGTTCCGCGAGATCATTCCCAAGGTCAAGAAGATTCACGGCAACGACGGGCTGATCTTCACGTGTCGGAGCACCCCGTACAAGATCGGCACCGACGAGCACATCCTGAAGTGGAAGCCGCCGGCGGAGAACACCATCGATTTCCGCATGAGGCTGGAGTTCCCGCTGCTCGAGCCGGACACTGACGAAGAGGCCGAGGGGGTCACGGAACCGTACGCGGACTACGACGCGATGCCGATCTTCCATCTATTCGTGCTGCTGCGCACGAACGAGTACCAGCCCTTCGGGGAGATGTTCGTCACGCCGGACGAGTGGGAGGCGATGAAGGCCCTGGGCCAGCCGCTGGATGACACGATCGTCGAATGCGCCCAGGATGACCAGGGCCGGTGGCGGTTCCATCGGCTGCGGGATGATAAGTCGGACGCGAATCACATCTCGACGGTGCATAAGGTTCTGGAGAGTATCCAGGATCGGGTGACGGAGGAGGACCTCATCCGCATGGCTCCTGCAATCAAGACGGCGTGGAAGAAGCGTCAGGCGTTGCAGGAGGAGGAAGCTCGGAAACGACACCGACAAGCTCCTGGGGGCGGTGGACCCCCGAACGGCCAGAACGGAATCAAGAGGAAGTTCGAGGAGTAATTGTCTTTCTGTTTTGTGTTCTTTTTCATCTATTTAGTCTGACTCCCGCGGGCCGATGAGCTCCTTACTACTCATGACCTTGGCGGGGCAGGTTGGCTGGCCGGTTGATTTTGGTTTGCGAGGCGTTAGGTGCTGGTGGGTGGTGTGTGTGTATGTGTTGAATGCGTGCTGGTCAATTCCTCCGGGTCCCATTTCTCTCCGGCCCGAATGCATTCTTACTGACTTATGTTTGTGTTTCTTTTTTTTCTTTCATTTCAGTCTTCTGTGTATACAAGAACAGCAACCGGCCTCGATGTCGCATGTTGCACCAAGGGATAAAGCGAATGGATGGAAAATTGTATAGACTCACCCCCATATCCCCTCCCTCCCGTGGGCGGCCAGGGTATAGAGTAATGGAATGAGACACATTTACAAAGGAAAGGGTTAAACAGCCCAAGAGACGAAAAAAAGAACGAAATAAAGCCGCGCGTATGTTTTCATTCCACAATCGAAACGAATTTCATGCTATGCGTCTTGCTTTCCACCGGTTGTCTTTCCAAGTCACCACGCTACTCGCTGGATCTTGACCGGAAATCCTTTCCTTCAGAGGAGGACTGGTTGGTAATTCTTTAACCCCTCTGACGATCCTGGTTGAAAATGTCTTTTCCTGGTGTGCGTGTGGACTAGACATGTACTGCATATTATGTTCATGTGCAGTTATAGTTGTAGGTAGTTTCTCGTATGAATCTGTTATGTTGTTCTGGCCGGGTTACCTATTCCGGTAATCGAATGTGTAGGATCTGATCTAGAACCATCCCTTTCTTTCAGGTTCACCCCCTCCCCCCGCCCTGCCCCGTGCAGGATCTGTTTTTCGTCTGATTTCATTTTTTTCTGTTTGGTTGGTGGGTGCGAGGCTGTCTGAGGAGAGGATGGGGGATGGGGGATGGGGATACGATACGGTGCTAGGGAGGGGAAGATCCACTACGGAAGTAGGTCCTATCTCCCTCTTTTCCCCTTGCTACATTGTATGTATGCTGCGTTATGACATCAGTGGATATGGGACATGCATGTACATGTAAATGTAGATGTACAGCACGCATTATGCTGGATGGTGAAAGCTGGAGGTGTTGGTGGTGGTGGTGTTGCGAATGGTTGCGAATGGTTGCGAATGGATGAATGGATGATTATGGTGAGGGGGGTAGAGTTGATGAGTGACATCAACAGGACTAGTCGAAGGATGGCGTCTTCTTCAAAGTCAACGAACTTTTTTTCTTTTTCTTTTTTTTCCCCCTTTTTTCTTGTTGGGGGCTTGCTATCGGAGGCAGGACGATGAAGGCCAAAAAAAAAGAGGGTTTGACTAGAGCATATGGTGGTGGTGGTGGTGCTACTGCTGCTGCTGAAGCTGTCGATCATAACTGCAAAGGATGATCTGCTTTGCTTGTTTTGTTTTTCGTTTCATTTTTCTTCATATATATATATACAGCTTTCTCCAGAATGATGGGGGAGGGATGGAATGTGGGGGATGGGGGGACTCGGGGAGGGAAAGGCAGGTAGACCTGGTTCATCTTGCTCGGTTTGGAGAGCTGTCTGTCTCTATGTTTGATTCTACAGGGCGCAGTGCACTACAGTACATGGTAGCATTGGGTGGGAGGGAGGGAGGGAAGGGATTCCGGAATGAATCATGGATACAGTAGTGCTGGACTACTGGAAAGGGACAATGCAGTTGCAGTCATTTTCTGGAGTATGTATACCGAGTGCGCAGTATACTCAGTACTACCTACCATACGGGGAAAAGGGGAGGGGGAAGGAGGGAGGGAGGATCAGCTTTGGTGGCTTGAGAGAAGAAAATGGAAATAGAAATCAGAGACTTGTACTGGGTGTTGCCACTCATTGAACACGGTTGACTTCACAGATTCCCGGTGGAGTTCTCTTTGTTACTGAGTATCTTTCTAGAAGGATGGGGGAGAATGGAACATGTCCTATGCATGTACATACTATACTGTACACATACTCCGTGAGTGGACTCGTAAGTCAACATACTCAGACATTATCGACTATGCTTCAATTCCAGGGTCCCTTTCATCCATCTGGCATCCTTCATACCCTGAGGTAGTAGTGACTAACGTTACGATATACTGTCCAGTCCGTCCCCTTGTTTCGCTTTTCCCCACAAAATGCACACGTACGTTTCTCCATCCGCCCTGGCTGAATCCTTACCCCATCGGGTTTTCTCCATCCCTTGGCGACCCGGTTTTTTTCTTTAATTGTTCACTCCAATTTATCTCTCTTTTGCTCAAGTTGCTCGTCTCCTCCCCCGGAAGAAGCTCAGCTCTTCCCCGGGAGTTCTCCCGCCCTGTCCTGTCTTGCCGTCCCGTCGTCGTGGCAAGCATGCAGCCTTCAACCCACCCTTTGGACCGAGTCGCTGGGTGAGGCGTCCCCAGCCCTGAACCTAGTCGGGATTCTCGATTCGAGGTCCAGGAGAAATAAATAGTACAAAGGATCGAGCATGGGGATTATCCACTGTCCGTGTAGAGTCCACTAATCCGCATTGGAATTCCATCTGTCGTTTTCAAAACACTCGGGCGACTTCCCATCCCCAACAGATTCACCCCTGCAACTAGTTACTACTACTACTACTACTACTACTACTACACTACTCCTTCAACGAGTAGTTGTGCTTCCTAGTATACAGTTGAGTGTACTGTACACTGCTGGCGTCGAGTGGCTTGTTCGCCCTGCATTCTGTCGCCCTCCTAATCCTTCTTTCATTTGCTCATTGTTCTCTGTCAATGGGGGTTTAAAAAGCATCTCCCCCTACCCTATGAACCCAGTATCTTCCGCTAAACCAGACACTGCTTGGAACACTACTTGCGACAACAGCTACTCCTATCACTGTTACCATCTTTAATTCACTAAATGAGGTAAGCAAGTCATTTACTTTCCATTGACAGGACTGCACCCCGGGAATCCTTTCTGCCTCGGCGAATTTCGGAGCTCCAGCATGTACTGTATACCCCCGGAGCTTCCCTCTCGGCCCTACGGGTCCTCGTCTGCCGAATTGTCACGACGAGTTGCCATGTGCCCGCCTACCATCAGCTATTACTTATATCTACCTTGACCCACGCCTTTGTAGATATACTTCTTGCTAATACCTCAATTGCAGTGCTATCAAGTTTAGCAACTTATAGCAACCTTCCTCCATCCAGAACAGACCCCAAGAAACAACCACCTCTGAACCCTGAACTACATACACCCTGAACTGCAACCCCGTTAAACCATAGCAACAACACCACAACCACCACAGAACAGCATAATACAAGGCACAAAATGGCCAACACGTCCCCGCAACGTCATCGTCCTACCCTCATAACTCCTGCCTGTTCCTCCACATTCCCTCAGGACATCTCCGCCGCCATCCTCTCCGCCGCCAACCACATCCCCAAGTCCATCGCCGTCGAGTCCGCAGCCCGGACGGCGAGCGCTACCGGCGCAGCAACCCCAATAACGAGTACAGGGCTCCTGGAGGTGCCCATGCCTCCTCCTCCACCCCCTCCGTCGCCGGTCGAGACGAGAGCGCTATGGGGCCGGTGATTCCAAACCTTTTCTGTTTTTACAAAACTCAGACAATAGCGCGCAGGGGCTCTGTCCTCCCTCTCGCCCTATTGCAAGAACCCGGTTCAAGCTTGGTTCTGAACCCCCCCACGTGGACCCGGCTACAATATCGTAAGGGGGGGGGGGGGGGGGTGCGGGTGCATTCCAAACCGTGCAGGCTTCCTTGGTGTTCTTTTTTTTCTTTTTGGTTAACATTGGTTGTTGCGTGTTGGGCTTTTCGGTTGTTTTTCTGGTGTCGGTGGGTCAAAACCTTGCGCTTTTTCATCGCTTTTCGGAGGTGGTGTCTTCTCCTGGTCATGGGATTTTCTCTTTTGGTCTTTAGTATGGAGTGGGGCGGGGATTGCTTTCCTATTTTCGAAACCTGGTTTGTTCTGTTGTATTATCTCCCATTGGGATGGAGATGGTGTGTATATTATGGGGTTGGGGTTGGGGGCGGGGATAGCTTTGGATGGTACTCATGTCAATGGAATGAGATTGATTGACCAAAAAGCGTTTGGTGCAGCGGACTTGAGTCAGAGTGTTTGTTTTCTTTTTTTGCTACTGTGCACGACTGCTCGGGTCTATTGACCTTTGGGAAAATGGATCAGTGCCTGATACATCTACTCTATATGCTGTGGTATAGTTGTGAGGGGGCGAGAGACAGGAAATAATCTTGGATATTCGATGATACTGTATGGGATGAGATCACACTTTGTCATTTGTTGAGGTGAATAAATCATTTTCTAATCTATCCCCCTCAGAGCAAACGTGCATTCCATCCAATCATGAGGATCAGCCCTGATGGTGAACGCGTTGCAGATCCCCAGACTCCCGGTCACATGCAGAGTGGGAGAGGCGCATACAAATCCACATAATACGGCTATGAGTACCTGCAGCCCGAGACCCGATGACGCCATGGTTCATCATTGTCGACATGGCAGAAGACCGACCTCGGTACAGTACATCTGTAGACGGTATCGTGATGGTAGCGTCGGGGTCTAGCCTCTACGCGACTGCGGTAGTTCTTCGTATGCTGCAGGGCGCTAACTACCCTAGCTATAACTTAGTAGGGTAGCGTGCATGCAAAACCAAGGGGCCCATCCCGGATTCCGATTCGGTTACCGCCGACTCTCTTACTCATACGCTTTTCTGTTCGGCGTTCAGGATTTGTGCTGGCGAGCCTCGGCAGGGCCGAGTGAGCCCACAGGGCAGTGCGGTGGAAATAGTACTCGTGACTATTAAAGCTTGTTTCCCCTTTGAAAGATGGACCTCGGCTTGGAGCCTCTGATCATGGTCCTCTCACGTGACCATATTGGGGAGGATTGACCGTCCTGAACAGAGGATGTTGTGCAGTCAAACAAAGAGCATGAATCAAGACTGCGGCTGCTGAGATTCTCGGCGAGCCTGCGAGAGTAACTCTTCCGGGTCAAGGTACTGGTCGTGATTTGGATCCCGCGTGGGATCCTCCCCCGTAACCTCCGGCTCTCCCTCCATGCCTCCCATCTCGATATCATTAACATTACCATTATCGTCACCATCGCCATCACCATCATCGTCATCGTCGTCATCGCTCCCCACCTCTCTCTCGACATCCTCACCAAGCCGGGTGTACAGCGCCTCCAGCTCGGCCATCGCAGCCGCATCACCCTGCAACGCCAGCTCATTCAAGCGCTGGATTTCTGCTAGCTGTTCGTCGGTGCGCGCCCAGCCGAGCGCCCGCCCGCCCATCGAAGATGCATGGTCCGACTGGATCCGCTTCGTGCTGAAGACGGTGCGCACCGTGTCGGTCTCTCCCTTGCTTCGCTTCAGACTGGCCAGACGTTCGAGGAACCGCATTTGGTTGCTTGCGGGGTGGTTGGGGGCACGGATAATCCCGGTTGTTGATACGGTGGGCGTAAGGCCAGCACGGGGGTAGTCAGACTGCCCAGGGCTACGGTATCCCCCTTCATCTGATCCCGATGCTGCTGCTGCTGCTGCCACCGCCGTTGTCGCCACCGCCGAGGATTGGCTAGCGGAGATGAGATTGGCTTTGCGGCCTAAAATCTTAATGCTGGGGGCGGCGAGGAGGTCGTAAGTGTGTCCGTGACGGAGAGGAGTGTCGGATTGCTCTGTGCGGTGGGTACCATACGGGTCGTGCGGTGCAGTCTCTCCTGGTTGTTCCTCCGCTCCTCCTCTCCCTCCTTCGTCTGGACGAGCAAAGATCAGGTCGGTGCCGAGTTGATCGGCCCACGTGCCGCTGAAGATTTGGTTCTGGTATGATATTATGGGATTTGGGGTGTGAAGCCCAAGGATTTGTAGGCCGTCGGATGGGGACTCCACATGGGTGAACTCAGCGGCATCGGGTTCGTCGGAGATGTTGGTGGCTGTTGCTGATGCTGATGAGGCGGCGGTCGCGGAAGGTTGTCGACGGCGAGGAGGTCGAAGTGGGCCGTGGAGAGACGTGAGGTCAAGGGTGAGGTAGACGGTCTAGGTGGTGGATAGGTGTCAGAAGCAGAATGAAAGTGAAAAGATTCGAAGAAAAGAGGCTGGAAAAAAAAAACAAGGCAGGGGAGGGATGCCAAGGCGGACCTCAGTTTCGGTGGGATGATATTCATATTCATAGTCGGAGTCGATGTCTGAATCGGGATGGGGCTGGTCCACTAACATGGCCGGATCGACCGGGATGGGCGGAGGAAGCGACATGGTGTGGTTGGTTGATAGTATGGACAATCTGTTCCCTGAAGAACCGCGAGTTGATGAGAGTAGTATATCCATCAACCATCAACACATGAATAAGTTTAGAACCGGCATATCAAAGCGGTGAGTCCGGAATCGGTCAGTCTATAGGTCATCGCGGGCGGCTGCCCGATTGGGGTAGAGATCTATGTGTAGTCAGTTAACTAGACGGACTGTGTAGTCATCATCGGCTCTTCTTCTCGGTCTGCTTATCATTTCCACCAAGTAAACTCATTCATGAGCATCTTTCATCGCAGCTTTCATCGCATCTCTCACCGCATGATCCAGCTGATCATCTACTCCAAAGTCAACTCTCAGTGACTGACTTTCTTAAGTCTAACTGGTTTCAGCCTTGACTAATCGCATTGACGAATGACTGCTGCATTGCATCATCATTCCCTTGGCTCTGCTTTGGGCCTTAGGCTTGTTTTTGTTGTCTTTCTTGCTCTCGCTCTCGCGCTCGCTCTCTGACTTATCGCTCCATCATCCCCACTCCATCATCATCATCATCATCATCATCATCATCATCATCATCATCAATAATCAAGTCTCGACTTGAGCAGGAGAGTTAAGTAAGTAGCTCGACTGGTGGCATTGTTGATCATCATGGCTTTTCATCATCATCACCATCGTCGTCATCACGACAGCAGTGATAGCAGTAAGTGAATCCCGTTTCCATTCATGTGTCTACAATGTTATTTTCTCTCTCCATTCATTGTCACCGGCTCACCGCGGAACGGGCATTCCTTCTCTCCACCTGCATCCGTCCGTCTCCCCCTCCCCTTTATGATCTAATCAGTTGTCCCTCTTTCCCATCTTCCCATTCGTCCCGAGTCACCGATGCCCTGTTGTTCTCAGCCCTAAACCAACCCATATATGGCGATCCTCTTCATATCCGGATGTCCCCGGATGCGCCGCCCTGGCTCTGCCCTACCCGGCAAGCTCCATGACCAACGAAGAGCCCTGACTCCATTCCTCAATTTCTGTTCTCGAACCTACGGACCTGGTCCGGCTGACGGATCATGGCCGCGTTTCCCTCGGCTTCTTATAGTGTCTCCCCTGCTGCCCTGGCGCCTAGCTCTGGGTCTGGCTGCTCGGTTTGATTACTCTTTGTCTTCCTCTATCCTCCTCTGCTTACTATTATTACTCTCCTCCTCGTCGCTGCTCTGTGCCTCCTCCCCTCTCAGGACTCATGATCTTTCATCCCCTGTCAACCCTCTCGATGCGTTCGCATTGATCGCTGAGCCCGATCCATCCTCGACAACGTCTGCTACTTTCCCGAACGGGCAACTGGTCACGCACCCTTTGTCGGCCACAGCCCATCGTGATCTCGAAGATCAAGTTCGCGATCAAGACAAGGTCAGGTCGGTAGCCTTATCGACCAAATCGCATTCGCAACTCGCCGACCCAGCCGTTTCTGCGAGTGTCGGTCAACAGATGGTGCGCGCAACCACCGCAGCGATTTTCACTCTATCCTCATTGATTGCCTATGTCGTGATCAACAGTGTCGCTCGCGCTGTTAATCCGTCGGCCTTCATTTGGTACGAGGAAGATCAGGACGAACGTCGCTGGATTTCGTCATCTCCGTCCTGGCTAGACCGGAAAGCTTGCCGCTGGTTCGGCCTATGTGGGACCGCCCACTTTCGCTTGGTGCGCCCCCGCTTCGGCCACCGCAAGGCCGTCGCGGCGGCTGGCCAAGGGTCCAACGAAGACTTCTCCGCCTGGCGTGCCGCCCAATTCAATGACTCCGCCCATCCTGAGGCTGCTTGGGATGAGGCGGAACGCTCCCGCCGCGAAATCCCGGACTATGTCTTCCAGTATGCGCCGCTGGTTCATTTGTTCTCCGATGAGCAATTCTGGCCCTGCGATATCGCCGAACACCTGTACCATATCACACCTATGCTCAATTATACCCCCGTCCAATCGTATTGGGATCATCCCACTCTAAATGACCTGGATCAATTGAACCAGTGGCAGGATGGGCACAATGTGTTTCTCACCAGCAACGACAATGTCGAGCATCGGCCTTCGTGGATGGAAGGCGACAAGAATATCCCTGACAATCCTGATAGTGATTTGGAAACGTCTTGGCCTGACTGGGATGCGCGGGTCGATGGGCCCATCCCGAATGACACACCTGGCGACCGAGCCCAGTGGTACGATTCAGCCCATGCCCTCCGTGAAGGAGATAACTTGGAAGGCGGCGACAATGATGCTGAGTGGTCGCCTGAGAAACTCGGCTATTTACGCCCAGAGGATCTACAACAAGATGAAGGTTTGCGGGACGAGTTGCGCAAACGTTTTGGTGGGGAGCCCATCCATGTTGAGACTACGGGCGGGCGCAGCAATGCGCCAGCCATCCTGCTGGTCATGGACAAAGGCAACGGCATTGTGGATGCTTTCTGGTTCTTCTTCTACAGCTTCAACCTTGGCAACGTGGTGTTGAACGTACGATTCGGCAACCATGTTGGGGACTGGGAACACTGTCTTGTGCGCTTTCATAATGGCCGACCCAAGGCCCTCTTTTTCAGTGCCCACTCAGCGGGAGAAGCATACAGCTACGAAGCCGTCGAGAAAATCGGCCAACGGGTAAGCCATAATTAAACCCCATAACTTCATTCAGCCCCGGATCGTTAGTCTCTTCCACTAACCGTGAGCCAGCCGGTCATATATTCCGCCCTTGGCACCCATGCTATGTATGCTACTCCTGGCGTGCACGCCTACATCTTGCCTTGGGGCTTGCTGCACGACCAGACCAATCGCGGTCCATTGTGGGACCCGCTCTTGAACGTGCACACATACACGTATGACTTCCCCAGCGACATGCTCCGGGCCTCGACTGTCAGCCCCTGGGCGCCTATTGAGTGGTTCTACTTCAATGGGCACTGGGGCGACAAGTTCTACCCGTTGGGCGATGAGCGCCAGTACCGATTTGCGGGTCAGTATCATTACGTGAACGGGCCTTTAGGCCCGCGCTTCAAGCATCTGAATCGGCGCAAGGTCTGTCAGCAATCTGACGACAGTCCTTGCGTGATAAAAAATTACATTGGTGAACAGGCTCGCCCTCGCCGCTGGGCAAGTGCGGGTGTCGGAAACCCGGCTGAGCATCCGCGTAATTAGAGGCTGGTGTCGGATGTCTATTTCTACTGTTCGGTTTCATGATTATTTCTGCTACTGCCATTTTGGCGGGACTATATACCCCTGCATGTTTTTATCTGCATGATTGCATTGATGACTGGCGTTCTGTTCGAGTCTGGGCTGGAAACCAACGAACTACGAGGCGATGATAGACACGAAAATCACGGAGTACGTACCACTAACCATTTACCTACATGATATACATCATTGTGTTTGTCCTGGCCGGGGATCATGAGTGGTGGAGTCACGGCCTGGTCGTTGTTATTATCTTTTATGTGTATTTCGATCATTTAGTACATATTGGTGTGGCTGGATGGTTGTGGTGCTGAATAGAGTCATTCTGCAAATTTATCTCCCAATCAAGAGCATCATGCTGAACAGGTCAAACAGGTTCAAGTTGATGCATGCGTTGGGGATTGAGCTTTCAAACCTTAACAACCAGCACATCTGCCAAGTTTGGCAGTTATTCTGTTACTCTGCTGCTTCGGGACGACCAGCTGGCCAGTCCCCATAACCTCAAGAGATTTTCGATTTCATTTCCGATAATTCCACCTACCCAGGCTGAAATCCACCGCTCCAACGGTCAAGCTCCCTAAGTACGGAGCAGGAGGAGAGCGGGGGGCGGGGTGGAGGGGAATCCAGGAGCCTTGTATTGGCCCACTGGAGAACTGTAGAGCAACGCGCACACCCCGCGGCGTACTAGTATCAAGGACACCATACCTTAGATTATCCAGTCCAAGAATGGACTCATGGAACCTTTGGAACTTGACTTGTTGGACTGTGCTAGCCCCGAAACTACCTACCTACCTACCTACCTACCTACCCAAGCCCGATCATAAGCCAACGGACTGTGCCCAATATGTCTGTGGCGACTCTCGTTTGTTTGACGAGCGATCTTTTGTCTCTTCAATGCTTCCATGGGGGAGGGGGGTAAGAGGAACTGTGAGGTTCGCGGGCTGCTATAGCACACCACGTCAGCCGACTACTCTTTCAGCCCTATGCATCCGTAGCTTCTATGAACTGCATGGGATGGGGCAGGTTTTTCAAAAGCGCCTTACATTCACAGGAAGTTATGTTTGTGTGTTGCACGCGGCGATCATAGATCATAGATGCCAGCCCTGAGCTGAGAGGTTGAACGGTTACCGAATTGGGAAGGAGGTATCTGGGTCCGTTATCATTCAGGGATCATGGATCAATGCGTTGTATACCACCAGGGCCTGGCTTCCCTCGCAGAGTTAGCCTTACATCCCGGCCGTGGAAAACGGCGGGTTTTCGCTCTTTGGAAGTGAGGGAGGGTTGTTGCGAAGGATGCAAACAGAATCCTAATCCCGTAGGCTACTGCGTGCTATGTCTAAATGGAATTTAGCAGGTCACAATGGAAATGCTTGTTATGGAAGGTTACTCGCTACAATCATATAAGATGGAGAAATTGCAAAGCAAGCTAAGTATGGGCAGGCAGGCGGGGGTAGTACCATGAAGCAGAGGGAAAATGAAATAAGATCGACTCATCGCAGGCCACTCCAAGGTGGCGAAATGACGGAAGGGAAAGATCAGCAACCACCCAGGTTTCGTCCAGCAACACGAAGGGAATAGGTTCTAGGGGTTCCCCGGATTAAGATGAAGAGTACAAACAGCGCTGGGATCAAATGAGTAGCAGCTTGTAAAGCAGCAGGTCGCCTCATGTTCCGAGGACGATCCTCCCCATATGGGAATGAGATTTGAACTTGACCATGGGCCAGGAAATAAAGAGAGAAGCCAGAAGGAACGACTGGACCAGAAAGAACATCATCTAGACAGGCGACTGGCCGTATCAGAACAGCCCAACCGTAAAACAATAACGCCGGATACACACACTCACACACACACACACACAAGGTGAAAGAAAAGGCTGAAAGGGTTCTCGAACGATATAAGCAAGACGGGGTAATGGAAAAGCCGCAAAACACCCAACCAAAGAACAGAACGCCAAATGGAATCGCAATCCATGAACCAGACCAAAGAATGATGAAAACAACAAGCATTACCATGTCCGTCAGACTCCCCCAAACTCTCAAACTCCGCATCCTAGGAAAAAGCCGAACCGGTGGGTTGGACCCTTCTCGGTTCGGACAAGCCGGTTGCCCGATGAAGGTAATCTAGATATATCACTGAATAAAATCAAACCCAGCCTCAACTGAAGAGATCAACCGTCGATTCACGCTCTCGTAGATCGCTTCCGAAGACCGAATTCGGCTTCCTGAAGTTCGCGGATCAGACGAAGACTCTCAGCATCCGGCTCGTCGTCAGCCGCACGCTTCGTGGGTTTGTTGGTTTGGCCCGGGGAAATCGAGGCTGCAGTAGCACGCTCGCCTTTCTTCTCATCCATCGGCCAGAAGCTCTTCTTCGCATTATGTGATGACGAGGGCCGTGACACTGATTTCTTGGTCCCCGACGATGGGCCGGGAGTAGACCTACGTACACCAGTACTTGACGCGCCGAAGGATGAACGACGTGCGCTGGGCGTGTGCGTCGTCGACTTGCTCGTTTTGATCACATGAACTTCAGGTATATACCGGTCGACCTGGCGCGGCTGACGGGAAGAGTGTCGCGAGCTAGATGTCGGCGTGTGGAGAATCACAACATGCTCTCCCTCACCATCTGCATAATCGTTGGGAACGTCGGTATCGTCCGCCAACGAGGTCGGTGGTGATACGAGCGTAGCCGTGGGCTTAGAAGCAAGAGCAGAGTTGGCCTCGTTTGTCACCACGGTGTCGGACTGAAAGGCAGGCGGTGATGCGTATGAGGTCTGCCCGAGCTGGGCCTCCTTGTCCGTTGCGGCTTGTTGTGGAGAATCTTGAACCTCGTGAGGGAGGTCGGCATATGGGTCATGGAGGTCCAGATCTTTAGAAGCATGGCCGACATGGTCATGTACATCCAGCACAGCGTGGTCTCTGCTACCAAAATGGAGCGGCCGAGACACAGGAGAAGTGCTTTCTTGCTTCATCCGTTTGCTGACACCGGAGCCGATTCCTTCCTCATTGGGACGTGGTCGTTTCACAGAAGCCGCGGCTCGTGGCTTTGCTCGTTCTTGAGCTTTGATGGGATCAATTCTTCCATACTCATCATGGATACACCGGCGCTATGGTCAGTTAGCATATGTATATCACGAGATGCAGAACGGCGTAACGAACCTTGCTCTTCCGACAGTCGTCACAGGCCTTGCTCCGGCCTTTCTTTCCGGTATTCTGCCCTTCAGGGCTGAGTTCGTTAAGCCTGTTGGTTGATGCATGCGGGGTGCCCACGGTGATCAATGACGCTTCGAAGCGATCCATATTCCTACTGACGCCATTGTCCTGAAGACCTGCTTCCGATGCAATGGCCGCCAATGAGTTCAGAGCAGACGCTGCATCATGCGCCGGCGAATGGACCCCAGTACCGAAAGCACCCATGGCTGTCTGTTTGGATGCTAGGCTATCATTCTGTTCGTCCTTGTGATGGCAGCGGATTCTGCGTTTGCGACAAGCATCACATGCAACCCGTTTGGGACCGAGCCCCGAGCCCCGAGGTGCTGTTCGAGGCTTAGGCGCGGGCTCCTCTTTGATACCTGCGTTGGCGCTGGAAAGACTCGTGGGTATATGGGAATCCGTGATCAAAGGCACATTGGAATTGGAACTGCTCTTGTTGCTCGATTGAATTGCCAGGTCCTTGAGTGGCTCCGGGAGTCGCTGCACAGCCTGTCGCTCTGCATAAGTACGTTGGCTGTCCACGTTGCGCTCTGAGCGACGACTAGGCCTTCCAGCTGGCTTTTTCTCGACAAGGCTGAGTTTTGGGTTGCTCTCGATCACGCCGGGGTGAGTCCACTGAGGTGCTTTCTCGTTTCCACGCTTCCATGCAACCCATATCCCAAACTGCTTAGCAACGTCGACTGGATCGCCTGGCGTCTTCGGTATTGATCGTTTGACTGCATTCCTAGCATCCATCGTTACCCCTTCCACGAGGTAGGACCCAGCGATCAAGGCGGTACGCAGAAGGTACTTTGCAAGGTCTGGTAGACCTTCCAACTCTGCTTGTGAATAGAAGCGTGAATTATGATAAGGAGAGCCTGGCGGGGCAGTGTTCGTCCTGTCCCCGAATTCATAGTATATGGGATAGTCTCGATGAAAGCGATAATTGTCGTCCTGTGCAAATGCGTCGAGAACGCCCTGGGGAACCGGGTCTTCCTCGAGGTACTTCAACGCAGTATACCACTGAATCTTCTGGAAGAAAGGATACCGGAACTTCCTTGGTACCTTTGTGTCCTTCTCAATGTTTGCAATCTTGATCTGCATCCCATAGTTCAGCCTCGTCAGGAAATTGCCACCAATGACCAGGCTATTCTCCGGAGTCCAAACAGCATGGATCCAGCCGGAGGGAATTAACATTGTGTCGCCTTCAACAAGGTCCACGCGGTAGCATTCCTTGGTTTGGTCACCGAGAAAGGTGGTATCCTGTGCGGGCGAATTGCACCATTCCTCATATTTCTTCAAATGCTTGTCCGTAGGCGGGATGAAGAAAAAAGTCTTCTTGCCTTTCAAAATATGATAGTAGACGGACGACCCGCCAAAATCAATATGAAAGTCGGTGTAACAGTCGGCCACAGACATCAAGCAGTAGAACTGTACTTTTGGGTAATCTCCCACTGCTTGAAGTTCACGGGGCCAGACTGAATCCTGCAGATCCAGATCACGAACCACTTTTGGTCGTCGGATGAGTCTGCCCAATGGACTCTGTGAGACTTCTAAGCTGATGACATTTCGCACTACTTTGTCACCAGTGCTCTCATAGTAATCAGCCCATTTTTGCATGGTCCATCTCTTGTCCTCTCCTTGTTGAGATTTGACATCGATGACTTCGACTCTCTCTTCGGGTCCGTAGAGCTCGGCCACTTGTCGAACCGTCAAGCCTTGTGGTATCACCATGTCCAGTTGATCCTGGCCGCAGTCTATGACTTGCTCAGGGCTTTGCTCACCCGCATCGAGATGATCTAAGAGTTCATCAAACATCTCTTGCGTGGGCGCTTCCTGCGCTAGTGCGTCCAAGTCCGGAGGTAGCGTCGGGACCGAGTTGCGAGTATTCCACTCGGCAGGGATGACTATCGGTTCTGTCATGCCACTGCCTCTTTCGAAGTACTCGGCCGTGATGAGCTCCGGGCGCATGCGGGGGAAATTCTCAGGGAGGAACCGGATCTTGCCTTGGCGAATAGGTTCAATGTAATGATGTTCTAGTGAGTCTGTTGCAGCTTTGACAAGCCCTTGGTTCAGACCAGCATAGTCGATTGCGGTACGGGCGCGAGATGACTTGCGAACAAATGTCGTCCGTCCATGCGAGGGTCCACAGGCGCGGCAAATGAACTTATCCACAGTCCGCACCTCTCTATCATTTTTGAACCCAGCGCAGACGATATGAAACCAGCGCTTGCAGCCGTCGCAACTAATCCACGTCACATCACCCTGCTCTCCGGTGTCGATTGGTATGCGGACGAGATTACAAGCAGCACAGCTAGCCTGACCTGACTCCTCCGACTCCGTGTCGTCTTCCGTCTTGGGAGGCAGGTCCGTCGGCATCGGTCCTGCATGGGTACTGCGCATAACATCGGCAGCCTGAAGATTGGATTGTGTGCCACTGAAGATGTGTTTATTTGCTGAACCCCAGTGATCATCCTCCGCAACCTCTTCATCCTGCCAGAGTATCGGGGGGAGAGTTGAAGAACTGGTGTTAGGTCGCAAGCCCTGTATTGTTGGTCGCGCAATGGCTGCTGATCCATCGGACTGTGACCTCATTCGAGATGGTGGAAGAGCGCTATTGCTTGAAATATTGTGGGTAGAGATTTCGGTGTGAGCGGCCCATGATCCCACTGCGGACCCAATTCTATCGAAACGCTGTGTTTCACTTCCGGCGTAAAGAGCGTGCTCATCTATGCTGACTCGTTTGGCGGGCTGCATGGTAGGCTGGAAGTTGGGTCGGGCAAAGTTCAATAGAAGCTCTGCATCCGTCTTCATGCTATCAAGCACCGCAGAAGAATTTGCATCGTGCACGGGCAGCGACCGGTGGGAATGGAACGGCGATTGATCTTTTTCTGAGCGCGGTCGCTTGGCGGGACGTTCGGAGGATTCAATGGGTTCGGGAGGGAAAAGCGACAATGCGTGTGTCGAGTTTTGAGAAGGGGGACGGTAGGAGAGAGGTGCGAAGGTAGGGCTGGTGGCTAGAGCGATGGTCGCGAGAGCGTCGATGGTCGAGCTCGATCTGCCATGACTCGGTCGATGAGTAGCGGGATGATCTGCAGCATGATAGCCGGCATGGTTCGGGGGGTATTGGTCACGATCGGAGGCAGCCACCCTGGCGATGCTGCGGTCAATCCATGAGGCTCGGATGTCGGAGGTTGAGCAGGGTGAAATCGGCTCGACGGCGCGTCGCGGAGGTGAGGGAGTGCGGTAACGCGGTGGTCGAGTCCCGAGATGGGTAGAAAAGGATGTTGCACTAATCATAATGAGGCCTGGAAATAGAAAATCGAGCGGGAAAGGAGCGAGAAGAGGCCCGGAGGAGAGAAAAGGTGCTTGCGGCAGACGGGTGCGAAGCGGGGATATTTGACCACACGGGCTAAAGACGGGCCACCGCAGGCAAAGAGAAAGTCATTCCTGGCAGAATGGGAAGCGCACGAGGAATAATGAGATGAATATAGAAGTCCGAATGGGAAGGTTGGTGGAGGAGAAGTGGTGGGGGGAGACGGAGGAGAGAGGAAGTCGACGGAGCAGAGTCGCACGGCGGAGGTTGAGGGGGGAAGTTGAGCGAGCCTCTGCCGACGGGCGGGAGAGAGAGAGAGCGCGCGCGCGCAAGAAAGCAGACGACGGAAGAAAGCTGCACTACAGTAGGGTGCGGAGCGGAGACAGAAAACGGCGAATTCGAGAAATAGAAGATAAAGGAAAATTAGCGATTGAAAAGTTGCGCCTCAAGATAAGGCCGGAGAAGGAGGAGGAAGGAGGAGGGGTTTGGCAAGGGACGATGGGCGGCGATGGAGGCCGAGAGGAGAGGAGAGGGGAGGAGGAGGAGGGAGTCGCCGGACGGAGGAGGACGACAAGGCGCCCGGCGTAGAGACACACAGAGAAAGAGAGTCCTCTGCTCTCTGCCTCAGGCAGTAATCCTACCTACAAAAGTATTGTTGTTGTACTCCTTCCTAGTAATCGTTTGCGGCACCAGAATATGACTATAGAGTATTTTAACACAATACAAATTGGTTATATCCTAACTCTGAAGCCAAACAAAGATCCTATTGCATCTTTTCTATTGTTATGAGAGCTGTAGGAAGTGAACTATCATCAACTCCCATTAAAAGTGAGGCTCCTCCTCCGAGGCGACTAATCCCGATCAGGCAAGGCAGCCCAGTCTCCCGAACCTCGTGCTCATCGCGGATATTGCTTCCCTCTCTCTTGCTCCTCTCTTGCCTACTTCCTCTCTCCTCCTTCTCATATAGCTTCCTCCAGACCCACGTTGGGTATCTGACTCGACCTTGATTCCTTCTTTCACGTCTTTCTACAGCATCTACTGTCCCACCCGAGAATGAGCCGGAAGCTCGCCCCCGAAGCCAATCGGTAGGTTCTGTTCGAACAATTCTACCCCTCCCCTTCCGGTAGCCCGCCATAGTCTCCCGCTGCGCTCTTGGGCTTCAGGGGCCTTGGGCATGCGTTCTTGTATCTATCGGAAGGTTGGATCTGGTTGAAACTCTGACTAACGGGCCTCCAGGATTCTCTTTGTCAAGAACCTCAAGTATGCCTTTCCTCGCACTCGGAATTCCTAGAGCCCGCCTGTCGATCGTCGCATCGCCATTCAAACGGATATATTCCGCGACATATGATATCGTCAATCACGACATGAATGCTAACGATTTGGGTTTTTGTCTAGCTACAACGTAACAGCGGAGCAACTCTTCGACCTCTTTGGCAAATTCGGTCCCATCCGGTAGGCCTCTCCTTGACTCACGCGCCATCGTCTAAATTAGCGTCAACTCCGCAACTAACGCTGTCTCCGGCAGACAAATACGTCAGGGAATCGCAAACAACTCCAAGGGCACTGCCTTTGTGGTATACGAGGACGTTCACGACGCCAAACAGGCATGCGATAAGCTCAATGGCTTCAATTTCCAGAACAGATATCTCGTTGGTACGTTTTCTCCGTGCGGTGGGAACTCGGAACGGTCATCGGACGAGAAGGATTGCGCGGCTGACATTCGCTGCTCCGACTTCTAGTTCTATACCATCAGCCTGAAAAAATGCTTAAATCGAAAGAGGACCTGGCGGAAAGGCAAGAGAATTTGGAACGTCTCAAACAGCAGCATGGTATAGAATGACGTGATGATATGCTTTTTTTATCGCTTTCTCCGCATGCCCTTTGCCGGCAGCTGGTTGCGTGTTCACATGGGTTGGTTGTGGGGTTTTCGGCGTTTATTGTTCTCCTGTGGGTTTGATGATCGCTCTTATTCATTCATGGGTCTGAAAGGGTTGCCGGCGGGTAGAATGAATTAAACTCTGGCTTGGCTGAAGTCCGGAGTAGAAAGTGGTACAGAATGGGTTATTTCAGGCTGGGATCAATTCCGATGCACCGGCTAGTCACTGCTATCAATATAATCATTTCGATTGCCGGCCACTTGCGGCTGTTGCGGCAAACCTATGGAATGCGGCGTGCAGACGTCATTGTTATGTGTGAAGTTTGTAGCAATAATACCACCGTACTGTATCTACCTGGGACGTTTGAATGGATAGAGGTTTGTGCAGCTGAGGCCCTGGGGGCCCTAGGACCCCAGAATGCTTAGTCCATGTCTCCACGATCGCCCACCGGCTGCATCATACGTTGTCAGTGGATCAGCCCGGTGAAGATCATGTAGTTGTATGCCTAGTGGTCCCTGCTTCCCCCTGAGCGGCCTGCGTAAGGCTAGCCAACTAGTGCGATAGCTTATATTCTTGCCAGTTTCGCCTCAACTAGAGCTAGTCATAACATCCACTTGCGAGTGGTTGGTTGCGGTGACATAGTGCAATCGTAGGCAAGGATTCTATATCTTTTTCAATCTGCACTACACCGAATATACAACCTAAAGCACTAGCTTGGGCCATACGCATGTATAGTACAGTACGGGAATTCGGACCTCAAGCTATATCCAGGAGGAAGACGGTGTCGAATTGATGCATGCTCGGAGGCTGGAATCCTTTGAATACAGAGGTAGCCACTTGACCCAGTCTTTGAATGATCCCACCCCATCGTGGCTGTTTGAACACCTTTTTATTAGGTACCTAGTAAAGTACTGTTCAGTACTCGCATGAGAACCCAAGCCCCTACTATGCAAGTTAGTTAACTAACTTAGCGCTAAAGTCCAGAACTAAGGCGTGGCTGCCGCCTTTGGTGCCTTAAATATCAGGCACTAAGATTTCCCCTTCGGTTCTAGACTCCTCCGTCCCAATTAATCTGCCGGCCCCACCGCCGCGACCGCCCTCCAAAGATTTTCTTTTCCGCAGCCCGGAAAGCCCACCTGCATGAAGATTGAAACCTCAACCACCACCTTTTCCTCCTTCACCTTCTCTCCAGCATCTCGACCTGCACCGCGGCAGTGATCCTTTGCGTGAGCCTGCTTCTTTGAAATCTCTCACGACATCTTCCGTCATTTTTTTTTTGATCTTCCCCATCTATCACCATGGCTGATACCTCTGCTGGTAAGAACGCATCCCCATCTTTCCAAGCCAGAAGAGAAAAATTTCGATATACTGACGATAATCCAGCCTGGCCCTTGGCCGACGAGAGCCTGACTCAGAGCCTTCTGGACCTTGTCCAGCAGGCCTCCCACTACCGCCAGCTCAAGAAGGGAGCCAACGAGGGTAAGCATCTCCCAATCGCGCCTACATCTTTTCTTCAAACTTGAACTAACCCAACCCTTCCCCCCCATAACAGCCACCAAGACCCTCAACCGCGGTACCGCCGAACTGGTCATCCTCGCCGCCGATACCTCCCCGCTCGCCATCGTCATGCACATCCCCCTTCTGGCCGAGGACAAGAACTGCGTCTACGTCTTCGTTCCCAGCAAGCTCGCTCTCGGCCGTGCCTGCGGTGTCTCCCGCCCCGTCATCGCCGCCAGCATCACCACCAACGAGGCCAGTGACCTGATGGGCCAGATCCGCACCCTCAAGGACAAGGTCGAGAGACTCATGCTGTAAACTAGCGGGGCCAATCCTTTTTTTTTGTTCTGTGTGGTGGGCTGGTGAAAACGACGAACACACGCCATTCAGTCGTTATGTTTGTTCCAACGGGGAATTGATTTCCATGTCTCCTCCCCCATCTCTTCGGTATGCGTGCAGGAGCTAGCTGGTTTTGCGGGTAGGCTGGGAGGAGGGGGGGGGAGAGAAACTGGCTGGGACTGGTTGAGATGGGTGTTTTACTTAGTGGATTGGGGGTAGATTGCGATTTGCTTTTTTTCCTTGGCAATTTTGCTCTCTGAACCCTTTTTCGAGTAGAACCCATGGACCCCCCCCCCCTCCTCCGCTTTTGCTTGGGCCTAGACAGTTTATTGGCTTAAATGTCAAATCCCACGATGTTCGCTTGGCTTGTGACAAGATGTGTTGATTTGTTCTGGGTAGAAATTGTTTTAAGGCTGGGTTTCCAAACCGCCACGTGCGTAGACCAGTCTATCGACCAAACCATATTTGCTGTCCGTCACAGTCGTGCTATCAAGCCAGCCAACCCAGCAAGGCCTCGAGCTCACCAAAGAACCAAGAAGTCATCGGCTTACGAGGAGTACAGGGGGTATTTCTTGTTGCTATTAATGCATTTGTATTGGAATGTCCCCTCACTCACTCCTTCACTTCGGTAAATGGTCTCATTCCTGAATTCGCACCCTTGTCGAATGTGCTTCAATCCACACATAGATCGCGATAAGATGATGTACAGATATAAGTCTCCGTAAGGAGGAGAAAAAGCGATTGCAGGTGAAATCCAGAACAATGAAATACGTCCATCCACCACTCTATCGCAAATCCCACCTTAATAAACACAAAATAAGAGCAGGCTCCATGGGAATCATGCGGTGCATCAATATGTACCGATACAGGAAGGAACAAAGTCACAAACCAGACAGCCTCCAAAAATACAGCCGTCATGAAAAGAACGTCAAAACAGATCAAGGCTCATTAAGGTTACTTTTGGTGTCAATCCGGCCGGGGTATGGTACTGAGGAAAAGCAGAAATAGCAGACAAGCAATAAACATCTCGAAGTATGCAGTATGGGCCATGACTCCGACAACCATTCAATCATCATGCACAAATCAGATGCACGGAAGAAACTGGTGGAGTATTAGCATATAATCCAAAGTTAGATCGAGGTTAGGTAAACTCACGTTCATCACAATCAGCATTGGAATGTCGAATACGTCGCGCTTTACTGTCCAGCAGTAGGCGCAGTCAACCTTGCCATCCTTGAACCCCAGCTGATTCATTCCGGCCTCGCTAGCGATTCCACCCTTACGCAGGTGATTGTTCCATCGTTGGTTATCTTCTGATGCCAACTCCATATCCTCTTTCGTCTTGTACTTTAACAATTTGCATGTCCGCATCACACTGCCACGGGAGTCTCCGAACGCCAAGCGGGCAAAATCTTCGTAAAATTGCACCACGCTGTCATCATCCAGTAATTCGGCAAGAAAGACGGGGTGCGGCCGCCCTGGGGTTTGATTCTCGCCCGCAGACCCGCGCGGAGTGAAACTGCGGGAGGAGGCCCCTGAGCTTGGAACTGATGTGCCCCCCGTATTCACATTTAGATTTGGCTCCTTGCCCAGAAGCACATCCTTCTTCCACCCGGTCAGAATACTGAACTCCTTGCCCACCGCGGCAATCTCACCCGTTCGACGGCAGACAATCGTAGGCGTTCCGCAAGCGTTGATAAAGTCCTCGTACTCCCACAGGGTCCGCTGAAAGCACTTCTCCATGAAAATGAGATCGTCTCTGTTTAACGTCTTTGTTGTCGCGATGAACGAGGGTCGAATTGATGCCAGCGCCTTGGCGATTTGTAAGGTCTTCTGGGGAGGAAATCTCCGTTGAATGAAGGCAGTGAGATTGTGGAAGCGACTAGTATATGCGTAAGGCTCCTTTACACTCTCGTAGATCGAGGATGGATTCCTTTGTCGCCGGCGCACTCCCACATGCAGACTCTGGTGCTTCAGACTGGGTGTCGTGATGGCGGGTCGTTGATTGGTTGGAACCAGGCCATTCGCCTTACTGGCAACAGCGGCGCTAAACGGAGACTCTTCGAAGCCGCTCGTCATTTGAGGACTATTTGTTGCGCCAGGGCTGTTGAAATGGCCCGGGCCGCTTTCGATCGCAAACGCATGAGGCGCATCGGCTTTGGATAAGTGTCCGGGTATCACGTTCCCTTGACTAGACTGAGGATAGACGCTGGGAACATTAACATGCGCCTGGCCCGGAGCCTGGCTGCTCGGCCATTCGTTTAATAGCGGGTCACCGAACATGAACGGCTGCTGGTTGCCGGGACTTTCCCCGAACCCCGGCCCTCCGGTGATTGGAGTCGACGCAAACTGGGCAGAGCCACTGCGACCCATAGAACCGCGCTGCGTGGCTGAATCACTAGGCGAATCGCCAGCACCTGTCGCCATGTGTCCCAGCATACCAAACTCCAGCGCACCGTACCGGTTTTCGAAGTTCATGCTAGAAAGATCAAAGTTGAATAAGGCGGGGTCACTGGGATCGAAGAATGGACCGGCGAACGGGTTGGGGTTCTGGGTAGGCGGACCCGAAGCACTCGTGGTCGTTGGCTGTTGATTAACTGACGGAAGGCTGCTGTTTCGAACGGTAGGAGTGGCCTTCAGATTGTAGGACGGTGAGACGGGCGACTGCGATGGGAACGAGGCCTGGTTCATTGGGTTCTCTTGGTAGACATTGTAGGACGTGGATTGGGGAGTTGGATAAAAGTTGGCTCCAGAATTCGGCGGCGCGGCCGCGTTGACGGCGTTGGCGCCGTTTCTGGACAACGGCAAACTATTATTGCGCAGGGGATTGTTGTAGAAGTTTCCACCGATACCCGGCATCAAGGCTCCGTCGGGTGCATCATGGAGGTACTTCGCCTTTTTCCGGACCCCATCCTGACACGCATCTTGCAACCCACGCTTGATACACCGCTGACAGGGTCTTTCATCACCTGTGCGCAAAAAGCTCAATTAGTGGCACGTCCTTAATCCAGCTACACATTCGCTATTCCGCGACGTGTCACTCAGGAAGCGCGAATTAGAGCGCCTGAGTAGCTAGATACGAAGAAAAGCACGAGAATGTCCAATGCAAGAGGGGAGGAGAAAAGGAAAGCTAAAGACAAGGTCAGTCATACCGCAAGTCAAATGCGCCCGCTGGCAAGCGAAACAAGCCCTGCGCGCCTTTTTCCTCCGCGGCCTCGACGGGTCCTTTGCATTGGCTGCCTTTTGCCCAAGCGACACGACGCCTTTGTCCTTCTCGTCGCCGTTCACCTCCGTCTTGGGGGTTTCCGACTGCTCATCGGCCGACCTGATGTCGTGATTGGGTCCAGTCGGCTCTACCGAAGGAGCTGGGGAGCTCTTCTCCTTGGCGTCCACGTCCATTTCGGCATGAATAGCCCAACGGAGCGGTGACTCGGTAAGTCGGTTTAGAGTGAGAGCCGAGTTGCGCACGTGCAGTTTCCTGTCGAAAGGAGGCTTTGCCACCTCAAAGTTCAAACCTGAGCGATATAGCCGAGGATGAATCACAACCTCAGCGTCACGGTGTTTCCCCTTTCGAGTACGATCTCTCGGGCGTCCTCCAGAGAATTAATCTGGAAAGAGCAGGTATGTGGTTGTTTCGTGGTTTAGGCGCATGAAATCCAAGCACAAGCGGTGTATATTCAACAATAAGGTCGAAGTGCGAGAACGGAACGAAGAGCGGAATCGGCCGCAAAACGGAGGGTTGTGGAGGACGGACGGGCGGAGGAGAGGAGAGCTGAAGGGAGCTTTGCGTGCGGGACCGAGGGTAAGATGACGAGGTGGTCTGCAACTCGATCGAGGAGGGTCAAATGCGACGAGAGTATTGAGATTGCAGTGTAGGACTAAGATCCTAACAATAATTTCACAGTCACGCGAGCGACAATTCGAAGGGGGTGGGAGAGGATCGTTAATTCGTAATTGTGGTAGGGTAAGTTGAAGTGGAGAGCAAAGACAGGGCTCAATTTGTTAAGGCTGCGGGGAAAACCCAAGAGCAGGCGCGCATTAAGAGTCGGTCGGGGAGGAGTTATAAGGCACCGAACCCGGGGGGAGGAGGAGGAGGGGAGGAGAGAGGGGAGAGAGGGGGTTTGCAACAGGAGGGGTAAAAGACTCAAGAGGGGGGAGAGGAGAGCAGTAGAAGGAGAAAACGCGGGGGTGAGAAAGTCAGAAAACAAGAAGAAGTGGTGAGTTAGCGACAGAAATGAGGGAATTGACAGAAAAAAGAAACAAGGGAAAAACCGACAGACACGAGGGCGTCAAGGATGCTGCGATCGAAGCGTCGGTTGGTTGGAGTTTCGGTACGCTTACCGTACCAGATTTAGATACCAGACACTTCTGCATGCATGCATGCAAGCAATCTGTCTATCAGACTGTCGCGTGTCGCTCAACTCTCACCGATCTTTAGATGAAAAGGATGTTGTTGCGGTCTGTTTCGAGGATGAAGCCAAAGTAGTTGCATGCTCAGGGGCTTGGGATTGTGAGAGCTGTCCAGCCTTGTGAAAATGTGCAGATGTCAAGATTTGAAAATGGCTGTCGCATGTGACACTCGAGGAAGACATCATCACTCTCCAACAACAAACTATATCTAGTACTCGAGATACGGATCTGATCTCCCGTGTTGCACCGCTACTATTCCATGATCGTTCGAAAAGAAACATTCAATAGATGAAAGAGCTCGACACTTCTATAGGTAAGGTACTAGGGTACCTAGTAGTACAGTAAGTACACTCTGAACTACATGTTACCATCCCAATCTCCCAATTGAAGCAAATATTCCTCATTGCTGACCTGACTATACAATTATCTGAGTCATTGGAGCGTCCCTCGCAGCTTCCTCGAAATTTTACCGGTTCATCACCGCCTGTACCATACGTTACCTGAGTATAAATATCCTCCGTTCCTCTGCATTCCTGTGGGCTTTAGTATCAGAATTCTCCCACGTGTAAGCCTCTTACCTCCCAGGAACCGAGAAAAGCAAACACAAGTAAGAAAAAAAAAAGTAAAACTGCAGAGGAAACAAATGCCTCAAAGATGAACCGGCGCAC
The DNA here is from genome assembly GCF_001890905.1 of Aspergillus aculeatus ATCC 16872. Taxonomy (NCBI): domain Eukaryota; kingdom Fungi; phylum Ascomycota; class Eurotiomycetes; order Eurotiales; family Aspergillaceae; genus Aspergillus; species Aspergillus aculeatus. The sequence continues at coordinate 1,510,905 of NW_017962983.1, forward strand.
CAATCATATCCTGACTGTATAAGTCTTACCCCGGGTTTTCCCGTTGGGTTGGCCCTGGTCGCCCGACCCTGCCCGATATGACCGTTGCTCTTTGCTCTGAAGCCTCAGTCAGGTACAAAATCGAGGTTGACATGGGGTGCAGTGGGCCTCGGTTATTAGAAATGATGTGGTGTTTTATTCTGCGCGTTGCAAAGATAGGGGAAAGGACAGAAGTCGGCGAAGAAGTGTGGGATGTTATGGATTCGTCAACGTATAGTTCTGACAATGTAAATATGGATGTATGGATGGATGGATGGAAGCCGGTGTTCACTAACGATTAGTCCGCTGGAAGAACGGTGTGACGTGACTCTAACCCGTCCAGCTAAGCCACGGAATCTCTATTTATTTCTAGATTTAATTTGTGGCGGCTGTGATCTATCAGCTAGAACCGCCAAGGTCGCCCCAGTGCCTTGGGTCGTCATCGGTCGTTAGAAACAAGCTCTGCAATAGTAGTACCAGTGTTTGCTGCAGGCCGTCATTATTGTTCCGTATACATCATCCAAGAACTTATTGGATGTTGTCTTTCATCGACCAGATCTAGCCGGCAAGGGGCTTCCCGGTAAGACGATGTCTACATCTTCGAAATTCTCGAAGATATAGTGGGGACGATCATGCAGCAAACCGGCTCTTCTTCCGAATGCGGTTGCCATAAAGATAGAATATGTACCTAATCAGAGGAAAAGAAGCATTACAGTCAGCACTCATAGCCAGATTGACTCCAGGGATAGTAAGATGGCTGCCGGAGAGAAAGAGACGGGGATGTGCTTTCAGGCGTCAGATATGTCATGTTGCCGCCGCTGCAGATCTCTATGCAAGGGGGCATCGGCGGTCCGCCCAACGACATTGCAGAGTTGGCTTTAAAGGCAGACAAGACGACACAGACATCACCATCAAACACGCACCAAGGAGTACTTACGGGAATGGTGCCATAACAAGAGTCAGAAAAGCAAGAAGCGATGTTGCCCAGTGATAGCCCAGGTTATTGTACACTGGAGTCATGTGTCAGCGATCGGCGATCAGAATGCATTTCCTCCGAGGGTGGCAGATCTCAGCGTGGAATCAAACAGGCTTGGAAGTAGACGACGACACTCAACAGGTTTGATTACGCATGAATTTACCACCCCCAGGCTTTCCGTTCGAGCTAAACAGAGGGGACCTACTTTGAATACCGAAAAGAGGGAAAACTCCGCCAAAGATAGAGCGCGCAAAGCTGTTCGCGGCCAGGGCACTGGCAGCATAGGTCGGATACGCGTCGACTAGAAAAGTGAAGATCCCCGAATATACGAGAATGGTCCTAAGAGCGACGAGTCAGAATTGATGAGAGGCGAAGAAAGCTTCAAAAAGACCATGTCTGAACGAGGGGCGCATGATTATTGGTACAGACAGGAAGCTCACACAATGCAGAAACTAACTTACCCTGCTCCGAAGAAAGCACTGCCGATGAGTGGTACGATCCAGTGCACATGGGGATAGATTGTCCAGGCAAATATGAATAGGCCGATGGTTACAAGGGGACCCCCAGCAATTGCTGCATTATCATTGCCATCAGAAGCTGATCAAACTTAGAGCATGGCAAACATACCTGGTGGGAGCCGCCACTCTGGCTGGAAGTCATCCAACTGCCCAGTCGCCTTCTCGTGATTTTTCTCCAAGCGGACATAGTTACGGCGCCACAATGGGTCCGTGAAAATGGCAAGGAGCATACCGACGAAGAGGCCGAGAAAGCAGAGACCGCGCTGCCACAGCTCAAAGCCATAAACGTTTTCGAAGACCAGCTGGAATGCACCAAAGAACAGATAGAGAATACCCAGCAGAATAGCTGAGAAGATGCAGAGGTTCAAACACATTGGCTCCATGGTCAGCAGGAGCAGCGGTCTGTAAGTAGACCGCAAAACTGTCTGTGCTACCGAACGTTGCAGTTTTTCAATCGGCGCCTGCCACCTCTCATCGCCTGTCTCTGTGCGCAATTTCCGGGCTTTGCGTCTGAGCAAACTGCATGACCGATGTCAGGTGGCGGTCATGGGCAAGATCAAGATACAATATAGAAAAGGCCACTTACACAGGATGATACGTTTCTGGCACAGAGGAAACAATCAGGATTAACAGAATGCCTGTCCATATCAGGAGGACATAAAATGTCCAGCGCCTTGCAAGACAGTCAGCCGAGAGAATTTGTTGGTTGAGCAGGAAGGAAGCTTACCAACTGGTAAATTGGTTGATGAACCCACCAACACTGGAGTTGTCAGCATGCCTTGCAGCGTCATGTATAGTGACCAAGAACCTACAGTGGACCCAGCTCGGGTCCGATGAAGGGAGAGCTGGTGTATAGCATCATTGGTGCGCTAAGTTCATGGCGGGCAAACAGGTCGCCTACAGTACCACCGGCGACACTCAAAAACGCACTGCCAGCAATGCCACCAAAGAAGCGACAGATAATCAATGTTTGGATATTTTTGGCTACTGCACAGGGTACGAGCCAGATCAAGAAGAATGAGAATGAGCAGATGTAGATATATCGTCGACCATAAAACTACTGGGGTGTCAGTCGATTTATCTGTATATGCGCGCTGACAGTCCAGGTCCCAGAACAGGGAGCAGAAAGTTGCACAAACCTCGGACAAAGGAGCTAGGAAAAGCGGCCCGACCGCTTCATGTATTCTATATTAGCATTGCCCACACTCTGGAGGGGACGGTCCTTCAAACTCATCGGACTGACTTACCAAGGCCCCAGATGAAGAATGATAACCCCAGCGTTGCGACCAGCCGAGAGCAGTTGAACTCCTCTATCAGCTGGCTGTAGGTGACAGTGTACATGGACGATGTGCAGGTCCTTCAGACAGACGGTCATATCAGCATTAATCAGATACATGGCGCGGGGTTGGACACTTACACGCAAAGCGAGCCTAGAGAGCAGATAATCACAATCAGCCATCTCCGCAAGGTGTTGAAGTTGCGCGGGTTCATCGGGTCATGCTCGTCCCAGCCGACAATGAAAGCATCAGGGTCATCAGCAGCTAGCCCTTCCTTTCGACTTGGTATTTTCTCGACCTCGTCATCGTCTGGCATGTTATAGCTATAGCCATCAGTCAGGGAGTAGCTCCGCGAGTGCACTCGGCGCATCTGGCTCTCATGTGATGTGACGCGACCTGTGATGGGAGCATAAGCCCCATCAACCTCAAACCCCGGATTCCTGGCAGTCGCATAGTTTCCGATATCTTGCTGCGAACTCGTGGAGCTTCGCTCAAGATTTAGACCGGACGTCTCTCGAGAGACCTCCTCTGACTGCCCAGATACAGACATGATGTCGGTCCGGACTAGATGAAGGGCTGTATACGACCATGGAAAAAATCAAGCTTTGCGATCTATTGAGTCTCCCGAGTCTATGTGATCCTTATTCTCGGTGTGTTCTTATTGCCGGATGAACTTCGTCGAGTTGAATGCCAGTTGCTGCGGAATACGGAGTATATCTTCTGCGGAACCGGAAGCGATCTGCAGGCCAATTGGACGGGAAGTGACAGCTATCGGAGAATTACTCTCACTAAAGCTTGTGACGGCCTGGGCAATGCGATAGGCATGGGCATAGAAAAGGAGCTGAGGAGTCAGTTGCAGAGGAACGAGGGGGACGAAAAGGTGAGGAGAGATTGACCGAGAGAAAGTCGGGGAAATGGCAGCTGGTACTGAGTAAGAGACGGAATCCCCACTCCGACCAAGAAAGCGAGCCTTGAGCCAAATGAGGAGAGCTGTTCCGCGGGATGCAAATGATGAATTCAACTGGTACTCCTAATGGCTTACATTTGACGATTAACTTAAAAGAGGGCCCGGCCAAGAGCATTAGCTTATCGCGCTGATCGTTTGCAGGTTCGACGGTGTGTCTCGGTCATTAGTACAAGTAGTCTCGCCCCTCGGCTTTGAGCAAAGACCGAGCAGCCCACTCACTCATTATTATTTTGACTTATCGGTTGACTCCGAATTACTAACTACGTACAGTACGTACCTACGTACTCGAATGATAAGTTTGATTAGTTGATAGCAATTTCCAGATATAGTCCCTTGGGAAGCTGGCCGACATCCGCTGTCATGCTATCATCCAGAACTACGTAGTTGCAGTGCATCCATTGTACATCACCCATTTGACCAGGATTCATTCTTACGGAAAATGGCTTCTATTACACTTAAAAAGAAAACCTAGCTATCGCCCAAACACAGTCGCCCCACAACCCGCAGAGCAAGATCCCGGCTCTTAAACACAATTGATTCAATAGCCGCCTTTTCAGTCCCAAGGAAAGAGAATACCCCCCAAACGCCAATCAATTCCACAATAGAACAATCGCCGACACACAAAGTGATCAGTCCCAAGGGCATCGCAGCCCACAAATACACACACTCTTTCGCGCTCGCTATCTCTCTCACTCACTCCTACCCCACCTGCTCACTCGAACTACAGTCAAAGATGTACATGAACACACAGAGAGAAAGTCATTTCACAATTTAGGCGGTAGCCGGCGTTACCTGCGAAGCCGCCTCTTCGCTGGCTCCCTCCTCGGCCCATGAGCCCCAGAGAGCCCGCTTGCCACGGATCTTGATAGGACCACCGACAGTGTCAGGGCGTTGTTCAACCTGAACCGCATCCTTGGTAGCAAGGACGAGGACCTCGAAGAACATCTTAGTCGCATCCGCCTTGGAGGCTTTCTTCTCGGGCAGGATTTCCTGGAACTTGACGCTCTTCTTCTGCGCCTCAGCCGATTCTCCAAGGCGTTCGCGAAGAATGTGGACAGCGTGCTTCGTGCCCAGAGAGACCGGTCCGCTATCTTGAACAATCGTATCGTCGGCTTCTTCCAGCGTGTGATCCATTCCTTCATCTTCACTCAGGTGCAGGGCGTGGTTGTCTTCCTCGTCACCTGGAAAATCGATATCCGAGCGCTGGTGGAGTGTAGAGTCCATACCCACGCCCTCGTCAATCGGCAAAATTGTTTCTTCTTCGCCGAGTTCCAAAGCCGGGGCGGTAGCCGCCTCCACGTCCATGTCTGCGATTCCACTGTCACGCTTCCGCTTCAACTCACCAGCCTTCTGAACTGTGTCGAAAGAAAGCAGGTCCCGAAGTTCAGGCGCCCAACCGCGTCCCCGGTCACCACCGAGCACACTCGACACAAAATCACCGTTCTTTTGCATGTTCATCAAAGTCAAAAGCACGGGGTCTCGGGGTAGCCACGACGAAGGCTTCATAATGTGCGCGCAGTCCTTAGCCTGTTCTTTCACTTCGTGCTGAGGGCGATCGGCTACCAGGTCCAGGCCCATGATAACGACCTTGCGACGCTTCGCCCGTTGTTCGTGCTGGGCGATTGTCTCCTCTCCAGCTTCCTCGTCTCTCTCTTCGTTCGCAGCGGCCTCCTCGTCCGAATCGAGGAGCCTATTGACTCGTTCTTCCGACATATCGGTCAGGACAGTACTTTCGCGCTCAAATCGCTCATCGGCATCAGGAACAGCTTCTTCGGCGTCGCCGAGGTCCATAGGGTCGTCCAATTGCATGAGATTATCGTGAAATCCGTCTTCGCCAAGATCCATTTTGTCCAAGGGAGCGTCGTCTTCGCCAAGATCTAGGTCCAATTGCAAGTTGTCGACATCGTTGAATTTCCCACCATCGCTGAAAAGATCCTCTTCGACGGGGCGAGGGGCGGGCGCATCTCGACCAACTTCCATACTGAAATCGTGACCCAGTGGTGTCTCATCTTCTCCCAGGTCCAGATCAACCAGCGTGTGGTCTTCGAGGCGCGCAGGTTCTTGCGAGGCCGAGCGCCGCAAGCCAGTATCGGGGAGAAGTTGGCTTCCAAAATCCATAGATCCTGGTCGCTTGCCTTCAGGTTCCAAGTTGAGCGATTGCGGGATGAGAAGAGCAGAGTCCAGGTTCATAAACAAGTCGGATTCGGTGAGGACGTCCGGCAATGTGATGCCACCGGGGGCGACGACCGTGGTTGTCAAGTCATTGTTGTTTGTTAGGCGGAAGGCCTACGCCGTTAGGTAGTTAGAAAACAAGAGATGAATCAATAAATGAAACGACAAGACGTACCATCTTGATTTTCATAAGAGCCTCGTTACAATCGTCCAAAAGATAGCGCGCTTTGCGGCTATAAATACGGACCACACCCAACAGCAGCTGACCACTGAGTCGCAATGCCATGGGCGCCTGTCCTTGGTCGACGATGGCGCTAACACTGCTTTCGATATCGGACTGCAGGATATGCGACTTCGAAAGCTTGCGTTCTAGGTTAGCGGACAGCCAGACGCGGGCCAGCGGCCCGGTCTTCGAAAGAAGCGTCTCCGAGTAGAACATATTGGCGCTGAAGCAGTAGAGATCAAGCCAAGTTTAATGAGTAGAGGAAGCCAACGACAGCAGAACCCTCCAAAAAGAAGTCCGCCCGGTGCCGGGGGGGTGGGGGTTTTGATGTGTGGTGATAAGTTCCCTGGCAACCAACGTACGATGACGCGCCGGGAGTCGAAAACAAAAGGATCAGCGAGTGGTGCTCGCCCCCTACGGCGTTTTGAGGAGGTGCGACCACACGGACCCGACAGATTTGAATCAGGTAGTGGGTTAACTGTGATTGAATAGTGGTCGCGTTGATTGCGGCCTCAGCGTAAGCCCGACAACAAATAGGTTGGAGGGGAAATGGTAGGCTGAGGGGTGGTTAAGTTGAATGGAGAAAGCAGGCGGTTGGGGGGGGTTTGAAGTGGGAGGATGAAAGAAGGTGGTGGTGGTGGTGGTGGTGGGTGTGGGATGGGATGAGAGGAAACAAGAGGGAGCGCGTTTCCAAGGCGGAAGGGACTGATTGACTCGGGCTGATACTGGTACGGTACTACAACATTACCACACTGGCAGGTAGTAAAAACTAAGCTGAGCTGTGGTTGCCCAGCCTCCTCCCCTCCCCTCTCGAACCCATGTCAGCTGATTGGCGGTAAGACAAGATGGCTGGGATCACGTGGTGTCACCCAGCTTTGTTCTTATTATGTAAGCAGATACTCAAGCAGTTGCACTGCGGCTCGCACTAGTCCTAGTGCGACATCCACGGATCAACGCGTCATCCGGAAACACTAGTCTGCATCGGGGAAAGCGAAAAGAAAGTCCCAAAGGGGCAGCAAAAGACTCGAGCCCTGAGCCCGTCTTGGAGTGCGGTTGAAGGTCCGATTCAATACTCAATAATGATTTTAGCTTGTAGCTTGGTCACTTTGCTTCGTATTTGACCTGCTTGCATAACAATCTCATCCCCTTCTGCAAATCGTTTGCGCCTCCCACTTGATTTCTGTTATCGTGACTCTCCGACCATTACTTCTTTAAACTCAGGTCACATACTGAGTACATACATAGACTGAGTGCTGTACCTCCGTACCAACCACGACTAATCAGTGGCCGCAAGCCGACCCTCTCCTCGCAGCACGGCCCTGTCCTGTCCCTGTGTCCACTGACCAGTGACCACTGACCAGTGACCACCCCCTCCCCATCCTGGCTTAATCCAATTGAACTATTATCGATGCAGTTACGGCCAGCTCGCGCCTACGAGTACTAGAACGTGGCTTTCTCGCCGTGCCCGCCGTCTTGGAATTTTCCTGCGATCTGGAACATTCACCCTTTCTTCCCCTAAAAGCCACACATCCCCCCCAACCATACACTCCTTCAAGTTGAAATTTGGTTCCCGACGGGATGGTAAGAGCTGGTGCTTGATCTTCTTGGGCCTTATTTTTCTTCCCTTTCTTTCGACAAAGCATGAGAGATGTCAAGGTCCGAAACGCCCTCGCTACCTCTTTATAATGCCCAGACCGATTTGAGGCCCCAATCGACGACACCTGCGGGTGTACGTTCTACTATCTCCCCCTCAGTAAGTGGACGAAAGTTTGACTTCGACGACCTTCGCAGTCCATGATTCGTCTGCAGCGATTTATGTAGTTCTTGGGCACGGCTAATCTCAAGCGTCACGCACTGGATAGACATCCACCTCTACGTATTCGCTGCTAAGCCCACAAGAAACCGCCGAGCGATTGCAGACCTCGCTCATTCATGGACTCACTCCGGCGGAGGCAGAGGTTCGCCTCGCACGCGATGGACCGAACGAACTACCTCATGAAGACCCGGAGCCTATCTGGCTTCGGTTTTTGAAGCAATTCCGTGAGACCTTGATTCTGCTCCTTCTGGCCTCCGCGGGAGTATCCTTCGTCATGGGTAATTACGACGATGCGATTAGCATTACCCTCGCCGTCACTATCGTCGTCAGCGTCGGCTTCGTCCAGGAATACCGGTCGGAAAAGTCCTTGGAAGCCCTAAACCGTCTCGTCCCACATCATGCGCACCTGATTCGCGATATTCCTTCGAACAGCCCTCCCATGGCAAACTCGGGCGCGGCAGCCACTGTGGAGATCGAATTGCAGGAGCTTCAAAGCAAGAGCCCGTCTATTTCCAACGCCGTCAAAGCGTCAACCACGGTTCCAGCAAACGAGTTGGTGCCTGGTGACTTGGTCCTGTTCACCGTCGGAGACCGCATCCCAGCCGACATTAGAATCACGGCAGCCACGGACTTGGCCATTGACGAATCCAACTTGACTGGCGAAAATGAGCCAGTGGTCAAATACTCCGACGCCATTCGCAGTTCGAAGTCACTCCCAATTCAACCACCGCGATCACCGTTTTATGATGCACCTGCCAGCGGCGCGGTTGGGGCAGATATCCGTTTGAATGAGCAGCACAATATCGCTTTCATGGGAACTTTAGTACGCTCCGGATATGGACAGGGGATTGTCATCGGAACTGGTGCGCAGACCGAGTTTGGTAGCATTTCCATGTCGCTCCAGGAAATTGAAAGTCCACGGACTCCGCTGCAGCTATCAATGGATCGGCTCGGCCAAGAGCTGAGCTACATCTCCTTTGGGGTCATCGCACTGATTGTTGTGATCGGCTTGATCCAGGGTCGGAAGCTTCTCGAGATGTTCACTATTGGTGTTTCGCTCGCAGTTGCTGCGATTCCAGAAGGTCTTCCAATTATTGTAACGGTAACTTTGGCTTTGGGGGTTTTGCGCATGGCCAAGAGAGGAGCTATCATGCGAAGGCTACCCAGTGTCGAGACCTTGGGATCGGTCAACGTTGTGTGTAGCGATAAGACCGGCACGCTGACTCTCAACCACATGACTGTAACTAAGATGTGGCACTTCGATTGCGCGGAGCCATTTGAGGTTCATAGCGACATCACGTCGCTGACTCCAGGGCCTGCGGCTCGGACCGTGCTTCGCATTGGTAACATCGCCAATAATGCCAGATTGTCTCGTGTACATGCGAATTCTCCGGCTAGCGCATCATCCGCTGCCGTGCTGTCCTCGACTGATGATGGGGCTTCGGGAAGCGTTCGGAGCAGATGGGTTGGGCAGCCGACAGATGTTGCGATCCTCGACCTACTTGATATATTTGGTGAGGACGATGTTCGCGATCGAATTAGCGCTCGTGTTGCGGAGACACCTTTCAGTTCCGAGCGCAAATGGATGGGTGTCATTATCGGCAGCGGCACACCTAGCGAATCATCCTCACTTGCTGCTCCAGGAGGCACTAATATGGCCTACATCAAGGGTGCACTTGAGCAGGTCTTGGCGCGTTGCGATACCTACCTGACCAAGGACGGGCGGGAGGTGATTCTGGATGAACCTCGACGACAAGCCGTGCGGCATGCGGCCGAGCAAATGGCATCAGAAGGCTTAAGAGTCCTTGGCTTTGCTAGCGGTGTATCGAGAGACGGTGGTAAAGGAAGGACTCTTGGCAGCCGGTCGGGTACGCCTGCGTCACGCACCAGTCAAGGCGATGACGATGAGCGGTATACCGGGCTCGTCTTTGCTGGGCTGGTAGGAATGAATGATCCCCCCCGGAAGGATGTACACAAGTCTATCCGGCGATTGATGGCCGGGGGCGTGCGGATCATTATGATCACTGGGGATGCCGAGACTACTGCAGTTGCTATTGCTAAGAAACTAGGAATGCCCGTCAATGATACCCCTGGGTCCCGGCCCGTCATCAGCGGTGAGGAAATCGAGCGGATGAGCACGACCGAACTCTCCCAGGCAATTGCCTCGACTTCGATTTTCGCTCGCACGAGTCCAGACCACAAGATGAAGCTGGTTCGCGCCTTGCAGGCTCGCGGGGATGTGGTAGCCATGACTGGGGATGGTGTCAACGATGCACCGGCCCTGAAAAAGGCGGATATTGGGATATCTATGGGCAAGTTGGGAACTGACGTCGCCAAGGAGGCGGCGGATATGATCTTGACAGACGACGACTTCTCGACCATTCTGCGGGCCATCGAGCAAGGCAAGGGCATTTTCTACAACATCCAGAATTTCATTACCTTCCAACTCAGCACCAGCGTGGCTGCCCTCAGTCTTGTTTTGCTGAGCACAACTCTGGGCTTCAAGAATCCATTGAATGCGATGCAGATCCTTTGGATTAGTAGGTAACTCTGGTTCCATGTCGTTTCTATGCCCCTGCTGATCCATTTTACCTAGACATTCTTATGGACGGTCCTCCAGCACAGTCCCTGGGCGTGGAGCCGGTTGATCCCTCTATTATGAACCGCCCTCCGCGCCCGAGGTCAGCTCGGGTCTTGACGAGGCCACTCATTCAGAGAGTTCTGACCTCGGCTATGGTGATTATGCTCGGCACCCTAGCCATCTACGTGTACGAGATGGGCGATGTAGATGATGTCGGTCATCCCGGCAAGCGTGCGCGCGTGGTCACGGCTCACGATACGACGATGACGTTCACATGCTTTGTGCTGTTCGATATGTTTAACGCCCTGACCTGCCGCAGCGAGGGCAAGTCGGTCCTGCGGGGCGAGATCTCGCTATTCAGCAACAAGATGTTCAATTACGCCGTGCTGGGCTCTTTGGCTGGGCAGGCGTGTGTCATCTACCTGCCATTCTTACAGCGGGTGTTCCAGACGGAGGCGCTGAACCTGGCACACCTTTTCAAGCTGGTGTGCATCTCCAGCAGCGTCTTCTGGGTAGACGAGGCGCGGAAGTGCTATATGGCGTTACAGCGGCGGCGGGCCGTTGGGGTGGGATACAGCTCCAATGTCTGATGGATGCATGGGTATGAGTCGGTGGGCTAAGTTTAAGTTTCTGGGTTAATGATGTCACCGTGGCTTATATGTGTATAGAACAAATGCTACGGTTCTTGTGTATGTTACTTAATATTGCTAAATAGAACAACGCAGCTTGGCTATGCGGGTTTTGCGTCAATGTCATGCCCTGGACTTGACAGCGTGTAGATTGTATGGCTACCCGGGCAGGTATGATAAACCCAGACCAGGCCATAGTATGCACGCGTTAGGATTAGGGGGACTTGACGGCGACGTAGCAGAACTGGCTTGGGGGAAATGCTGGGTCGGGTCAAGGCGCCGTTGACAAAAGAAAAAGGCGCCACTGGCCTACGCTACCGTTGTCCGACCTTGCTCCGTCTACCGATCATGTCATGTAGGCGAGTGGGCGCGGGCATCTCAGTATCTGAGATGAGAACGTGGATGCAAAAAAGAAATGACCTACGCAGGGCTCGAACCTGCAATCTCTTGATTCGTAGTCAAGCGCCTTACCATTGGGCCAGCAGGCCTTGCTGATGTAGGGTGTACATCCTGATGTTTTATAGCGCTAATTCTGGCTCTGTGGTTGCCATTCGTGCACTTTGATTGCGATCATGCAATGTACTCACCTTTTCTATCTTGTGATATTTCGGCATTGTTGCTGTCAACGAGACCTAGTGTCTCTCTTAGATGCTCTCTTCTCCGTGCTTGAAGCTTACCAGTGTTGATGGCAAGTTTCAGGGGATCGTTCTTCATCCGGGTATGTATATATTCCAGGCGGGTGACTCTATGTAATTGAGAGGTACCAGGGCAGGGATATGGATACTGGGACTGCACGCTTGAATAATTACGCCGAACCTGCGCAAGGGATGCAACTGTGACGAAAAGATAAGCCACATGTGTATTGTATACTTAACGAAGGCAAGCAGTCATGGGAGATTATGCATCACGCACGGCGCCCCTAGCGCAACACCAAGCTTTATCACCGCAAAATAGTACTGAGACATACAAGATACAAATGACAAGCAACATTATGGATGGCTGACCAGACGCCACATGTGGACAGATAACTATAGATTGCATCGTGCGATTAAAGCACCCCCAACCCCGAGAGGTACAGTGCATGCTAAACCCCAGATTCCTTCAAATAGGCAGATAATTGGCCCTGGTCTACTCCCAGAGGGGCCTGTCGCGCCCCCCCACCCCCCCCTCCCCTTGATCGACACCCAGTCATTTTCGACTATGCATGCCCTATTCACCCCGAAGAAGACTTGCACTGTCCGGAGACGAAGTAGCCAAGAGGGACATGAGGTGAGCACCGAAAGGCATAGCAAAGATACCGAAGAACACACACCCCCCAGCCTACGAATGAGCCACAGCCATCACGACCACAAAATATTTGCCACAATATCCATGATCTCCGTCTCGGTTATCAACTCGCAATGGGAGAGGTTCCCACGTTTCGCCGGGCCCACAAAAATTCTTCTCGCCTCCTACGTACCACCCCCAGCACCTTTTTGCCCAACCATTTTCCTTTCTTTTTTTTGGTTCCTCTTATTTCTAAACACTAACCCACCCGATGCTCCAAGATCATGTCTCAACCCACACTCAGCATCACTTCAAATCCGGAGACCCGTGTCTGGAATCTGGTGCCCGGGGAAATCCCCAAAGATAGGGTGCGTGGAGACACGCCGGGTTCTTGTCTCCGCCGTACATAAGCACATATTCAGGCGTAGATTACATCATCAAAGCCCGGATGGTCTAGTGGTATGATTCTCGCTGTAAGTTCACACTTTACAACATACCACAAGCAAAGACATTTCTAATTTTCCTAGTCGGGTTATAGCTCAAAATGCGAGAGGTCCCGCGTTCGAATCGCGGTTCGGGCCCTGATATCTTTTTTTTCTATTTTCAGCTACTGAAGTTCAATGAGCTAGTATTGGGGGTGGCGGGCTCATCGAGTTCCTCATTTCTCCGATGCTCACCTCGGGAAGGCTCGGAACCGTCTCCGAGGGTTGCGCCAGCCCTCTTCGCTTTTCACTTTCGCTTTCGCACTCGCCGCCGGCCCGCCGATTGTTTCGGAGACCTCCGGTATAGGCGGATCGTTTTTTGAAAAGATTTCCACCCCGTGAACCGGCTACGATGTAGTATGGGTGTAGTCCGCTGATGCGGTCGTCCGAAATCAGCTTTGCTCATATGGCGGCAGGTAGAATGGATGCACGTTGATGACTGGTAAGCAGGTCAGGTGTACTGTGTAAGCATCGTTGCCTTGTCCGCGGCCACTCATGTACTTGAGTAACCACCACCGTTGCAGTAGAGGCCTAGATTGGAGGGTTCGATCCAGTGCCCACAGGACACTGGACAGAGGAGCAAGAAGGGTGGGCAGGTGGGGTCAAGATGGACTCCATCCATCCTTTCGCCCCCAGGCTTGTACCACTCTGTCTTCTGCAGCCAGCCCGGACCCAAGCTCTGGGTAAGTTACCTAGTCTATGACTGCAGGGTTGGTGGAAGAGCCGATTTGAGTCCCGATGGCCCAGGCACAATAGCCCTGGAAAAGGTCTGCCGATATTCGGATATAGACCTATGTACTCCGTAGTTTAATCTACGTCTGGTTGCCCCAGTGAGCTACTGGATGAAGGCTAGTTCATATGTTTGCCAACTTAATCTCGGAAGCCTAAGGATACGTATATCCTCTCCGCTTGGCAACTTACCACCATGCTCTTGTCTATGTCGACATGAGGCCGTGTCCGATTGACCATAGAATCTAGCACAACGGCACTCCAATGTACGGAGTATTCAAAAGCGTATAGACCTTAGCTACGGATAGCCAGGCTGACTGCCTGCGGGTGGTTTAGGGTAGTCTATCCTTCGCAGAGGAAGTTCTGACCCACAAACAGAGGGGCTTCCATTGGCCAAGCTTCTTGTTATCAGCACGATGGAGCCGCTTGACGCTTGGGGCTAGACTGTTTCCGGTGGTAGCGGAGCCCCAGCCCGGCTTGGGTGGCGTGCAGCACCTTATCGTTCCCTCCCAGCCAATCGTTCCCAAGCAATGATGAGCTCAGAGAAACCAACTTTGATAAGACCGTATCTTTATCTTTCCCTTTCCCTCCAGCCAAATTGAGGTTCCACGGAACAGGCTGAGTGGATTCCTCCAAACAGAATGGAAGGAGGCAGACAGACAGACAGACAGACAGGCAGGCAGGCATGCAGACGAGACCGAAACGGTGAAACATCCAACCTGGGACAACCTGGGATCGACACTCCTCCGCAAGAGAGTTTTCGTATCATTCGTAATGGTGATAGTCCATCTGGGGGACAGGGCAAGGAGTCTCCGTACGCAACCTTGAAATTGTTTCTTGTTTCTGGTCCGCGGGTACTGTATAGGGACGACTGCTTGGACCAGAACCAATATCATTCATGGGGGACATCGTGCCGGAGTGCCAAGTCTCAAAAATGCGATGCCTGGAAAACCAGCAGTAAGCGACCTCTACTTACGGCCAGTAGTAAAGTAGGCATTCAGATGCACTCTTATGCTTCAAGCCGACCGCTGTCCGTTTTGTTATCGTCGGGAAGGAGCGATAGGGAAGCGAGGTCGATAGGATGCATGATACGTAGCTATCTCCCTACCGTAGCTGCCCGGAGGTCCGTAGGCATAAATACAAGTTCATCGAGCCCTGTTGTCCCATTGAATGTCGGGGGATATTTTTTTCTTCTCGCCAGACCAGCCGGACCACATTGTCAATGTTGATGGAGAGGCGGACGGTGATGGAGGGCTGATCCATACATGCACTAGGATGAATGGTCAATGTACAGTACTGACAGTACTGACAGTACATACCACCAGTGCATTATATCCTCCACAACCAACAGCTCTCAAGCCACTTGCTTCAGTGACCCCTCTACTGTCCTGATGCATCGGAGGGTCAGGTCTGGGCAGTACTTCTTGTCCGCCAATGGTGAGGCCAATGGAAGCGAGCGGGATGGATGGTATCTCGTAACCTTGATTGTGATACCGAAGTCGAGAGCAGTTGATGCTGATGACGGTCATCCGGGGCTGACAGGGTAGGGTGACCAGCTTATTTGTTGACCCCAGGATTCCTCCGCTGTCGCGCGACAGTCAGGACGCAGGAAGCATTCCCTGTGCTTCTGATATGTGTCTACATAGAATATACTATGTAGATAGCTGATTTGATTCAGTAGGATTGGGCAGGGGGTGCCACCGACTAAACCGCATTCTGTAGGCGCATACCGAGCCTTGCCTGGTTTCGGGGTGGTCTGCCCCGTCCCTTTCCCGGCTTTTGCCACGAGGGAATAATCGACTCGAGAAGAACATTGGCTGGTGGACGGATTGACGGACAGATAAAGCTGAAGAGAGCCATTGACTTGGCACAGTCGATGAAGAAAGACGGAAGATGGAAGATGGACGATGAGAAATGTTCATAGCTAACGAATGAGAGTATTCTAGATTGACTGCTCTCCTCATCAATCAATACATGAATGTACAGTTGATGTATGCACCAGTGCTGGCAATTATCATTGAGGGAAGTTGCAAGGGTTCGCCGTTCGGTCGAGGATCGTCGGGCCCGAGTTTATTTTATCCCATTTGATTTTTCAACTCTTTCACTCCCTTCGTTATCGCACGCCCTCAGATTGACCACCTTATTTCGAATTTCAATTTTCAATTTATTATTTGAATTTTTTATTTTTTTTTTACCTTGAAGTTTCTTTTCCCGATAGTCTTTTTATTTTTCCCGTCCAGTCCATCATCATGAGCTTCTTTTCCATTTCATCATCTTCCTCCTCCTCCTCGTTCTCATTCTCATCTTCATTCTCACTTTCCCTCCATCAAGGTTGCCTGAAAGCCTTCCAGCTGCTTATCTCTCGCTTTTCGGCGCAGTTCCAGCCAGACAGGGCCGATCGGTTTCATCTGGGCCTGGGAGCATAGCAATTCTTCGGTTCACCGTGAAAAAACCAGCTCCACCTTGACTTCCGGTGCCCAACGGGGGGGATCGGGATCCATTCTTGCTTCAATTCAGAACAGAACAGAAGAGTTCAAACTCCAGGGAGGCATTCCCACTCTATATCTACCACTTAATACTCAAGCGTCCTGTGGTTTTGAGTCGACCCACCCCGGTGTCTTTTCCAGAAAACTCGTTGCCAGTCAATTACACTTCGTATTTATATCTTGCCCACGCCTCCGCCCCGTGGCGGTTTCTCCTTCTCCACATCCGACGGCGGAGTTCTACTACGCATACTAGACTCCTCCTACTCCTCCTACTACTACCCCCGACTTACTTCATCCATCCTCTTCCTCCTCTTCGCCTCTCAATTCCTCTTTCCCTCCCTTTCCACTCTTCTCTCCCCCTCCCCCCTCCTTCTCCGTACCATCTCTCCCTCTCCACTGACGTTGATTCCGTCAATCATTCCGATTTCGGGTTGACTACGCCTTCAAAATCCCGATTCCTCCCTCCCTCCCCTTCCGAACCTTCTTTTGTCACGCTCTTCCTACTCACCCTCTTTCCGTGCTTGACTTCTCCCCAGCTCCCTCCTCGAATCACCTGATACCCTTGGTCATAACAGAAGGAAGAATATTTGGTATCAATCGACAACCTGTCACTGGTTCATCTCGTCACTTCACCCCTCCGCCATCCGCCAGTTCTCAGCGTGAGGACAACTTGGGCGGTGGTGACTCAATTTGCTCTCAACATTCTCGCCATATCACCTCAACAAGTTTGCTTTGAATCTACACTATCCGCCAAATAAACCGTCACAATGCCGGGCAACATCGGCGTCTACATCCCTAAATATGCGTCATACAACTGGACGGGCGCACCCTCCGATTACGAAGCCCTTGCTACCAATGAACTGGGAGGCGATTCTCGTATGTGATCCTATGCGGGCTAGATAGTCTCCCATTGCCCCTCACATCAATGCTTACCCCGGTCATAGGAACGGAGAACCTGAACAAATGGTTCCAATCCGGAGACCAGGCCTTCATCATCGTGTCCGCTGCCATGGTCATGGTCATGATTCCCGGTCTAGCGTTCCTATACTCTGGTCTTGCCCGTCGAAAGTCGGCTCTCAGCATGATCTGGGCCTGTATGGCTTCGTTCTCCGTCGTCACGTTTCAATGGTACTTCTGGGGCTACTCCCTCGCCTTCTCACCCACCGCCACCAACGGATACATCGGCAACTTGCGCAATTTCGGTCTCATGAAGACGCTCGCCGATCCCAGCCCTGGATCTCCTCTCATCCCAAATCTGCTCTATGCCTTCTATCAGGTACACTCCCCCGCCTTGTTCATGGATTTCTCCAGGAGACTGACCCTTGTTTCTGGTTTTCAGATGCAATTCTGTGGTGTAACGGCAGCTATCATCATGGGAGCCGTAGCTGAAAGAGGTCGTATGCTACCGGCCATGGTGTTTGTTTTCATTTGGGCCACCATTGTCTACTGCCCATTGGCATGTTGGGCCTGGAATGTGAATGGGTGGGCATACAAGTATGGTGTCTTGGATTATGCGGGTGGCGGCCCCGTTGAGATCGGGTCCGGGCTGTCTGCTTTTGCCTACTCCATGGTCCTAGGTCGCCGTCAGGAGCGGATGATGCTCAACTTCCGCCCGCACAACGTGTCGCTTATCCTGCTGGGGACTGTCTTTCTTTGGTTTGGATGGTTGGGATTTAACGGTGGCTCGGCTTTTGGCGCTAACTTGCGTGCCACCATGGCGTGCTGGAATACCAATCTGACTGGAGCGTTCGCGGCCATGACCTGGGTTTTGCTCGATTGGCGTCTTGCACGCAAGTGGTCCATGGTCGGCTGGTGTTCCGGCACTATCTCTGGCCTCGTCGCAGCTACCCCGGCCTCGGGTTATATCCCTCCCTGGGCCAGCGTGATTCTGGGTGTCGTTACTGGCATTGTTTGCAACTACTCCACCAAGGGTAAGTCCGATCATACCTCCACTGCATGAATACACTGATTCTAATAAGTACAGTGAAATACTGGGTTGGAATTGATGACTCCATGGATGTGCTTGCTGAGCACGGTATTGCGGGTATCGTCGGTTTGATTTTCAACGCCTTCTTCGCAGATGATGCGATCGTCGGGCTGGACGGAGTCAACACGGGATCCGGCTCGGGTGGTTGGATTATTCACAACTGGAAACAACTATACATTCAAATTGCCTACGTCGTCGCCACTTGCTCCTACGCCTTCATCATGTCTGCCATCATTGCATACGCCATCAACGCCATTCCCGGTCTCAAGCTGCGCGCCTCGGAGGAAGCAGAACTTTTGGGTATGGACGACGATCAACTGGGTGAATTCGCCTACGATTATGTGGAAGTCCGCCGTGACTACTTGGCCTGGACTCCCCAGAAGCACGACCAGCTGGAGGATGGCCACGAGATTCCTGCTGCAGCGCGGTACGGTATTGGCGAGCACAGCGAAATGATGCTAGACGGACACGCCCCGGTTGGCGTTGACAGTCGTGGATGCAGCGAAGGCGACTCGGGCATTCAGGAGATCAAGATGGCGCCGGCGCCGCGCCAAGTGGCCGAGCACCATCCGGCACACGAGCCCGAGCCTATGGGAGAGCCGGTAGCGGCGATTCCCATGCAGGAGAAGATCGACGCCTGACGAGCATCTCGCATATTTGTTATCTGTTTTTCTGTTCTATTATGATATCCAGCGTCGCCTTGCCCCCGAGCCAGCTTTTGCGGTTGTCCTCCATTTTCTGTGTATTTTTTCCTTTCGGGAGTGGGGATTACTCTTCGGATTATCGTTTTTTTTTTTTTTTTTTTTTTCATTAAACATGGCGTTATGTTGGGTCAGCACACCCGCGGGTTCTGTATACCTCTCTGCTGGGTGCTTTGTATATACTAGCTTCTTTAGCTGGCGGGAGGATTTTCTTCAGTGTTCAGGATTGATACCAGCACAAGCATAGATTTGATTAATTTGGGAAAAGATTAATTTGAGAAAACATATATAACTCGATGACGGTGCATTCAAATTAGATAAGCCATTCAAGGTGATTTTATCAGGAGGTAATTTCAGATTATCACCGACACTAACTCGCTCACACCACTGGCTCAGTTGTCGTCCGGCCTGAGGAGAAGAAAGCTCATGGATCATCGTCTAGCTAATTTGTCACATGCATGGCCAGCGGGTCTCCACGGCACGTGGTTCCCATGGCAGAGCTGCAACCCACTGTACTATTTTATGTTTGAAGTACACAGTAGCTGGAAGCAAATAATCTTCTTTGATTAGCGGGCATTGATCGTTCCTCGCCCAATAGCCTTGACACGAACCCTCGGAATTTGATACAACATGCAGTTTATAAGTACATACGACTAATTTCACTCATCGCTAATGTGCACCCTCTGTATATATGTTACTGTACATTCATATCACCTACATGCAAGCCTCTTGACGGGGCAAAATGGGGTGGACGGTTCCCTTCCCTCTCATGTACGTTTAGCTAGTCACTCTGACTGAGTACACTGCCTCTAAGACTGGATCGGAATGCAAGGGGGTCTTAAGCTCGTCGCACCATGGCCCGAACCCTCATCCTCTCCTCCCGACTCAGCTTCTCGACGACTTCCGCCGTCTCCCCGCCGCGCATCACATCCTCCCACTCGTCCTCGTCCATGCCCATCACCAGCACCATCTGCAGACAGCGCACGAACGCGTCACGGTGCCGATACCGGCCCTGCGAGCCGCCGACGTCCACCGCTGCGCCGACCACGCCGGAGACGTCGCGCTCGAGCCGCGTCGCCCCGAGCGCGTTGACCCGGCCGTGGTAGCTCCAGAGTCTCTTCTCCAGGAGCCGCGCCAGATACGCCACCGTGACGGTCAGGAGGCGGTCGAAGGCCGAGGCGGTGAGGATGCGACTGATGGGGAGGAGCAACTCGTTCCACGCGGTCGCGAAGCGCGGGCGCACCAGCTCCGCGCCCGGGTCGGCTTCCCCGTCGGCGGCCGCCGCGTCGGGGGCGCCGATGATCGGGTCGTCCGAGTCGTAATACTCGTTCATGCTGGGGATCGCCGGGGCGTTGTAGACCGTACGGATGGGGTCGTTGTCGTCCCGGGGCTGGTATTCGATCTCGCGGAAGGCGTCCGACAGGATGGGCCGGAGGCGGTGTTTGATGACGTTGTTGAAGATGACTTGGATGCCATCGTTAAGGAGGTCGGTGACCTTGGACTCGAAGGTGCTGGCGAGGGAGTGTAGGGTTTGAGATGCCAGTTGGGTTTCTGTGGGGCTGGGGAACAGGGCCTGGATGGGGTCGGTGGTGGTGGTGGTGGTGGTGGTGGTGGTGGTGGTGGTGGACGAAGGTTCGGATTGG
This sequence comes from Aspergillus aculeatus ATCC 16872, assembly GCF_001890905.1. NCBI lineage: Eukaryota > Fungi > Ascomycota > Eurotiomycetes > Eurotiales > Aspergillaceae > Aspergillus > Aspergillus aculeatus. Next base: position 1,531,376 of record NW_017962983.1, read on the forward strand.
CTGGCAATCTTCTGTTCCGTATGTTTGTGAAGGATGCGCCGGATGTAGTCGATTGCGACGTCGAGGTTGTTGATGAGCACGAGGAAGGAGATGGTGAGCGATTCCGGAGGCTGGGCGCCTTGGACCGCGGCGCGCGGATAGCATTCGTCACGCATCTTCCGCTGGGTCATGCCGATGAAGTCAGAGCCGAGGACGCGCGAAACCGTCGGGACGACGTTGGTGACGACGCCAATCTGCGAGGTTGCAAGGGACTGCTGTAGGACTTTGTTGACAATGTACATGATGTCGTCAACAGCGGAGGTAATGTGTGGTGGGTCGGCCTTCAGCGGCTTATGCGGGTTGAGAGTCAGGCCGGATGGTTGCTCGTCGAGCTGAAAGGCTTTTTCTACGGATCGACGGAAGAAGAAAGTCGTCATAGTGTTGAAAGGAGCGGCAAGACGTTCATTGATCTTTCTAGCAAGGGAGGATTCGCGAAGAAACTCGGGAAGGGCGAACTGGTTGGTGGAATCATTCTCACCCGGAGGCTGGCACTTAGTCAGTATCAGGTTACAATTTCGGGGAAATCAGCAAGGCAAACAACATTACAGGTGTCTGCTAGGAAGCGGCAGTATAACGACCAGCGTCCTAGCATAACGGCCATCTCGTTGAGGAGCCCGTCGATCTCCTTCATGTCGACGCCCTCATCCTCGGCGGCTCCGTCGCGGGTGGCAGGTGAAAGGGATCGAGGCGTGCCACCGCCGCGCTGGGGCGGCAAGAAGCTCTGCACGAGGAAAGTAAAGGCATACGATTTGATATCGGTCAGCTTGCGATCTACGTGGCGCTCATCGCTCCACGTGTCAAGGATGATGCCACCCTGAACATCAGCCTCAAGCTGGAGGCGCTCAATGACGCGGTTCATCTTGCGCGGGCCGTAATGACGCTCGACGAGGCTGCCGTGGCCGTCAATAATCTGGGCGATATGTTCGAACAGCTTGGTGAGTGCGCTGGCATAGAAGAAGCCGTCTTTGGCCTGGCCGCCGGAGGCATTAAGATTGGATCGAGCGCGAGCGGCAACACCCTGACAGACGTAGCGGCCGTAGACGTCGAGACCTACCTCGGAGCGGCCAATCAGAGGAAAGAGCTTGAAAAAGCGAGTGATGCGGGCACCATTGTTCTCCTGGACGGCCTTGTCGAATTCGCGCAGGAAGAGACCGCAAAGTGACTCGGCGGCGTTGTCGAGGGTGACATGAGGCGGGTCAGGCACCTCCGCGGTGGGCACCATCTCCGCCGCGAAGGCCCCATGGACCACCTCCGGGGGGATCTTGGCTGCGCGGTGCAGGTAGCTCGCCGCAGTCTCCCAATCCTGCGGGGCCCCCATCGAGCCAGCCACTCCCAGTACACATGCCTTTAGCTCAGCAACCTGGTCTACCACAGCGAGGGTAGCCTTCACACGAGATTGTTCGCGGTCTAGACGACGAACTGCGCTGGAAATCCGATCGGCGGTAGTGGCCGCATCGGCGAGCATGCCATGGCTGATGGCACGCGTGGTACTAGTTTGTGAGCCCAGGTTTGCACGAAGCAGATCTAAGCGTCCAAGTTCGCGCGAGAAGTCCTTCTGAGAAGCTACAAGAGCATCTAGGCGGGCAGTCACAGAAGCTTCTCGCTCATGTAGGTGAGACAGCGTGGCCTTGATCTCGGCGACGGAGCTGGCGTTGAAGACGGTAGAGACGGTGTTGGTTGGGCGGAGTCCGGCGTCAGGGTGGCCATTGACCTTGCCAAGGGAAGGGTTGGCCATTGCCGATAAGAAAAGCGAGCAGCTCTGGGCTGCGACAGCAGTCAATGTGTTATTCCGAAGGATGGAAGGAAAGGAGGCCATCGAAGCCATTCCGAACAACATGGCATTATTACAGAAGGCGGTCAGCGGGCGGGGCTTGCTGCCTTAGGTGTGAATTACAGCACATTGATAAACTGTAGTAAACATAATTCTGCTTTATTCAAGAGATGGAAAAGCTAAATCGCGAAGTCTTAAGTGAAGGTAGATAGCTTCTTAATACAAGCCCGACTCGTTGTCGAGGAGTGATCAGGCTGGTGAGTGTAGCTGTTTATACCGAGTTGCAGATGGTTGACACCTGAGGCGGAAGAGCAGCTAATGTTGATGATGGGCTTTTCTTTTTTCGGAAATTGACCGTTTTTCATCTCGACGTCATTTCGGAATTTCTTCCCATTGCCTTGCACGCCACTTTCGGCTATTTCTTTCATGTCTCAGGGGATCACACTCTTCTCGACGCGCCATAACTACTAGTGCGCACGAATCATCGCTTACATTATCATCCCATCAAGTACGGCCTTGAATTGGTCGTGTTGCTCGCATCATGGGCAACGAATCCTCCACTGGCGTGGACGAGAAGGCCCCCCCGTCCGTGCTGGAGAAGCGTACCATCGAGGCAGTTGCCAAGTATATCCTTGAGAAAGATGTGCGACGCATTGTGGTTATGGTAAGACATCTCCGGACCCCAAAACAGAGTAGTTTCTGACAAGAGAAACTTGGCAATCAGGTGGGTGCAGGCATCAGCACCTCGGCCGGCATTCCCGATTTCCGCTCCCCTGACACGGGCATCTATTCCAACCTGGCCTACCTAGATCTACCCGATCCTGAAGCCGTATTCGACATCAGTTTCTTCCGCGAGAACCCCAAGCCCTTCTACACCTTGGCCCGCGAGCTCGCTCCGGGCCGATACCGACCCACGATCGCACACTCGTTCATCAAACTGCTCTACGACAAGGGGCGCCTACTAAAACATTTCTCGCAGAACATCGACTGCCTTGAGCGTCTGGCAGGGGTGCCGGGGGAGATGATCGTTGAGGCTCACGGGAGCTTTGCAACCCAGCGGTGTATCGACTGCAAGGCGGACTACCCAGAGGACCAGATGAAGGCAGCCATTGCTAAGGGAGAGGTGCCTTACTGTCCAGAATGCAACGGGCCTGTGAAGCCGGATATTGTTTTCTTTGGGGAAGCGCTACCCTCGGACTTCTTTAGCAGCAGCGATTTGCCCGAACAGGCCGATCTCTGCATTGTCATGGGCACTAGTCTGACGGTGCAACCGTTTGCTAGCTTGCCCGGGTTCTGTCGCTATGGGATACCGCGGGTGCTGATCAATATGGAGCGGGTCGGAGGACTGGGGTCGCGCCCAGACGACGTCCTGGTACTGGGGGATTGCGATACTGGGGTGCGTCGATTCGCTCGCGCTCTGGGCTGGGAGGAGGAGTTGGAGGCGCTGTGGGAAGCCACCAAATTGCCGGAGGAATCCGGCGCACAGACGGTAGAGGATACACCGCTTCGGACGCGCGAAGAGCAGTTACAGCAGGAAGTCGAGCGTCTCACGGAAGAGGTCGATCGCACGCTGGGTATTTCGCAGGCCTACGAACAACGTGTCCGCCAACAATTAGGGGGAGCCGTCGCGGGGAAAGCGGATCGCGCAGATCGAACCGATCCGGCGAATAACAGCAGCAGCTCGCATGCGGGGGAGACAAGCACTGAAGGGCTGGCCCATGTCTTCCCTCATCTGACACGGGCCACAAAAGAAGATGATAGATCGGAAAGTTTCTAAACAAGACGTTAAGTTATGGCTTATTGGCTTTTGACGAAGACGGGATGGGCATGAGAGGGTGAAAGATTGGTTTAGGTGGCTGGTCGACCATTCCGCCCGGATTCGGGCGTCTCGACCGCGAGGGGGGTTTTGCTGATGAATTCTAATGACCCTGATGAGTAGACGATCGATAAAACAAAGACAGACTAAGGCAAGAATTATATCCGCATATAGTAATGATAGAACAGGAATCCAAATGCATTAGGATTTTGGAAGTTGATGGCTGGTGAGAGTAGTCAATCCCCAGCCCTATAGCAATCCCCTCCTTCCTCTTCCCCCCACCTCCACCATCTGAGCATTCTTGAACTCCGCAGAAGGAAAGTGGGAACAGTCGGATCCCCCTGGCGCCATTGCCCACTCGAGACTCCATATATATAAAGACCGATCATGTTTCAAGGATTACAATTGAGGAAAATTATTGACTAGACATCGTATTTATTTTGACCCGCCGCGACCCAAGCCAGTCACCGGTGAGGGAGACCCGCGCCGAGTGGCCAGTTGCCCCCGATAATATTCCCCGCCAAACCCGACCTTTTGCCCCACGTCGTCATCGCTGTCTTTCTTTCTCTCGCTCCTCTTGTCTCATTCTTCTCCTGCTTCTCCCTCTTACACCCTCTCCCTTCTCCCTTCCATTAACCTCTCTCCTTCAGTTGCTGTTCATCCCCATCAACATCCCATTCGTTGTTGTTTTTCCAATACCCTTTTAATCATTCACTATTCACAATGGTTGGACTCGGTCCCAAGCGCCCCCCTTCCCGCAAGGGTACGCCTCCTTCCCTTCCATTCCCTCCTCGGGATGCCGAATTCCAATTGACCCGACCATAGGATCCATGGCCGATGTGCCCCAAAACCTCCTGCAGCAGATCAAGGAGTTTGAGAATATGTTTACCGTCGACTGTGCCACACTCAAGAAGGTTGTCGACCACTTTGTGAAGGAATTGGAGAAGGGTACGTCATAGAGCTTCTTCCCTCCCCTTGAACAACAACAAACACACAATCACGAAAATTCGACATTTTCTATACCTACATCAATTTACAAACCATTCACACAACTCCAATGATTTTCTTGCAGCTGACTAGGTCTGAGTTGAGCGTGAACAGGTCTTAGTGTCGAGGGTGGAAACATTGTGAGTATGGCCTGACCGGGCAATTAGCTCCGCCATCGATAAGGATTGGATCGACTAACTGGCTGGCTTCACCTCAGCCCATGAATGTCACCTGGGTCATGGGATTCCCCGATGGTGATGAACAGGGAACTTTCCTCGCCTTGGATATGGGTGGTACCAACTTGCGTGTCTGTGAAATCACCTTGACCAAGGAGAAGGGTGGCTTCGACATCACCCAGTCCAAGTACCGTATGCCCGAGGAGCTCAGAACCGGCACTGCTGAGGAGCTGTGGGAGTACATCGCCGACTGTCTGCAGCAGTTTATTGAGTCTCACCACGAGGGCGAGGAGCTCTCTAAGCTTCCCTTGGGTTTCACCTTCTCCTATCCCGCCACCCAGGATTACATCGACCACGGTGTCCTGCAGCGTTGGACCAAGGGCTTTGATATTGATGGAGTGGAGGGCCACGACGTCGTTCCTCCTCTGGAGAAGATTCTCAAGGACAAGGTGGGTCTCTTCCATGCGTATTTTGGGTTGAGGCGTGCTAATGTGATACACTCGCGACCTACAGGGCCTGCCTATCAAGGTTGCTGCCTTGATTAACGATACTACCGGAACCCTCATCGCGTCTGCGTACACCGACCCTGCTATGAAGATTGGCTGCATCTTCGGCACTGGTGTTAACGCCGCCTACATGGAGAATGCGGGCTCTATCCCCAAGCTTGGCCACATGAACCTGCCCGCCGATATGCCCGTCGCCATCAACTGCGAGTATGGCGCATTCGACAACGAGCACATTGTGCTCCCCCTCACCAAGTATGATCACATCATCGACCGGGACTCTCCCCGTCCCGGCCAGCAGGCTTTCGAGAAGATGACCGCCGGTCTTTACTTGGGTGAGATCTTCCGTCTCGCCCTGGTTGACCTGCTGGAGACCCACCCGGGTCTCATCTTCAACGGCCAAAACACCTCGGAGCTGCGCAAGCCCTACCTCCTGGACTCGTCCTTCTTGGCCGCCATCGAGGAGGATCCGTATGAGAACCTCCAGGAGACGGAGGAGCTCCTGGAGCGCAAGCTCAAGATCAAGGCGACTCAGCCCGAGCTGGAGATGATCCGTCGCCTTGCGGAGCTTATCGGTACCCGTGCGGCTCGCCTTTCGGCCTGCGGTGTTGCTGCCATCTGCAAGAAGAAGAACATCGAGTCGTGCCACGTGGGTGCCGATGGTTCCGTGTTCACCAAGTACCCCCACTTCAAGGCCCGTGGTGCTCAGGCGCTGCGGGAAATCCTTGACTGGGCTCCCGAGGAGCAGGACAAGGTCTGCATCCAGGCTGCCGAGGATGGTTCTGGCGTAGGTGCCGCCCTCATTGCTGCCTTGACTCTGAAGCGTGTCAAGGCTGGCAATGTGGTGGGTATCCGCGATGCGAACGACATGAAGACTCTCCTATAAATATGTGAAGCGGGGTAAGAGGTAATCTTTTTGAGAATTTCCAGCGTGGTGTTTGAAAGCGGCTGTTTTTTTGGCGGGGGGATGGATGACTCCAGCGACATAGAACAGAAGAAAGAGACAGTACAGTACATACATTGACGATGAATGGCCGACACTAGGTCAAGACAGGTCGGTAGACAGGATCACGCAAGTATTTGAAATTGTCGATAGACGGTAACCAAGTCTATCCATTGAATTTGACGATTGCCAATATACTGTGTACACCACACCCATACATGCTAAATAGAAACATACCTGCCTGCCATGGTTCAATTTGTGTCGATCCGGACCATGAGGGGGAATGTTGGATGATCCCTCTAAGTGAGATGAGTATTTGTTGGCTGCCGCGGACGCGGAAGTGGCTGAAGAGAGGGAGGGAAAAGGGAACTTGAAGGCTAACATTCCGAGCACGCGGTGGAATGTCTTGTCTTGAGATGCTGTACAAGTGTACAAATAACAGTCAATGAGCTTGTTTTCCTCCCCCTTATTTCTTCGATCACTCAAGAATCCTCTTGCCCCTCTACATCCTGTACCGGTCAGTACTCAAGGTATAGACAGGCAACTCAATGGGCCGGATAGGTGGTGGTAGGGGTGGATGATCCATACATCCATCCCTTGCCCTACTTAACTTTCCTCAGGCCTTTTGAGTAACCCTGAATGCCCTTCTAGATCTCCATCTCCTCTCCTTTGCCACTACTGTAGATTCTGAGTAAATCGGGTGTCCCGTGCCACTGGGTAAGTGGAGATGAGATGGATACCAATGTAAACCCTGCCATCCCTCGAATGTTCCTCATCCTGGCATGTAACAGACCCTCCCGTGAAACATAGCAATGAAGCCCTAAATAAATACAAGCTTCTTGCTCTAAAGCCCCCTGTGCACTTTTACGTTCCTTCTTTTTTCTTTTTGTTCGATTTCGTTATTCCGACCTTATTACACTTCCTTCGTTCTTTCGTCTTTTCATTCCCAAAGAGTTCTCTCATTTTCCCAACTCACCATGAAATTCTCCCTCGCCCTCCTCGCCACTGCGGCCCTGACAGCGACAGGGGCGCTTGCCCTCCCCCACGGCAACACCGAGATGGCCAATAAGCAACCCATGAACATGAGCACGATGGAGGACAGCCCCAACACCGCCACGCAGACTCCCTCGTCGTCACCTTCCTCCAAGCCCAGCAGCAGCAGCAGTTCCGGCAGTACCCCCCAGCCGAGTAAGAAGGCCGCTACCCAGGGTGTACGTTTTCTCTTCCCCCACCCTCTTGCCTTCAAAATCTCTACAACCGTGCAGCGAAAGTAACTAACGAGACATCGCAGGAAACCGACGATGATTTCGTAAGGAGACTCTCTCATACATCCTCTGCCCTAACCCCCCCCCTCAAGTTGAAACCCGCAATACTTACCTCACCCACCACCACCCTCCTCCGCATTTCATATGAAACCTGGAAGCTAACCATGACTCTATTTACTTATTGGGAAAAACAGATCTCGGCTCTATTGGGCAGTGTAAGCTTCTGTTTTTCTCTCTTCTTTTCTTTATTTGCGAGTTTGGGAAAGTTCGAAAGGCTGACGTGATGACTTTGTGTTTGTTGTGATATATCTAGATTGGTCTGGATGGTCTCGTGAGTTTTCCTTCCCCCCGTATATGACAGACTAGGCTTGGTCCTATGTCGATCTCCACTGGTGTAGCCCGAGCAAAAGATGATCATGGTACTGATTCTGGTCGTTCACCTGTCTTTCTAGCTTGGTTAGGACTTGTGAATTGCAGGTTACGAATGGGCCCTGGGCTGTTGGGTTGTGGGAAGGTCAATGGAGGGAAAATAGGTCTGAGAGAGAGGGTGAAAGGAAGGGCATTAGCGGCAAGGGAACGGGACGAAGGGGAGGGGATACCCTTTCGATTTGGATGGGGGGCAAAGGCAAGGGGGCGGACTGGTTTCATTATAATTTCCGTGGAAAATCTTCAGTATCTAATTCTAAACATTATATCCGAATCGATGAAATTACCAGAAGTGACTCTTGGTATTCAGAGTAGCTTAGCTTTGGGTTAGCATAGGAGGAAAAAGCCCGGCTGCTGCTTGATATGAGATACGAAGCCAACGTCAATGCAGATTGTGCAATGTAATTACTTTTGTATGCCACTGATCCAAAGCATAAAACGCGTCTATATAATACTATCAAGTAGACGCACGACGTCTCTCATCCGCGAATCTCCCACAGACGGATCCGACCTTGCTCGTTACCCACAGCCAATTGCTCCGAGTTGGGCGAGATGGCCACGGCGGAGATACGGCCAAAGGGGGTGTTGGAGGTCGGCCAGTTGCGGTAGACCGTGCAACTGGGGAGGTGGACTGGATTAGAAGTTAGCATATGTTAAAGATCGAGAGACATGGGGAGCAAACATACCGATTCTCAATGCATCGCGCTTCCAGCGACTCGCCATGACGAAGAACTGTCCATCCGGCGCAAAGACCAAGTGGCTGATGGGCGTGGTGAGCTGGTCCAGCACGCGTACCGGTTCGGGGTTCCGAGGAATGAAAGTCTGGCTTGTCTCGTCCGTGTTCGAGGCAGCAGCAGTAGCATATGCGGCTGCCCATTCGCGACGGTCGTACACGTTGACAATACCGCTGGAGCTGCCGATGGCGACCCAGCGGTCACCGCCAAGTTGAGTGCGTCCGGAACGGCCGCCTAGGCTGAGTACCGTCGTGCCCACGGCGCCGGCGTCGATCCAGCGGGCCACCACCCGGTTCTCGCGGCTGTCCCATTCGGAGACCTCACCAATCTTGCTCACCACTGTCATACCCTCGCCGTCGCTCCACCACGCGAAATCCGACACACCTCCGCGACCGTCCACACGGACCTGTGCAATCCACTGCGCCGTATTGGAGTCGAGGATGTTGATGAGACCACCGCCCTTGCGGGCCGAACCCACCAAGCCCACATACCGTCCGCACGGGGACAGCTTGAAGTGCTCCATCGTCTTCTGCTCTTCCTTCCGGTCCGAGGTGCCGTTGACCTTGTCCACCTTGCCGGTTTCCAGGTCCCAGATGTGGAAGTATCTCCGACGCCCAGATGCGAAAATGCGGTTTCCGCTGGGCAGATGGAACGCAGAGGTGTGAAGGGGCGTGTGGCGGATGTGGAAGGATGTGAGAAGAGGGTTCGGAGCCAGGGCGGAGGGCGAGATGTGATGCAGGAAGAGAGTGGCTGCCTGTCCGGAGGAGAGCAGTAGTGGGTAATGAGGGTGGAAAGAGAGTGAATCGATGGCCGACTGTCGCTCTTTTGTTAGTTCCCTGCACTAATGAACAAACGAACAGGATCACACTCACAGGCTGGTCCTTGCCGACATCCTTGAGTCTCGTAATGTCAATGACCTCCTGACGCATCTTTCTCTTGCCGCCAGGACCTGTGTTGTCCTCCAGCTTGACGAGATCTGTGGCACCCTGAAGCAATTTCGCGAGAGGTTGTGTGGAAGAGCGCTCCTCATCATCCGTATCCATGTCATCGGCGTCGGAATCATCCTTCTGCTGGTTCTTCTCGGGGTTTGCCCAATCGGGCACAGGGTTCAGCTGGACGAACTGTCTGCGCAACCGGCGAATGTATTCCTTGCCACTAATGACGTCCTCTGATTCCGCGACGCGCAGCTTGCGCAACCGCTGGTGGCTCGCCAGTGAGATTGTAAGACGGTCATCGTCGCTATCATGCCACAAGGCGGGCAAGCCATTGGCCTCCTCGTCGCTAGCCTCCTCATCGGACGGTGTCGCAGGCGCCTCGCCAATGTAGTCAGAAACAGGTCCGGGTCCGGAATCAAGGAAGAACAGCTGTGTCGAGTCAATTCTGTCAGCAAATGTCTTTCTGCGGACAAACGAGAAACAAAAAAACCATCGCATACATCAGAGTCAGCCAATTTACTCAAATCTTGCTCCTCATCGTCATTCTCCGAGTCATCATTATCCCCCATTTCTTCATCGCTCTGATCAGCAAGTACCAGACCGCGCTCGTTCTGAGTCTTCAGTGCGCCGAGAAATTCATCGTCGTCGCCGAAGAGCATCTGTTCCAGCTTGAGTTCAGCCTCATCCTTCTCCAAAACATCCGAATCATCGTCACTCCCTTCACTGCTGGTCATGTCGTCGTCGTCGTCATGCTGGGCGCGAATAGGCTTGCCCTCCTCGTAGACCAAGCGCGACGAGGCATCGTCAGACTTTTGGCGGGTCTTTTCCTTGACGGTCGAACTAGGCATTGGGGGCTGGTCCACCTCTTGTTGGTGGAAAAATCTAGCAAAGTATAAACAGTAGGATCAAATTAAAGGAGTATTTCTCGATAGGCGAAAGGCACGAGAAGAAGGCAATCGACTAGAGACAAATGTACATGAAGGTAGAATTGCAGATGCGATGCCCGCCGCCGGACAATAATTTTCTTTCGCTTGGGCCGGCAGTTGCGGGCGGTGAGCACTGCGGTGGACCGACCCTTCTCATAGCCTTGAATTTCAGGCACCTACAAAATAGGCAAGGGATCACAAAAACTAATAAGAGTTCGCCAGGACAGGATTGCACAAATTTCAAGATAACTCCATCATGGCAAATGGTTCATGTACACGTCCATTCGTACAGCCACAACCAATATGCATATAAGTAATCGCCATGCCTTTACGGACCATAGATCAAAAACAGTTCAGAAGAATAAATACCAAACGCCGCAAGATCGCATGTGTGTAAGTGGAGAGTCATTATAGTGTATCTGTTGGTTGGCCACTCGGCTCGATCGACGGAGATGATCCTCCGAGCCCATCACGATCGCTTCCAGACCTGGCCGACACCGTCGCTGACGATGCTGAACTGCACTCGCCATGAGCGACGGGATTATACTCCACCGAGTCAAATCGTACGAGATCTTCCTTACCTGGTGTAGGGCTCCCCGAGTCAGGTCTCCTTCTACCTTTACCCACTGAATCATCGTCCGAGAACGAAACATCATCATCCAGGCCGGCCAGCAGTCCACGACGGTGCTCGTCATCGTGTTCAGCTGCTCGGTCACCGCCATTCTCCTCTTCCACAGTGCCCTGTGGTAGAGAGAGCGGCTTTTTGATAAAGGTATCGATGATGTAATACTGAATGGCGTTCATGATAACCGGGAAAAGAAGCATAACGAAAATGATTTGGACAGCGGTATTGCCCTCTGTCCACCGTAGAGCCCAATCGCCCACCTTGACGATAAAAGGCAGCAATTGAATGATGAAGAAGACACATATCTTCATCCCTAGCAATCCAAGGAAGTATATCATCGACTGTTTGAACCACCAGGAAGCGCGGGGCGGGCGACCGTAGTTTCCAGACTCAATAGACTCTGGCGGATTCGCAAGGGGAGTAAACATGGCGAGGCGGCTAAAGACGTGTAATATGAAGATCAAGATGGGGATACCGAGAGTGGTCTGCAATCGCCGGGGTATTAGTTGGCTATCACTTCAGCGCTGCCCAGGAGCAGAATCGGTCACTCACATCTATTCCCAAGTTCAGAAGATAGAACGAACATGGGTTGGGCTTGTATTTGCTTTGGATCTCAAACTGGCCGGCCGAGAACATGGACATGAGGAGATTGGCCAGATGCAACATGGCCGAGCCGAAGACTTGCTTCGTAACATCGAATGCCCAGACCTTCACCGGTCGTTGGGGTCTCTCCCTCCAGCGCTTGTAGACCAGCGATAAGAGCGCCAGGGCCCCGAGTGCGGCTTGTACCAGCAGCGAGAAAGGACCAAGGAGCCTGCACTCTCCATTATCCTCATCATCCCCCCCGGACTCCGAGGCAGCTGGGTAGGGGGCGGATTGTTGCATGGTAGCAGACGGGGAGGGTGTAGGAGAAGCGCTGGAGGCTGAATGATCTCCGATAGACGATGCCCCAACGCCGCTACTGAGTACTGCGATGACCGTCGCTGCGGCGAGGATGACAGTGGGCGATATACGGGCCATGGCGCCCGTCAAGATCGTTCCTCACTGTCTAGAAATGCAAAAAGCAGCGAGAGAAGAGGGGGAGGGATTTGAGAGATGCTCAGAAGATGAACTTGGAGCAGCAGTGGCGATAGGAGTAGAGGACCGAGCAGTTCCACTAGTGATGCAAGATGGCGGCGGGTTTGCCTATCTTGCGATGGACGGTCGTGTCGCGGGCATAGGGAGAAAAACACTTTCTCGTGGGGGCTGATTTCGAAGCAGTAGAAGAGAATAAGTTAATTATACAATATGAAAATCAGATATCGACCGTCTGATTAACTAGCGTAGATAATTCCCACACCAATCAGGTCGCTTATATATTCAGGATTTTTTCTTCTTCTTCCTTGTCTACTTTGATTCATGCGGAGGTGGGGGGGGGGGGGAGGACGATGTTCGAGAGTGACACCGCTTCGAGGGCGGTCGGTGGAAGTACCGAGTAAGTTAGTGGTGGTGGTGCGCGTGTGACGTGATGGACTCAGTAGTAGTAGTGATCGATCATGGATGGACTGGATCATGGATGGAGCCCGACCCTTGCTTCTAATTTGGGATTAGTCAATGAACCCTTTCCCCCCCTCAACCTTGAAGGCTCAATCTCCAACCCGTGACCTTAAACCTCTCCTCGCCCCCCCCGGGAAACAAACAGAGCTGACTAATTTGAAGCTACGGCAAGTGATTGGCTGTCTCCAGAACATTACCAACCATTGTCCTGAAGAACAAGCGCAGATCAATAGCAGCTCCTACACATACTACTAGGTACCAGTCTACCTAAACTCCGACTAGAGCGTGGGGTAAAGGTAGGATATATCACATCTATGCAGATCAGTCAGCAAATTGATATTTGATCAGCTAGCAAAGTGCTTGACGATATGACAGAGAACTCATTCTGTATAGTACAGTACATACATATGTACTGTACTGTACTATGCCCATTTAGGTTAATCGCAGGAGCTTCAAAGTTACAGGTTACTTCCTAGTCGGCTACAAGGTCTATCGGTTGGCACTGACGCGGTGAAGTCTACAGTGAAATAGATGGATATATAATGAAGTCTCGTTTGATTTATTCAACAGCAATAAATCAGAATCTCAACCTTGGTGCTCATTCCAGCTCGTTATCATGGTGAGAATGCGCATTGAAAGGTTGCAAAGATAGCCTGAATTGGTCGCGTTATTCGAGTAGCCAGAAAAAAGATAGGAGGCATCAAGAAGTATGTGGGGGAAGATGCAAATATGTAGGCAAGAAGTGATTGATTTACGACGAGACCGTTCCATTGATGACGCTCGGCGCATTTGACCAAGCAGCAAGTCAGTCAGTCACCCCAACCACCGCTCACAGCAAGCCAATAACGGCAACAAAAGCAGCAGCAAGGGCACCACCCAGAGTCATGGCTTGGTGGCCAGCTGCGCTATTGGGGGTACTGGAGGCATTCGAGCCCGAGGAGGTCTTGGAAGAAGATGCACTCTCGGTTGCGGCGCTGCCAGTGGCAGTAGTGGTAGAATCGTTCTTGCTGTCAGCGCTAGAAGAGCCAGAAGAAGTCCCAGTTGCTTTAGCAGCAGAGGAAGACAACTTGTCGGCGCCCGCAGTGACCGTCACGGGAGAGTACTTCATTAGGCGAGCAGGCAGAGAGGCTTCCGCGGCAGTTGAGTAAGAAGTGGTTTCGCCGCTGTAGGCGATAGTGTAATCCATGGAAATGGAGCAGGAGGCACCTTGAGTCACAGAGGTGATATCGCAGTCTTCAACGAGGGTGACCGTATATTCTGCATCGTCCGTAGTAGAAGTTATGACGGCGCTCACAGTGAAAGTAGAAGGACCCTCAGTAATGGTGACTGGGCTGTGCAGGGCACAAGTCGATGCAGCGGCGGAAGGACCGCAGACGATAGCAACAGTAGTGGTATCCCCAGTGACCCCGATGATGCTCGCCTCCACATCATTGTAGGGAATGGTCTCCTCACCAGGCTGAAAGAGGTTGATGGTAGTAGTGCTGGCGGCAGTAGATAGGGTTGCCAGGCCAAGGGTGGCAGCAGTGGTCAAGAAAGTCGTGGTGCGCATTTCGACGGTAGATAGAGAATGAATGGATGGACTTTAGGCAGAGTCCTCTTTCCTGGACGAAGATTATTAAGAATTTATCGGGAGAAGGAATATGGAAAAAGAGCGGACAAAGAATTACTGCACAAAGAGGGGAAGAAAAAAGAGAGTGAAAAGGGTCCAGGGACGGAGAGATCAGGCATTATAGGTATTATAGCCACAAAGAATTATCGAGTCTGTCTGGTGGTATGGTTTAGTCCAGCCTCCACTGGGAGAATCCTTCAGGATCTGAACATCCAGTTGATTGAATGAAGAGTCAGGTACCACTCGCTCAGTGCTCCATAGCAAATAGTAGGCAAAGACAAACATACAACTCTGCGGCTCAATCTAACCCGCGCGGACCCTTTCCTTCGTGTTGACCCAGGATAGACCTGTTCACGGTCCACTTTATTGGCTCTCCCCAGCCAAGTGTAAGTGATTTCAGTGGCGTTGCCTACAGGTCCCATTTGCCTGTTTCATCGAGGCTGCCCAGTCGTGCCGTGATGAAACAGTGGGTTGATTCATTCGGTGAGAGAGCATGGAAGCGTGCATCCGGAATGAAGGTGTTTCTTTCTGATAGACAGACAGTTCATAAGTTACCTCCCATTTCTGTCCACCACCCCTTTTCTCCCCCTTTTTATGGCTCCCAGCTCGTATCATGATTTTCGAATGGGAGTGTTAGCCTTGGTGGCTTGCAGGATGGATTGGTTCATTTACAGACGGGAAGTATATGGATGTAAGTTAACCATTGAAATTGTTTTCAGACTAGACTATGGATGCAGACCAGAGCATGTGGGCGCCTCGCCAGTACAGCATCGCCACCACCTTCCGACCGGCGTTGCGCTAAAAGCGTGTTTGGGAGAAACATAGCCAATGATATGCTCAGATGCAACTCGCTAAACTCCATTTTTATCATCTTCAGTACTCCTCCAATGCCACGAGCCTTGTGATGATCTGGGGTTCTTGCTGGGGTTCTTGCTGCAAAGCGAAATCCCAACTCGAGTTCTAGTGAGCAACTAACTTATTTACCGGTAACCAGGCACAGTGCAAATTTAGGGCAATGAGCCAGATTATGTCAGCGAGGTAGTTCGGATGAGTAACCTATATAAGCAACCTGTTATTCTGGCCCGGAACCACGTGAGATAATCGTCAAGCGTTATCTCCTTGACCGCCCGGCCGGCTGGGGACTGTCATCGGGCGCATCTCACCGCCCGGCAGAGAAATGCGACGGGAAGGGAAAGAAAAAAAAAGTGCAAGCCCGCTTTCCCCTCCGACCTTCTCTTCCTCGCCATCATCATTCAACCCCATTGTATTCTCTCTTCAATTGGGACGAGCAATTGAAAGAACCGTCATCATGGCCGACCAGGAGATCCCCCATGCTACCTTTGACACCATCCTTACTCTGGACTTTGGTTCTCAATACGTTAGTCTCTTCCCCGCTTCCTCTCCTTTGGAGTGTCGGAATAGTTCAATGTACCCCGCCTATCGCAACCTGAGTCACTGACACATTTTCTACCATCCAGACTCACCTCCTGACCCGGAGACTGAGAGAGATCAATGTCTACAGTGAAATGCTTCCTTGCACTCAGAAGCTAGCCGATCTCCCTTTCAAGCCCAAGGGTATCATTCTCTCCGGTGGTCCCTACAGTGTCTATGAGGAGGGTGGTAAGTAAATCATGAAAGCTCGATTCTCCCTGCCGGATTACTCATTCCACCCGGTCACCTTCTACAGCCCCCCACGTCGATCCCGCCTTCTTCGACCTTGGAGTTCCGATTCTCGGTATCTGCTATGGTCTGCAAGAAATCGCCTACCGATTGGACAAGAGCAACGTCATCGCCGGCACCGAGCGCGAGTACGGTCATGCCGACCTGAACGCTAAGCGCCTCGACTCCCAGGGTCACGTCGACAAGCTGTTCGCCGGCATTGAGGATGACATGCTGGTCTGGATGAGCCACGGTGACAAGCTCGCCAAGCTGCCCGAGGGCTTCCACACCATTGCCACCTCCGCCAACTCCCCGTACGCTGGTATTGCCCACGAGTCCAAGCCCATCTACGGTGTCCAGTTCCACCCCGAGGTCACCCACACTCCTAAAGGTACGCTGAAATATGATTGGGATGTATGACTCGTTGTAGCTGCTAGGTATTGACTGGCTTAGGCACAACCCTCCTCAAGAACTTTGCCGTCGACATTTGCGGCGCTCAACAGAACTGGACCATGTCTCGCTTCGTCGACCAGGAAATTTCCCGCATCCGCAAATTGGTCGGTGAGACCGATCACGTGCTGGGTGCTGTGAGTGGTGGTGTTGATTCCACCGTGTAAGTGCCGGGCTCAAGTTTCTTGCTAGCCTGCAAGTGCTAACACCCATCACTAGGGCTGCCAAGCTGATGAAGGAGGCTATTGGCGACCGGTTCCACGCCGTTCTTGTCAACAACGGATGCATGCGTCTGAACGAATGCGATATCGTCTCCGAGACTCTGAACAAGCACCTGGGCATCAACTTGACGGTTGTGGACGCTTCCAAGCGTTTCTTGGATGGACTTAAGGGTGTCACCGATCCCGAGAAGAAGCGCAAGTTCATTGGTGGCACGTTCATTGACGTCTTCGAGGAGGAGGCCCAGAAGATCGAGGCCGAGGCCGAGCATGCTGGTGCCAAGATCAAGTGGTTCTTGCAGGGTACCCTGTACCCTGATGTCATCGAGAGTATCTCGTTCAAGGGTCCTTCTGCCACCATCAAGACCCACCACAATGTTGGCGGTCTGCCCCGTACGTTAACTTGCTTAATTCCCCTCCTATCTGAAGAAGTTGCAAAGCTAACTATATGCAGAGCGCATGATTGATGGTCAGGGTATGAAGCTTATCGAGCCTCTTCGCGAGCTCTTCAAAGATGAGGTGCGCGCCCTGGGCCGCCAGCTGGGCATTGCCCACGAGCTGGTTATGCGCCACCCCTTCCCCGGACCCGGTATTGCCATCCGTGTCCTGGGTGAGGTAACCCCCGAGCGTGTTGAGATTGCCCGCCGTGCCGACCACATTTTTATTTCCATGATCCGCGAGGCTGGTCTGTATGACAAGATCGCTCAGGCCTATGCCGCTTTGGACCCCAGCAAGGCTGTTGGTGTTATGGTAAGGATGGGTTCCCCTACCCAATTGCCAGAGAATCCGATTCTAATACTGATGTCAACTTTCACAGGGCGACAAGCGTGTCTATGCTGAGATCATCATCCTGCGTGCTGTCGAGACTACTGATTGTAAGTAGCTCTTTTTGTTTTGAACATGACTCACCTCGACTAACTATCTACCAGTCATGACTGCCCGTGCCTTCCCCTTCGACAACGAGTTCCTGGCCCGCTGCTCGACCCGCATCATCAACGAGGTCCATGGTGGTAAGTTTTGAGTTCGGATCTTGTTCCACGAGTGAACTTACTGATTGTGATTTGTAGTGTCCCGTGTTTTGTACGACATTTCTAGCAAGCCCCCTGCCACCATTGAGATGGAGTAAATAGCGAGTGTATTACGAGATTTTCCACATACTACCCTTTATATTAGAGGTACGGAGTTAATGGTATAAAAAAGCGTTCAATTCAAACAAGTGCCCATTATCCTATTGTCCCGTCTACAGTATGTACTGTACAGCAAGTACTAGTCAAGCAGGACCGGACGTTGTCCTGCAGTCCATACAGTTGACTTTTGACTGTCGATGATGGAATCCGCTTGCCAGTTGGTGATGTTCTCACCGCCCGCCCGCCCGCCCGCCCGCCCGCTTCCCCCGCATCGCATCGACTTCTTATCGCCGCTTTCCCTCTTCGTAATCTTTCGGTCTCTTTCTCTGAAATCCCAACAACAGCAGCTTGTCCATTCCAGTTCTTCTTCATTTCCCCTCCACTCTTTCTCTCGCACCAGCAGACCGACCATGCGACCGGATGGCCCTCGAGATCCTGTAACCGGGCCTGATGGAGGCCCGAAGCCTCCCTATCCCATCCGCCTGGCCGGCCCGGTCATCAAGGGCTTTGGGCGGGGCAGCAAAGAGGTGATTGAATGTCCGCCGATCCCAACATACAGTGCGAGGCTGACCATGCGTTCATCTTGCAGTTGGGTATTCCAACCGCCAACATTCCGGCCGAGGGCCTCGCTGCATATCCGGACCTGCAGGTGGGCGTTTACTATGGGGTGGTGGCCTTGGATCCGGCCCGATTCGCCTTTGAGGATGCCTCGTCGCCGATCCGACCGGCCGTGTTGAGCATTGGGTACAATCCTTTTTATAAGAACCAGACACGGTCGATCGTAAGGCATCCCTTCCTTTCGGGCTCGATTGTTCAGTAATTGACATCCCGGTGATCTTAGGAAATTCATATCATGCCATCTCTTTCGGCGCCGTCCCCTACCGCGGACGGCGGTCCCACGAAGTTCCACAAGCTCCCGGATTTCTATGGCACAGACCTGCGCCTATTGATCTTGGGATACATCCGACCAGAGTACGATTATGTATCACTTGAGGCATTGGTGGAGGATATTCGCCTGGACTGTGAGGTGGCGCGTCGGAGTCTGCAGCGGCCAGCATATGCGTGTTATCTGGCCGGGGAAGAATGCGCGGAGGACGTAAGGGAGGCGCGCCAATGGCTGACCCGGTTCGAATCACAATAACGGACATGCGTCATAATGGTGCGTTTGTACACACATGTGCTAATTCACATTGACCATATATGTGCATTTAGATTTAGAGAGGGAGAGACACCCCGGAACGGAACGGCTATTCATCGCCGTCCCACTGATCGACGATGAGCGATATATAGACATCCACACAACATGCAAATACACCTACATATACAATCACAATTTACACCATACAATCTACTATACATTTCATCTTGCAGGCCAAACTGATTAATCACCTCTGTGGTCTTCCAAAGAGGCCAAGCGAAACTCCGGTTGGTTCCACGTCGACCCAAGAAACTGGGCAAAACTCATCGACGTCAGCCCAGCATGCCACACGCCTGCCTGATCTTGAGGCGGTCGGATTTCCTTAATCTATATTTGGACCGCTTTCCTCAGTGCCGCTCTTGATTTTCTGACTCAAATGTACATAACTGTTTGCTGTCTTACCCATTCTCAGTCAACCCTAAACCAATATCGCTCTCCCCCATGGAACGCCTTCGCCAGCATTTTCGACGACGTCGAAGTAGTTCTTCTGGCACAACTCCTCTTCAATCACCCCCCGGTGTCGACCTTCGTCGCAAAGATTCAGACACTGGTGCGCCCCGTCGGCTGTATCTGACCTCCGATACCCTCGAATTCGACGCCGGCATCATAGCCCGACTCCGTGCAGAGGGTTTCGATGTTGAATATTTGCCCTTCCCTGGAAGATATCACACAGACCGCGAGCGAGATCGAAAAGACCTCGAGTATCTCCTGCATGAACGGGAGGATGACCTTGAGCCCGGGGAACGATATGCCGTGGTCGGTCAGACACCCTTTTTGCCCTTTGGACTAGTATAATCCAGAGACCCTCTGGGTGGATGTCCGTACACTGTGAAACTGTAGCTAAAGGATTCCTCATTAGCCTACAACAAACCGGCCTCACTACTTCTCGAGTCTCACCATCAACCAGCAACATCCACCAACCCCTTCCCCCGACTTTGCGCTCTGGTAGCCTACTACCCCCATGATTTTGACAACTGCCTCGACCATCTCTCCACCAACGCAAACGGCAGTCCCATTAGCAAAGTCCTTACCGCTCCTACAAATGCCAACACGACTACCTCTTCCTCCACTGCGCCAACGACCTACCCTCCATCGGTGACCCTTCTTCCCATCCAGATTCATCTCGCCGGAGACCGCTGCTCAGCTGGCCCTGAGCCCTCCGCACCCACACATACCCGCAAGCGTCACCGCTGCCACTGCTTCTTCTACCCAGAATCCAATGCAGGGTTTGCAGAGCCCTCCTCACCAAACCACGACGGCATCGCCGCGCGATTAGCCTGGTCGCGAGCCCTCGAGGCCCTGAAGCGCGGTTTCGGCTGGCCCGGGAACAGCGGGGGATGGAAGGTCCCGGATGTAGAGACCGTCTGGGAAGAATACTGGCGGTGTCTGGCGGCGTCGTCGGAATCTTGCACCATGGCCGGTCAGCAACAAGACCCGTCTACTGCGGTGACAGATGAGCGAGAACAACTGGCGGCCCAAATTGTCGGGCTGATGATAGGGAGCAGTAGTGGAGTGCAGTTGAACGCATCGGGGCCCAATGATGACGACCATACCTCTCTGGGAACTCCACTGGTGAATTGTGTGCCGACTATGATGGGAGGTGAGTCGAAACAATAATTCATATACCCGAGTATATATAACAATTGTTTCTGATATGATTTAGGCACCACCCCCAAATCCCTTACCCATTTTTTCAACACCCAATTCCTGCCGACGGGGCCTCCTGATCAACGGATTCGCCTCCTCTCACGCACTACCGGCGCGGATCGCATCGTCGATGAGCTGCACTTTTCATTCACCCACAGCGAAGAGATTCCGTGGTTGTTGCCCTCGGTCCCACCGACGGGTCGGCCCGTGCGCATCGCCCTCGTCATGACGGCGAGTTTCTGCGCGGGGAAAGTCGCCCGTCTCAATGTTTATTGGGATCAGGCGAGCGTCTTGGTGCAGATTGGCTTGTTGGATCCGGCGGTTGTGCCGGCTGGGTTCAGCCCCACGGGGTTGAATCGCGCAGGGACGAAAGTCGTCGAGCGGCTGCCGGTGGTCGGGGCAGAAGCGGTGGAGAGGATTACTGTCTGAATTAATATTGAGATTGATGGTTTTTGCTATTATGTATGATGACTTTATGGTACGGCATAGCGTGGGACTTGATCATCTTCTGGCTGCAGAATTCTCTTATGATAGACAATTGTGTGATGAGCATGATGGCTGTGATTTGTTCCAATAGCAAGATCAACTGTGCATTTATGAGGTCAAAAGGAGGCTCGATCTCAATGAATTCCTCGATATCATGGAAAGTTGAGCTTGCGAATTTCGCGACTCACGCCTCCAGGGGACTGAAGCGTCAAAACACTGGATTCCTGCGCCAAAGACAACACCTCTTCTACCACATGGCCGCGGGCCAAACCCGTTACTACCGCCCCCAGGAGAGTATCTCCAGCCCCATTGACACTGACAATATCTTCCTCCGCAAGTACCGCTGCTGGGGGGAACAAATGCATGTAAACTCCCCCGACCACTGCATGGTCGGTGGGCGCACGGGATAGGATATATGGGGCGGTGTCCGAACTGGTCAGACGCGCGTCTCCCGGACGGAGAAGCTGTGTTAGAAGGACGCCTTGTCTGCCCAGCTTGGTGACAATGCACGGGATAAAGGGAAGAAGCTGGATGCTTTGCTGCGGAATGCCTTGATCCACGAGCTCGGCCGAGGTCATGGCTACCAATCGGTCCCGCGATCCAGACGCAGACATCCCCATGGCGTCAATGACATGCCACCAGTCTTCGGACTCGAGAAGACCATTATCCCGCGCAGCCGCGTACATCTCTGTCAGCTCCAGCTGGTTGGGTGCCGCGAGACTAACGGTATTATTAGGAACACATTCGGAAGGCGTGACGGCAGCGGAGCGCCGGCCGAACAATCGACGGCTCTTGGCGGTCGAGACGGGTTCGAAGGCCGTTCGAGCCCCATGCTTCTTTGCAACTGTCATCCACTTCACAAGCACTTCGGGGCTCCAGTTCGCGTCCACAACCACCCATCTTGGTTGAGCTTGCGCAATTAATGGCTCCCAGAATCCGTCAAAATCTAGACTTTGTGCGGGCAATTCCATAATGGCCATATCAGCCATAGCGACAACGAGATCCTTCTTCGCATCGTTGACGGCCACATACTGCGCAGTACGCGCTCCTGATGATGCAGGAAGAACACGAATACCGGCTATGGGCAGCTTCTCATCGCGGAGGGAAGCGAGCGCGGTGCGGCCACTTAAATCATCCCCAACTATACTGCAGAAGAGAACAGAGCTGTTGAGGTATTTCGCCGCGATAGCCACATTGTGACCCACCCCTCCAAGGCTTTGTCCGATGACTGCGCGATTGGATGTCTCTAAGACGGGAGAAGTCGTTGACTCAGTAGGACTAAAGTCACAGGACAAATCAATTGCCAGCGAGCCTGCCACAACAATGTCCGCCTTGGCAACACCCTTGGTCAACTGTTCAGTGGTCGAACTGAGGTCCAGCTCTGCTTCTGCAGTTGCTCGGTCAGTCCCAGTGGTCTCGGAGATAGCTGGCATGTATCTGCGCCGACCATATCGACATTAGGGTGTCTCTATGCTGATCTTTAAAAAAACATGAGTACTCACCGTTCGTTCAATGACCCGCCAGATCGCTCGAGTTTCGAGAGTTGCAGAGCTACCTTGGCTGCACGCTCCACATTAGCTTCGACAAGGGCTCGGTTGGCTACTACACTCTTCCCACCACTAAGGTCCTTGATCTTTGCAAGTACGAATGGCGTATTGTCACTCCCTTGGTGCCCTTCGACTTCTGCAAGACGAATGGCCTCATCGATGATGCCATCCATCTCACTTCTTGCAATCGAATGCTGGAGGGGGACAGGGTTAGCAAGGAGAATACCGGACGAGACAGGAATCTGTGTCTGTGCGTCTGTGATGGAATTAGCGGCCTCATCGCACAGTGCTGACAAACGCCGATTGGCGAGAATGCAGAGATACCGCCGAGAGTAAACAGGAACTCCTATGATGTGCCACTTACAGATAATTGCGGCCGCTTCAGCCTCATTATGGATGATCTTCGGACTCTTGAGGCCACTGTCGCGAGTATAGAAGGCGGGGAAATCCACGGCCCCTTGACGGCCATCTGCAAAGGTCCCCACGCAGACTCCCTCTGTCTCGAGATACTCCAGGGTACGCGGGATGTCCAGGAAGCTCTTACACCCAGAGCTGACGACTGCCACTGGCGTTCGTCCCAGCTCGGTGAGATCAGCTATATCAACATTAGCGGGGAAAAAGATAGCAAGGATAATTCTACGCACCAGAGATGTCCATCGAATTCTCTCCACCGCGATGTACGCCTCCTATGACAAGTCAGCTTGTTTGAGAACTGCCCTAGCTTGGGAGTACGGACCTAAGCCTCCCGTTCCGAACACCTTGATTCCAGCCAGATGAGCCAGCACCATCGTGCCGGACACTGTTGTACCGCCGTGTAATCTTTTGCCAGCTAGTCCCTGATACAAAAGTTAGAACAACATTTCCAAGCCAGCTACAGACTTTTTGCCTTACTAGACCACAAATGTATCCCAGATCCCTCCGGGACACTTTCAAAGCGTTCTTCTTCTCCGCAGTAGATGCTAACTCGATGAGCTCTTCTGCGTTGAGGCCAACCCGGGCTTCGCCATAGAGAACTCCGATGGTAGCAGGAACGCCGCCATTGGCACGTACTACAGATTCCAACAGCGTTGCCAATGCGACACTTTCCGGATAGGGGAATCCTGCTCTCGTCAGCAATGCCTCAGCCGATCTACTGTGCGACGCCTGATGAGAGCTTTACCATGTGTATAGATAGTTGATTCAAGGGCCACCACAGGTCTCCCCGTGGCCACGGCATCGCGAACCTCCTCCGATACTTTGAACATTTTACTATTAGCAAGGCCATGGTACCGTCGAGGTAGGCCTGCGGTTCTCACTGTCCGCCCGCATGTGCGAGCGGCCACTCGAGAGGCGAGCATTTGACAGCTGTTGCACAAGACTTGGTAGATTCTATATTCGAATGGAAAGATCTCTAAGACAATTGCGAGAGTTCGAGCTCATATGAGCATCTTAGAGGAGATGAGGACTGGTTAAAGGTGCGCGGGTGGCCTGGGAGGACAACCGATGCAGGAAAGAAGATAGTATGGTTCATCTGTTGTGGTGATAATGGCGGAAAGGCGGAGAAGGAGGTTACGAATTAGCTAGCGGGTGGAGAAGTCCGGCCGGAACTCGTAATCGCCCCGAATCGGGACACCTCAGCATCTCCGCGTCTCTTTCCCGCTCGCCCAATTCCCTCTTGACTTGCCTCTTATTCTTCATTGCTGATTATATCTTTTTTTCCTCTCTTAATCTTCTCCTGGCGAGAGACATTGTGTTTTAGGCGCGGTCTGCTTCACGGCCGCCCATTTGTCACAATGAGGCCCTTTTCCGCACTCACCGCGCTGTGCGGACTGTTTCTGTCCACCAGGAGCTTTGTATGCGCCGATTCCACATCGTCAAGCTCGCCAGTCGCTCTTCCCGGCAACTTCCAGCCCG
Source organism: Aspergillus aculeatus ATCC 16872 (assembly GCF_001890905.1). Lineage (NCBI taxonomy): Eukaryota > Fungi > Ascomycota > Eurotiomycetes > Eurotiales > Aspergillaceae > Aspergillus > Aspergillus aculeatus. Next base: position 1,555,892 of record NW_017962983.1, read on the forward strand.
CTCAAGTATTCAAGAATACCAATTTGGTCCGAAACACCAATTTGGAGAAGAGCTACCTCCGTGAGACCATCAATGTCGTGGTCGAGAATGTGGCCAAGCAAGCTCAGAGTGACTACTATTTGACTTTGCCATCCGACCTCTACGAAAAGGTCGCAGTCCTCGAAGTCCGCGATAAATCAGCTCCGGAGAAGGGCAGGCTCAATGTGCAAGCTACTGAAATTGACCCAAGCAGGTGAGTTGGTCATTCTAGTCGCCAATGGCTCGTTGGCTCGTGGTGATGCCGGTGACGATGCCACGTTTGCTTGATCCGCAAGCACTCCTCCATACTCCCCCGGCGAATTAAGACTGATGTATGCTATATTTGACGTACAGGGATTTCCAATACTATATCGTTCACTTCTCCGAACCCCTGCCGCCCTCCTCTCAGATCACTTTGGGAATCTCCTACTCTGTCCTCAACTCTTTCAGCCCGCGCCCGGCCGCTATCAAACAGATGGACCGACAGTACCTCACTTATTCGTTCTCCGCCTATGCTCCGTCAGCATACACGACAGTGACGCAGAAGACCAAGCTCAAGCTTCCCAGCACCAATGTCCCGGAATGTACGGCCACGGACTTGAAGTCGGGTGCGGACCCGGAGCGTCTGGGTACCAGCTACACGTACGGACCCTATGACACGGCTCAGGTTGCGCCCGGTACTAGCTACCCGATCGTCGTTCGCTATGAGTTCACCAAGCCGGTCATCACGGCTTCGCTGCTGGAGCGCGACCTGGAGGTTTCTCATTGGGGCGGCAACCTGGCCACGGAGGAGCGCTACTGGCTGCGCAACAATGGCTCTGAACTCTTGGACCACTTCTCGCGCGTCGAGTGGACCCTCAGCAGCTATCAGCAACTCCCCTCTTCCTCCATTCGCGAGCTGAAGTACCCCCTGAAGCCCGGCTCCGTGGACCCATATTTTATCGATGATATCGGCAATGTTTCTACAAGCCGCTACCGTCCTGGGAAGGTTCCGAGCCGCGACGCATCATTGGAGCTTCGCCCCCGTTTCCCCATCTTTGGTGGCTGGAACTATAGTTTCCGCGTCGGCTGGAACAACGACCTCTCCACGTTCCTTCGTCGGGCCGTCGGCAGTTCTGACTCTTACGTGCTCAAGGTTCCCTTCATCGAAGGACCCAAGGCCTCCGAGGGCATCCAGTATGAGAAGGTCGTTGTGCGAGTGATCCTTCCCGAAGGCGCCCGGAATGTTCGCTGGGAGATGATGGAAAAGGTTTCCAGCAATGGACTCCCTAACTCCAGCCAGATCCAGGCCGACGTGTCCGAGCACAAGACGTTCATGGACACTCTGGGACGCACGGCATTGAGCCTAACCGTCGATGGACTGACGGATGAAGCTCGTGACTCTCAGATTGTGGTAAGTTCCTTGACAATCATATAAACCTGACTCGAGTTGAAAGCATACTGACAATTGAACTAGGTGACCTACGATTATTCCTTGTGGGATGGATTGCGCAAGCCGGTGACTATCACTGCTGGTCTCTTCACAGTATTTGTAGCCGCGTGGGCTGTGGGCAATCTTGACGTGAGCATCAAGAAGCGGTAGTCGTGAAGGATGTATGATATGATCCAGCTCTTTGTACCAGACCAGAAATGAAAATAGGTGTTCGCTGGTGTTCGCGTGTCCGTAGAGTGTCTACATGCTATTCGTAAGAATTCATGGTCAGTCGATATTCTCCCACACAGTCACACATGCATGAGTCGCCCTTCTCTCGCGTACTATTGGCATAGTTTGAGGCTTGTTCGCGCTAGCTGGTCGGCATCATCTAGCCAAACTCGATCTGCGCATCTGAGTACAAACGAGACTGCAAAATTTAGGATCCATCCGAAGGTTTCAAAAGACGCGCGGTGCATGGATGAGGAATTAGTAGCTTTCAGGCACGGATGCAGAGCGTTGGGTCGAACGCGTATCCAATAACAAAAGCTCGTTGTAAGCATCACACCCTGCAGTTCAGTGATTGCTTGCTGCATCGAGCAATTCTGCGGTCTGTGAGATGTTTACTATTAGAAGCAGTAAGTTCGTTATTCAACATGTGTCCGTCGTTTCCTCTCGTGACTCTGTCCACTCAGCCGGATTCGTTCGATACCATTTCCCCGACACCGAGCATGCATTTTCCCTGTTGCTGCGGCCCTCTAGAAGCGCAGCTCCAATTTTGCGAATTCAAGTACTCCGTATTGCTGGCGACTAGTGGTTGCTGGGCCTCTTGGGATTGTCCCTCGTGCTGGTGTGCAGCTGATCGATTTGAGCAATTCAAGCGACGGCTATGCAAGGCTGTCCGAGTGAGCTATTCAACAATATTCAACAATAGCTCGACTTTCACTTACCGTATGCTACGGAGGAGAGGAGATAACTCGTTTCTCCATTCCGTTCCCCTTTCTCTCTTTCAGATCTGCGTCATCCTGGTGTCTGTTGGGGTAGGAAAAAGTATCCCGCATGGATTCAGTGGGCTAGACTCCAAGGTACGTAACTTAATAGGTTAGTAGATTATTACTACTTGAGTTTCATGGATCTTTCCCAGCCATTCTTCCCCCTCCTCGGCCGGTCCGGGTCTCTCCCCATTTAGGGCAAGGTCGTTTGCAGGACGGAAGGCCGACGATCACCCTACTAGCAAAACTTCAGAAGGGGCGTCAGTCCCGCGGAGAGAGAGAGAGGGGCGAAAAAAGAGAGAGACTGGGACCGAAAGGAGGAGAAGCCACCGAGCCGGAAGGGAGGGAGGGAGGGGGATGAGGGATTATGGGGAAAAGTCGGGGAGCATCTCTTGATCTCTTGTATTTTGATGGGGTAATTGCCGACGACTGAGTTGAGCCATTTGATAATTTTAATAATGAGAACTCATGGGAACTTCCCCAATTGAGATGGGTTCTCTCATATCTCCCCCGCAAAAATGCACCTGGGCATTGCTCCAAACCCCCATTATCCCCCCCCTCCCCTTGGAAAAGAAAACTGGAGAGAGCCTGGATCGGGAATCGATCCAGGAACCGATTCCGAGTCGACTTGGCTGCTTCCCCCGCAATTAGAACTGCACATGACTTCGTCATGAACTTGAGAGTTAGTGACTGATCCATTCAATAGAAAAGGTACAGTACCCTTCCTGTATAGTAAGTACAGTGCATATAAATGTTGATACCCTAAGTACTGTTTATATTTCGTCCTTCAGGCTAGCCTGCTGCTACATAGTAGTGATCGGTATGAGTATATACAGTACACACTACATGCAGATTCCTCATCTTACTCCATAATCACGATCACATACATACTCCATCAGATACAATCACAAATCTCGCCGGGACGAGGATGAGTTTTGATGAGCGAAACGCCGAGAATGGCGATGCGGCATTTTCGATGATTCATATTACGCACCGGAAACCGGGCGGTCACAAACCATGACACATCCAAACCCGGTCCGGTCAGCTGACACACCCAACCAACTACCCGTAACGGCCTGGAATGTTGCCGGTCTGGTCTGTTTTAGGTTCTGTTCTTTAACATGATTCTTTGATAGTCTGGAGTCTGATAAGGCCCCATCACAGCGTGGTCGTACTCAGAACTTTACTACTCATATAGTTAACTACTTAGGCTGACGATACTCCGTACTGTCCCTAGTTCTCAAACCCCTGGCTACGTTATCTATAGTTAGAGCATTGGAAATTCCAGCCACTCAATCTCCCCCAAGTTCCTGGACATGATTCTTCATGTCTCTCGCTGCAACTCATTCTTCCCTCCCAAAATAGATCTTTCAGCTCATACCTACTCATGTATCTATATTTACGTATCTATCTATCTACCGTGTCCTTCAAACCACCGACCAGGAGCTGAGGACAATTATTATGGAGATGGAATTTCCAAAATTAGGCCCCCTCTCTCCACCTGCCCCGGGTTCCCAGGCCAATGAAAAATGATAGATGCGGCATTTTCCTTCCAAGTTGACCTCTTTTACCTCACTCGCGCCATCCGAGTGAGTCTGGCTCGTCGTCCAAACAGGCAAGTCCTGGCCCACTCCAGCTTGCTTCCCTTGGCGTCGACAAAACTGTACGACGTACGTAGGAACCAGTAAGTAACAATCAATGTCATGCACTGGAGATAAAAATTCGTGTCTTTTGAGTGCAGAGAGAGAGTATACAAAATGATTCTCTACCATAGTCACCGAGGGATCTCATCTCTTTTCCTTTCCTTTTCAATCTGAGTACGGAGTATGTGTGTCATGTGGTAGAGGAAGTATACCCACAAAGGACCACCCGGGGTGGTCTATCCACTCGTAGGGTAGGTAAGATACCTGAATGTGATGTATGAGACCGTACTAATACCACAATATCTTACCACAAGTTGCCCCCGGACCGGGAAGCTGCGCTTTCCCACCCCTCCACTTCCCACCTTCCACTTGTGCCCCCCTCCCCCCGTTCCTGGCCGATCGCATAGCACCGGCTATTGCGACTAGTTAGTTCACTTATCTCCTCTCATACTACAACTAGTCTCGAGTGTATGTAGTATGTCGTAACATCATCCAGCATCATAACTGGAGACTCTTTGTAACTTATCCGTCTTTACCACCCAAACAAATATATAACTTACATGACACTGCGTGATAATAAATAAAAAAAAAAGCCTTCCTTCCAAACTGAGATCATCTCTCCAAAAGATTTTTGAATCAGTCATTTAAAGGGTCGCCTTTCCCAGTATTCCTCCCACTCACACATTACACATTTTGATGAAGTCATTTGTTTTGCTTGTAGCATAATTCTTCTCACTGATCATCCCTTCTTCTGCTTCTTTTTCCCTACTAAGTCACCCACTCGTCTCTCTGAATTCACTTTCCAGCTTTCGAGAAAGAAAAGATTGAGCATCTCACGCAATCAATACAATCGTCGACCTACTTTTCTCTTTATCTACCTTTCTCTCAATTGCGGTTGACGTGTCGACTGCATTGCATGGCTGAGCTTGACAACTGTAAAAGCCGTCCCTTCCTGTCTGATAAGCCTCTCTCTCCCCCCAACCTACTGACCAGTTCAGAGAATCCAAGAATCCGCCTCAATTGCATTTGTCTCAAACACAACTTGGAGCTAGGTGCGTTCGTTCTTCATCGCTTGCGTGTTATCTTGTCCTCGACTTCGTCTGTCTTTGTTTTCAACTCCCCTTCTGTTCTTTTCCCTTTCAAACAAACGCACTATTAAAGCTTCTCCTTTGGAATTTCACCATTTGCGGTTGCTCGGGTTGGCTGCAGTGCTCATACCGTTCCAGACTTCACAAGCCGAACTGAACATACCACTTGAATTACACAACCTCAAAGGACCCCCAATCATAACAGTCACAACACTCACAATGGTGTCCCCCGCACCTTCATCCTCGCCCATCCCCGATGGCCAACTCAATGGCGCCAACACTCTGCCCGTGCGGGCCGGCCCCAAGCTCTATGGCAGTAACGACGGCGCTTACTCGGGAGCTGGCACCCCCATCGGCTTCCAACGTCACCCACACAACAAAATCCTCGAGAGTGTAGCCGGCTCAAGCATCCGTCAACCTTCCCCACAGCCCACCCACCTGGGAATCCCCGGGGGCGGTTCACATCGGATCTTGTCCGAGGAAGATCCCGGCTATGTGGCTGCCAAGTTCGAGGGCAAGGAGAAGCAGATGGAACAGGGTAAGTGATCACTTGAACTAAGAGCTCGCACACCAGGTTGGTATCTGACCTCTTTGCATCCGCAGTCATGGATCAGCTGGAAAAGAAGGGTTTCATTCCAATGGAGTTCGTTGTAGGAGAGACTGAATGGTTTTACAATCAACTCGGCATCGACGACACCTACTTCCAGACGGAGTCTGTCGAGGCCATCGTTACGCAAATTCTGTCCTTGTACGCCGCCAAGGTCGCCGCCTACGCGCGAGACGACAAGAAGCTCGAAATCCGACTGGACAAGGAGGCTGAGGATCACGCGGTTTACATTGACACCAGCAAGCCGGGTGTCTCCTCCGTCGAGGGCCCGCGCTACGAGTCGCGGATTGACAAAAAGTACATCAATGGTTCCACACCTGAGAACAGTTACCGGGTAGAGACTTTCCGCTCGCCTACATCGATTCCAGGTGATGATGGTCAGCAGCTCCGTTGCTACTTCGTCTATAAGTGTCAGTTTGTCAACTCGAACCCAGATCCCAATGAGACCAACATCGACATCATTGGTGAGAAGAGATTCTTGCAGAAGGCCACCCCCAATACCAAGGCCATTTACCAAGAGATCATCAGCAATGCGGTCAGCCGCTCTGGTCCCGTCATTGAGATGTTCGAGATTGAAAAGAGTCGCGAGAAGAGACTGGTCATTGCCTACCGGCAAGGCTCGGCCATGGGGCTTTTCAGTGCTCTCTCTGACCTGTATCACTACTACCGCTTGACCAGTTCACGAAAGTATTTGGAACATTTCTCCAACGGGATCACGGTGATTTCGCTCTATCTTCGTCCGTTGCCCAATCAGGAGATAGCTGCCAAGTTTCCCCCGATCGAGGCGGCGATTCACCAGATTATCAAGGAGGTCTCCCTTTTGTATTGCATCCCTCAGAACAGATTCCAGCATCATTTTGCAGTTGGTCGGCTCAGCTTGCAAGAGACGATTTATGCCCACTGCGCGTGGGTGTTCGTTCAGCAATTTTTGAATCGCCTGGGCTCTGAGTACACGTCGTTAACCGATCTCTTGGATTCTAGCAACAGCGTTCACGCGGAGTTGTTGGCCAAGATTAAGAAGCGTCTACGTACCGAGACCTTTACCTCGGATTATATTTCTGAGATCGTCAACAAGTATCCGGAACTCATCCACAAGCTATACCTCGACTTTGCCAACACCCACTATGTGCAGACCCGTGGACCAGCTGAGGATGATTTCCTTCCTACGCTAAGTTATTTGCGGCTGCAGGTTGACGAGGTCCTTGACGGCCCCAAGCTGAAGCAGCTCATCTCAAGCACAGCTGCCAACGAACATGATGAAATGGTCATGAGCGCTTTCCGAGTGTTTAATGCCTCTATTCTCAGGACAAACTTCTTCACCCCAACCAAGGTGGCCCTCAGCTTCCGGCTCAACCCTCATTTTCTCCCGGAGCACGAGTACCCCCAACCTCTATATGGCATGTTCCTGGTCATTAGCTCCGAGTTCCGCGGGTTCCACCTCCGGTTCCGTGATATTGCGCGGGGAGGTATTCGTATCGTCAAGAGCCGGAACAAGGAAGCCTACAGCATCAATGCCCGCTCTCTGTTCGATGAGAACTACAACCTGGCCAATACTCAGCAACGCAAGAACAAGGACATTCCCGAAGGTGGTGCCAAGGGCGTAATCCTGCTCGACGTGAATCATCAGGACAAAGCCCGTGTCGCTTTTGAAAAGTATATTGACAGTATCCTTGATCTCTTGCTGCCACCAGTCAGTCCTGGCATTAAGGACCCTATTGTTGATCTGTATGGCAAAGACGAGATCTTATTTATGGGCCCAGATGAGAACACGGCTGAGCTGGTCGACTGGGCCACAGAGCATGCCCGGAATCGTGGTGCCCCATGGTGGAAGTCTTTCTTCACGGGGAAGAGCCCGAGACTGGGCGGCATCCCTCATGACACCTACGGAATGACGACGTTGTCCGTGCGACAGTATGTTCTTGGAATCTATCGCAAGTTGAAGATCGATCCCAGCACCATTCGCAAGCTACAAACCGGTGGCCCCGATGGTGATCTAGGCTCCAACGAGATTCTCCTCGCCAATGAAAAGTACACCGCCATCGTGGACGGCTCTGGTGTGATTGTTGATCCCCAAGGTCTCAACCAGGAAGAGCTTGTCCGACTGGCCAAGAATCGGGTCACGATTTCGGAGTTCGACCTGTCCAAGCTTTCGCCCCAGGGTTACCGAGTCTTAGTGGACGAGAGTAACGTGAGATTGCCTAGCGGCGAGCTCGTCCACAATGGAATGATCTTCCGCAACCTTTTTCATCTGCGCAATGATCAGCCGTATGACACCTTTGTGCCTTGCGGTGGTCGCCCTGAATCAATTGACCTGTCCACCGTGGGCAAGCTGATCAACGATGGCAAAGCCACCATTCCCTACATTGTCGAAGGTGCCAATCTGTTCATCACACAAGACGCCAAGCTCCGCTTGGAGCGTGCCGGCTGCATCCTGTTCAAGGACGCGTCCGCCAACAAGGGTGGTGTGACCTCGTCTTCCCTGGAAGTTCTGGCTTCGTTGTCCTTCGATGATGCCGAGTTCGTGGAGAACATGTGCATTCGTGAGGACGGCACGGTGCCTACTTTCTACAGCGAATATGTCAAGCAGGTTCAAGAAGTGATCAAGCAGAACGCCGCCCTCGAATTTGAGGCTATTTGGCGCGAGCATGAGCAAACTGGTGTGCTCCGTAGTGTGCTCAGCGATCAGCTTAGTATCGCGATCACCAAGCTTGATGAAGAGCTTCAAAACACCGAGTTGTGGGATAACGTCGAGCTCCGTCGCTCGGTTCTCCACGATGCTCTCCCTAAGCTGCTTCTGAACAAGATCGGCCTGGACACTATCCTTCGGCGTGTACCGGAGAATTATCTGCGGGCTATTTTCGGTAGCTACCTTGCCAGTCGGTTTGTTTACGAGTATGGTAGCAGCCCAAGCCAATTCTCTTTCTTCGATTTGTGAGTGCCCTGTTTTTGACGCTGCCGTGACTTGGCTAACTTGATTGACAGCATGACCAAGCGACTTGCGCAGATTTCCCAGGCGTAAACGTGATTTTTAGACGAATATACATGAGTCTTCCTTGATTCCTCAAAGAGTGCGATGATATGCATCTTCCGGGTTATGCCTGCTGCACATATGCAGTTTGTTATGGATATATTAATTATGAGTGGAAGTCAGCTGTTTTGTGGAATACAGAAAAGCTGTTACGAGCCTAGCCTAATAAAGTGTTTTATTCAACTTCAGGACCTTTGGTCTCTTCCGTTTTTCCATGGATTGATTAATTTCGGTTGTCTTGCCGTAGCATGGGCAGCTTTGAAATTATGTATGGTATGCAAATTATGACCAAGAGCAAGAGAGATCTTGAGATTGATTATTCATTCGGTGTCGCTCAATCGTGTTGCAATGCCCCTTTCTGCCAGTCTTACGAGTCCGTACATGTGACACATCTGCGTGGCACAATGACTGTATATCAAGCAATAGACGCACGGAAGCTCACTCCGGCAGCCATCAATGAACCGCTAAACCGCTCAATCGCATTGTACGCACAAAACCGCTCGCAGAAAGAACTCGCTCTATTGACGTTTAAATGTCGATCTCCTTCATTTCGATGTTGAACTGTGGGCCCTCGTCATGCTCGATGCGTTCGATCTGCTCTAGCTGCGCCCACAGCTCGGGATATTTGGCTCGGGCCCACTTCTCGACCTCACCTTTCCAGTGTTGGTAAGGAATCACGTTGTAGAATTGGCCGATCCTAAAGGGCACGTTAGTCAAACCACGCGGACATAACGACAAGTAAAGCAGCAGACGAGGAATGTATGAGTGTCTAGGGCAGGGGGGGGGGTTCGTTGAACTAACGAGTTGCGGGTCGGCTTGAGGCCAGTCTCGGCCTCCATCTTCTCCAGAGCCTCGGTGGCGAGGTCAAATTCGCAGTGGGCGGCCAGAGCTTTGACATACGCCATGTACAGTTGGCGGTTGCGCTCGATGCCCAGCAACTTGACCTTGTCCATCATCTTGAGGGCTTCCTCAACACCGTTGTTGTGCCTGGCGCATGTCTCGAAAAAGATAGGGATGGTCTTATGGGACGGACCCTCGTCCGACTCCAGGATGCTTCGGAAGACTTTCATTGCCTGCTCCGGCATGTCGCAGGAGGCGTAGGCGAGCATGAGCCCGTCGAGAACGCGCGTGGTTAGGTCGACTTCGACGTCGAGTTTGAGCATGTTGTGCACGAGTTGGAGGTGCTTTGCGGATTGGGTGCGAGCGATGCCGACGAAGCAGCGAGCGTATGTGTCAGGCTTGGGCCGTCGGGCAAAGTCCTCGGCCTGTCGCATGTGGCCGAAAACGAGGTAGGCGAGGTCGCTGCGGTGGCGTTTAAAGAAAGAGGTCATAATATCGGTGCGCGAGCGGACGCCGGTTTCCGGGAAGGCGAGCAGCAGCAGATTATACGTCTCCCAGGCATCGGAGTCCTTTTGCTCGAGGTCCAAGATGAACCCGGTCAGCGAGTTGCGAATCGTCGCCCGTTCTTCCGTGTCATACAGCCCAAGGCGTGGCCGGAGCAGTGCCGAAACGCCCTCCCAGTCGAGTCGGTAGAGGAGCATGCATGTGATCGCTGCCACGGTCCCTGCCTCTAGCCGTACGTTGTTCTCAAACAACGGGTCCAGGAAGGCCGAGATGCGGTCGAATATCGCATCGTCCTGGCCTGATCGGCAGAGAAGTTTGATTAACTTGTTCATTAGTGGCATGTTCGCGGTCGTCATGGCTTCCGGATCCTGCAAATCGTCCATGGAGCGCAATGCCCTCCCAGTATCACCTGCTAGGATGTAGGATTCCAGTTGCAAAAGCTGCGTTCTCGTGTTGGGTTCTAGAGCCCAGTGAGAGGCTAACGCAGCAAATTTGACAGCTAGAGCAGGATCTTGTATCGCGTTTGCGTACTCTATCAGATCATTCACGCATGAGATAGTCAGAGCCTTCCTAATATTCTCGTCGCCCGCCATCATAGTATTGGCCTTCTCTGAGACGGCAGTTGCACTCTGCTTTTGCACTCCTTCCCAGAAGAGGGTGATGCCCAGAGTCTTGCAGACCGGCATGTTGGAAAGTGACTCAAACACCGATGCTGCCCACGCGGTATCGGAGTTCAACGTCGCATATTTGATAACGGCCTCTCTCACTGCCACTGTGGGCGTCTGCCCGTTCGAAAGAGGACATTCATAGATTGTTTTTGTCGCGGTAAACAAGTCCTCTTCGATAAGAAGCTTAACCAGGTCTTCATGAGATCTGTGGTCGAACTCGACGTCGAATTTCTCAAGATTCTCGGCCGTCCGTTCTAAACGGCGCTTCTCACCTACCATAGCAAATCCCTTCATAACTACATGCCAAGGAGTCGGGCGAGCCATCTTCAGCCTAAACCAGAACCGCTCTAGAACGTCGCATGCTTCATCCGGATGGCCATTCAAAGCCTGTATGTTGATATATGCAATGAAAGCCGACCGACTGATATGTTTCATATTGGGTGACGGATCACGGCACAATTCCGAAAAGGCAGCGCGAGCCAATTTTCGCACGATCGGTTGTGATTCAGGTAAACATTTGGCCTGTGATAGGATGAAGAGCATATTTTCGAGGGCCTCAGTCGACAACGTTTTCTGCCATTCCTCGGGGTTCAACTCTTCCGCATGAGTTCGCATGTAATGCCAGGTGACGGAGAGCAGGGTGGCATGGAAGTGCGTGATGACGCTGGGGTATGCAGCGCGTTGCCCCAAAAAGTCGTTCAAGGCATTGGCTAGAATTTCAAAGGTAGGCCCTCTGCTTTTGTCGGCCATTGACCTCATGAGGTCTCTCATAGGCTTTAGGCCAACCTCGGAGGGCAGAGTTGATGACTGCGGGCTAGTCGTTGGGACCACATTGTACGCGAAGAGCCCGCGTCGCTGGCCATGGTAGTTGGTCAAAAGATCGAGCTTGCGAGGCCTATGGTTCCGGACCGTATGCAGTGAGCGATGGAGGCAGCGCGAGAATGAAAGCGGTTCGTTGTTCAAAATTGCCCGAAAAACTCGCCGGGTGAGGTGGGATTGCATTTTGGCGTGGCGGTGCGACGTAGAGCACCTACTAATCAGCAAGAGGGGAGTGAAGGTAGAGATAAGAGCTTGCCAAGCTATTCTGGACCATGGCTTGGAGCAAATAAGTCCGGAATTTGAGGCTGTTGAACAGCTTAAGTTATCGGGATAGATGGATGGCAATGCAAAAGACGCGAAGGAGGAGGGCGGAAGGTCCGATTATTCTCTCGGAGGCGGCTCTTGGCGGTCCTCCCGGAAAGGCGAAAATCGATTTCACCTTCACCTTCACCCTCATTCTCTCCGGTTTGAGACGCAAGCCACAGACTCCAAGTTGCCTTGCCTGTTTACCAATAATGGCCCTCCACCTGTTCTCCTGGTCGCCGCTGCGCACCATCGGCTCAACTTCCAGTGCTACGTCCGCTCGTCGCTGGAACTGGACCGCTGCTTCAAGTGCTGCCGCAACCACTGCGCATGCTTCGATTCTAAATGACCACAACTGTATGTCACCTTACTGCATGATGTTTCTCTCGATTCTGCGTCAGCCTGTAGCTCCCTTCATGCTTGTATCCAGCGGATGTCATCGCTGACTGTCCTTTGTCGCATTGTAGCTTCACTGTCAGCCCGTCGCCGAGCCCGTCGGTTCATCGAACAGCAGAAGGCCGTTAACGAAAGCCGTCCTTTGGAGAAATTTCAGACCCGTGAATGGAAGGCCGGTGATATCTATGCACCTCACGATCTCAGTCCTGCGCAGATGAGAAGGTGGAAAGTGCGCCACTCGCCGTCCACAGATGTCTTCGACTCTCTGAACTTGAATCCCTTAACTATGTACAAGGTATGTGAGACACGGAGTCAACGGTGAGGTCGTGCAGGCATTCTAGAAAATCTTGCTAAGAAAGATTTGCGTCTGACAGAACTTCTCGATCATGTCCGAATACATGACTCCCATGGGCCGGATCAAGCACCGCAATGAGACCGGTCTGCGCCCAGTCAATCAACGGAAAATGGCCAAGGCTATCCGCAGAGCAGTCGGGCTTGGGCTGATGCCCAGTGTTCACCGGCACCCGGAAATTCTGGCCGCTCAGATTCAGTCACGTTTGGAGGGAGGCAGCACGTATTGAGAGATGTACTTCTAGTTATCGCATCGATGGTGTCGGTGGCTGGGCTTGGCTTGTTCTTTTTATTCCCTCTTGGGCATTGTTTCATGTTGTCAGTTGGCTTGTTATAAGATGATTATGGAATTTCGGGCGGTGACCATGTACAGTACTATACTATCTCTCTATCTACTAGGCCTTGACGTGAGGCAATTGGTAGCGCATAACAATCAGTAACATGCCTTTTCACAAAGCAGCTACAGGTAAGGTAGACATCATGGAATCGCAAAGCATAGGGTGGAGGAAGCGAACAGCGAGCGGCACGTAACTTCACTTATTGGTACTTATTGTATGGATTGGATTGTATCTCCGGCCCACTCAAACACCCAAATACGTACTACGTCAACAATACTAGGTAAACATTCCCCGCCCACTGCCCACTCCCCCCCCTCTCCTCGTTCCATCTTTCTCCTACCTTCTCCCCCCTCTCTCCATCTGTGCTGCCCTTTGAATTTAGAACCTCCCTTCTTCTACCACCTAGTCACTGATATTGTCTGCTGGATCAGCCATGTCAATCACTAATGGTCTGCCCTAACTCGATCATGTTGGCTATGCTGCCGTGCCCCTCGGCTGACTATAACTTAATAGAATCGATCTGGGCTGCGAACCCTACCACCACGAGGGGCCAGCCCACCCAGCTCTCGTCGGACGCCAAGGGTGAACGACTTGCATATGCGGTATGTTCTAATCAGACATTGGCGATAGGGACGATGTGCGGGCGCTGACGAATGCTTTGTTGGTATGCTGCACAGGCCAACAAGTCCATCTTTTTGCGCTCCATCGACAACCCCGCGATCGCCAGGCAGTACACAGAACACAAGGCCCAGACAACAGTCGCCCGTTTCTCCCCTTCCGGCTTCTATGTGGCAAGTGGTGATGCGACCGGTATTGTGCGTGTTTGGGACTGCATCGGAGACGGCCTCACCAAGGGTGAATACAGCATTGTGAACGGCCGCATTAACGACCTTGCCTGGGACGGCGACTCCCAGCGCATCATTGCGGTTGGTGACGGCAAGCAGCGATATGGGCACTGTATCACCTGGGACAGTGGTAACACGGTCGGCGAGATCTACGGACACACACAACAAATCAACTCCGTCTCTATCAGGCAACAGAGACCGCTGCGAGCGGCGGCGGCCGGTGACGATAAAAACCTCGTTTTCTACCACGGCGCGCCATTCAAGTTCAACTCAGGTATCCGAGACAAGCACACCAATTATATTTATGGTGTTGGCTTCAGCCCCGACGGCTCGACCCTTGTCAGTGTCGGTGCTGACCGGAAGATCTGGCTCTACGATGGCAAGACTGGCGAGCCGAGAGGTCAAATTGGAGAAGGAGAGCACAAAGGAAGCATCTTCGCTGTCTCGTGGGCTAGAGATTCGCGCAAGTTTGTAACTGCTAGCGCTGACAGGACCGTGAAGATCTGGGATGTGGAAGCGGGTAAGGTTACCCAGAGCTGGGATATTGGAGAAGAAGGAATGTCAAACGTCCGAGATCAGCAAGTTGGGGTGGTGTGGCCTCCGGCCAGAAGTGATAACCTGCTCATCAGCCTCTCGTTGAGCGGGGATCTGAACTACCTGGTGGAAGGCACTCCCCAGCCGCGGCAGGTGATCCAGGGCCATCAGAAGAACATCACGTCCCTGACTCAGTTTCGCTCTGGCAACGACACGGAAACATTATGGTCGGGCAGCTTTGATGGAAGGGTTTGCCATTGGGATGTTCCGACGGGAACTGCGGAAGAGGTGGAAGGAGACGGCCATACAGCCTACATTGCCGGTCTTACTCCGACTCAGGAAGGCGCCGGACGCATCTACAGTGTCGCTTGGGATGACACAATTCGCTCTGTTGATCTTGGTGCTAAGACCTACACCGGTGTTTCGTCCAAGTTGTCTGGCCAACCTAAGGGCATCGCAGCTGCGAAGGACAAGGTTGTAGTAGGGACAACCGAGAGCGTGGAGACCTATCACGATGGGCAGAAGATCGGTGAGTTCAAGCCTCAGTTTGCCGTGACGACAGTTGCAGCCCATAAGAACTTGACTGCGATCGGTGGCGAGGACTCGTCCGTCCAGATCTGCGACATCTCAGCCCAGGGGTTAATCCCCAAGACCGAGTTCAAGGCAACGCGGAACGCAATTTCGGCCTTGTCATTCTCGCTGGACGGATCGCTCCTGGCGGTTGGAGATTCCCGGGGCCGAGTGCTGGTCTACAAGGCTGCCGATGGCCAACTAGTCACCGACCGTTGGACGGCGCACACCTCCCGAGTCACCTCCATCGCGTGGAACGAGGACAATACCCATGTTGTTAGTGGAGGCCTCGATACCAACATCTTTGTGTGGAGCTTGACGAAACCGGGAGACTGGGTGCAAGTAACAAATGCCCACAAAGAGGGCGTGAATGGAGTTGCTTGGATTGCAGGCGGATCTAAGATTGCCTCGGCTGGAGCGGATGCAGCGATCAAAGTGTGGAAGGTGGAAGGGTTGGCATGATGATGATGATGATGGATGGGGTCTTTTGTGCGGTTTTTGTTTGAGAGTAATTACTTTTTGTGATTTTGCTTTTCTTTTCGTATGTATAACATACATATATACACATACACTTACACCTACAACCATATATACAGTACATACTCTATACATACATACATACATACATACATACATACATCCATCCATCCATCCATCCATCCATCCATACATATACACCCGTTACTGTACATACAACAAGCTGTCTGTGAGTTGCGTTCTGGATCGACGCCCAGAGCAAGTTAAGTTATTACTTGTACCTATGCTGTAACAGGGCAGTGATTAGTGGGTGTGAACACCCATTGGTCGGCTGACCAGCTAGCTCTCCACCGCCCGCGCCCGGCGTTCTTCAAGCTTCCCCATTCATTGTTCCATCATCCCAATCAGTCTGGTTTGTTCCTTCTTTCCAGTCGGTCTACTGAGTACATACAGTACGAAGAGTGAGGTAGGAAAGTATGGTCCGGGCGCTGGTTCTCTCTTGTCCATAGCCCTGCCAGACCTGCTTCTCCTCCTCTTCCTCACCCCCCACCACCACAACACCGACTGTTTGTCCTCTTCTTTCCCTCTCTTCGTTTCCCCTACCTTGATTTTTTGGTGCCCATTTTGCTTCTTCTTGACGCCAGTACCATGAAGTGATAAGATGTCTCGGTCCGGGGACTTATCAAGCAGCTCCCGTCGCATTTTACGCCCCAAGAAGGTTAGCCAACCATAGTCCGATTAGCCATGATTAGCCATGATTATCTAGATAATCACCTTCTATCCTCCTCCATAACTTATGGTGATTGACCCTTTTCCTTTTCATCATGAACTTAGCTCCGATATGCGACCTTCGTCCTCCCACGAACTGGTCAGCGACTGAAAGGTCTTATTCATCTACGAAATCCGGATTCCGGTTTGCATGGCAACAGCGAAGACGACGAGCGCCGAGCGCTTCTGACCGGCGAGATTGCTGCCCCTCGCAGAGGTCTATCGGCGCGTCTGTGGGGTCATATCACAAGTATTGGCCAGCAAGCGCATGAGTTTCTCTCGTCAGAACTGGGGATTGGCGTCTTGAAGTGTAGTCTAGCTTATTTGCTTGGCTCCCTTGCAACCTTCGTGCCCGCTATATCCTCATTCTTGGGCCATCAAGATGGCAAACATATGGTGGCTACGGTCACTGTGTATTTCCATCCTGCGAGATCGCAGGGGAGCATGTATAAGGCCTTGATCTGTGCCTTTGCCGCTTTTCTTTACGCCGCACTTGTCTCCGTAACCAGCATGTTCGTCTCGATGTTCTTTCAAGACACCTTAAATTTGGTTCTCCTTGGTCACGCCGTTGTTTTAGTCGTGTTCTGTGGAGGTGGCCTGGGCTTCATTGGATGGACGAAGCAGAGATTTGGTGACCCTCTTGTGAATGTCGCATGCTCGTTGGCGTCGCTTTCCACCATCACGGTCTTGACAAAAGAGGGCGCGGTGCAGAGCGGTGATTTGTCATTTGCAAAGATCTCCCAAGTCCTGAAGATGGTGGTCATGGGCGTAACGGCCTCCATGGCAGTGTCTTTCCTGATCTTCCCAATCTCGGCACGAAAGCAACTGCGGTCAAACCTCACTACGGTCACGGAGACTTTGGCAACAATGTTGGCTTTGATCACCGAGAGCTTTCTGAGTGGCTCGGAAGAGGAGCTTCAGACTGCGGAATTTCTCGAGGCCGCCGCACGCCATAAAAAAGCGTACGGTCAGCTGGACAAGCTTGTGCGTGAAGCTAAAATGGAGCATTTCGTTGTAGGCACCGAAAAGGAATACAGACTAGAAAAGACACTGGTCCGCTGGGTCCAGGATATCACACACAATCTAGGCGGTTTGCGCAGTGCTGCTCATTTACAATTCCAGCTGCTCAAGCAAACCCAAGCTACCGAGACTGCACACCAGGGGTCGGACGTCAATTTCGGACTCGGTGCTGGCCCGCTACCCAGTCCCTGGTCATTGCATGAGGATTGTCCCTTTCTGGAACCCATCTACGAGAGGCCAGAAGAAGAGATGTTGGAGGCAACGGGGGGGGACGGGTTCGATTTCAATGCAGAGAATGGTACCAGTCCTGAACTCGAACAAATTCTCCACCCGGCGGACATCTTTGCTATATTTATCAGTCACCTGGGGCCCTCAATGGTAAGCGGTTCTGACAACGATGATACCACCGTAATGCATGCTGATAATAGTCCTTAGAGATCTCTCGCGTTCACTTTGAAGGAGATATTTCGCGATATTCCTTTCAAGCCAGAATCTGACTATCGAGTATCAATTAATAGCAAATACCGCTCGAGTCTCGATAGAGCACTACTATTATATCGAGATTCACGGGAAGAGGCGCTCAAGACCATCTATCGGCAACGAGAAGTCCTCGGGATTCAGACACTGGAAGTTGAGGCTGACCTGGAGGAGGTGTCTGCCAGCTGCGGGCATTTCAGTTTTTCGTTGCTTGAATTTGGAGAACAGCTGAAAGAGCTTCTCGCCATCTTGGATGAGCTACAGCTCGAGAGCGAGGAGAGGCCCGATGGCCGATCATGGAATTGGCTCAAATTCTGGCGCTGGGTCTTCGGCGGAGGTCCAAAGAGGGACATGATGGATGTCACGATGGAGCAGGCTCATCTAGGCGAGCCCAACCTCCTCAAGCCGCCTCGTGGTTCGAGCGGGTCATCCAATGTCACCGCAATCAGTCTTGCAGAACAGAGACTTGGCTATCGTTTGTGGCGTTCCCTTGGGGTTTTCCGCCGGGACGACACCAAGTTTGCGATCAAAGTCGGCACTGGCGCTGCGCTTTATGCCTTGCCTGCATTCATCCCGTCCACTCGACCCGTTTACGGCCATTGGCGAGGCGAATGGGGTCTGCTCTCGTACATGTTGGTCTGTTCTATGACCATCGGAGCCTCGAATACGACGGGATACGCACGGTTCCTCGGTACCTGCTTGGGCGCAGGTTGTGCGATTCTCTCATGGTATGCTACTGACGGAAACGTTTTTGGCCTCGCAATTCTAGGCTTGCTCATGGCTAGTTGGAACTTCTACATCATCATCGTGCGAGGTCAAGGGCCAATGGGCCGATTCATCATGCTAACATATAATCTCTCGGTCCTCTACGCCTATTCACTTGCTCAGAAAGAAGGAAGGAATGATCAAGATGAAGGAGGGGACAGCCCCATCATCACCGAGATTGCCCTGCATCGTGTGGTTGCTGTTCTATCGGGCTGTCTCTGGGGTATTATCATTACGAGGATGATCTGGCCGATCAGTGCACGTGAGAGGCTAAAAGACGGACTGAGTCTGCTCTGGCTTCGCATGAGCTTGATCTGGAAGCGTGGCCCCTTGTCCACCATGGCCAACCCGAAGGAGTCTGCGGGATTCATGAGCGCCCGGGAGAAGTTAGAAGTCGAGCGATTCCTGTCACATCTGGAGTCTTTGCAAGCCTCCGCTCGTTCGGAGTTTGAATTAAGGAGTGCTTTTCCCGATGCTAGCTATGGCAATATTCTTCGTCGGACGCGCAGCATGGTGGGCGCTTTCGTTGCCATCAACCTTGAACTGGTCAAAAACATGACGGCGTCCGAGGGAGAGTTATCTATTCTACGATACACCGTGAAGGAGAGGCAGCAGCTCTCCCATCGTATCAGTCATTTGCTGACAGGTAAAGTCCGATATTGGCAGAGGAGGCATTGAACCACTACTGACACCTAACTCCTCAAACAGTTATGGCCTCTTCAATGAAGCTGGAGTATCCTCTAAGCGATGCTCTGCCGAACGTTGAGCACGCCCGAGATCGGCTCCTGGCGCGTCTTTTTCACTATCGTAAAGACCCTGAAGCATCTCGAATGTCGACCGATGAAGACTACGCTCTGTTGTATGCATACGGTATGTCCTTTGTCCTGCAGAAATCACCCTCAACCATGGCTAAATTTGAACTTAGTGCTGGTGGTGGGACAGTTGTCCGGAGAAATTGAAGCCATTCTTGGGGAAGTTGGTCGTCTTTTCGGAGTTCTGGATGAGGATGCAGTGAAGTTGTATGCTTAGACATTCGGGGGGGGGGGGGTAAGGAACAAGCGCCCGCATTGTAGAAAAGAATAGCTTCGAAAAGTGAAGTCCACGTAGAGGATCAATGTAAATGAGAAAAAAAAAAGGAAATCGTTTTCTAATTTTTCAGTTGTGTTGCGGTTCTGCAACTGCGACATTTGGTGGGGGATAGTAAATTGGATCAATCGTTTGCGGATGGATTGTCGGAAAGTCCAACAACTTCCCTTCTCCGTCGTCGCTCTCACTTACTCACTCTCTCCATCCCTCCCTCTCCCCCGCTGTCCATTTCCCCATCAACGCGTGTCTTGGCCTGCTCTTGCCCGACAATCTCTTACATGCTTTCGTCTTATCTCATCCCCTAGAGCTCAGTCCGCATCTTGATCAAGATTAAATGGGATGAGTTCCGCCTCTTCATGAAGGCCTAGCTCCCCCCTCCCACCCTCTCCCCCGGCTTCTCGCAGCCCCCGTGCCCCGTCGCGCTTCCGCGAGCACCGCAGTCATGCAGATCGACCCGGCTGCTCTGAGTCGGCCAGACTCGGCAGCGACCACAATTACCTCGTCCAAAGGTTCTGCGACCAGTGCTCCAGCACTGCAGAAGTCGACTAAGGCGCTCATCGCCGTTCCGCGACTGGACCTTGAACCTGTCTACACGGAGCTCAAAGCCGCCATCGGCGACCACTGGGCCGAGTACCAAGAGGCTACCACTCTTTTCCTCCTTGGTAAGTTCGACATGATAAAATGGACCCCAACACTGAACAAATATGGCCTCTGGCTTTTTGCAACCACATTCCCCGGTGCCGTCTCGTACGGTCGTATCTATATGACCCCACATCTCCGCTTGGCCTTCATCCAGATCGCGAGACTGACGTCTTTATTCGCTGAGCAGGACAACTAAATCAAAGTGAACTGTCATCGCGCGTCGATCATATAATATGCGCCGACCAAAAAACCGAGCACCTCCACAATAACTTTATCTGCGCGATTATCGGAAACTTGACCCGAGATCTCCCCGACCATGGAGTCGCTAGTTGGGTATCCGCAAATGACAAGCCCTCAGTGGTGTCGAAACCGACTTCGGGGGACGCTGCCGAACAGAGACTCAAAACAGAGGTCATGCAGCTGCCTCCGCGGGACCGGCGCAGACTTAAGGCTATACCCGAGG
This sequence comes from Aspergillus aculeatus ATCC 16872, assembly GCF_001890905.1. NCBI lineage: Eukaryota > Fungi > Ascomycota > Eurotiomycetes > Eurotiales > Aspergillaceae > Aspergillus > Aspergillus aculeatus. The sequence goes on from NW_017962983.1 coordinate 1,576,545, forward strand.
TAGGCAGCCCATTACTCGATATGTGGCTGGTCACGCCATCTAAATGTTATTGTACAAGTCTAACATGATGTGATGTTCCACTGGCTCAGCGTGATCCTAACGATATCTCGTCCAATGATCTGGTCGAATACCACCTGGCGAAGCAGATTAAATTGCCGAGCCAGGTACCTGCCAGCGCCGGGGGGTTAAACAAGACAAGTAGGTCTCATGCTTTACAAATGACTCTATTTTTGGTTTGTGATGAGAAGCTTACTTGTCTGATTTACGATAGATTGGGAGCTGGAAATTCGAAAACGCTATGCGCAACCCCTAGCATCTGAGACCGGCGAGTTTCCAGATGCCGAATCAATTCATGCACGCATGGTTCCTATATGCTACGAAGAGTCTATAGTCAGTGGCGCAAGCTTACCCTGTGCGGAGTATATGGCCATTGCAACAGAAACATTCGTCAAGGAAGTCTTGTCAGTGGTTTTCTCGCGAACCAGGTCTAACGGCCCTTCGGGAACCATCAATGGCATGATGATGCGCAAGTATCGACAACAACTAGAGCGAGAAGAATTGGCTTTCACGAGAGGCGAAATTGTCAAAGATAGTGCAACCGGGTTATTGCCTATTGAAGCTAAGGAGGCAAGTGTCCGAAAGCCACTGGGGGTTCGGGACCTGCGGCTAGCACTAGAGCTCGGCAGCGGTGTTCTCAGCCATATGCCCCTGCTTGTGGACCAGATTATGGGCGGCTATTTCGAAGATGAACACGAGGCAGAAAGACATGGTTCAATTGACGACGTTGTAGAGATCACGAATGACGACTCTGGACAGGATTTCTTCTCCGATGAGATGGACATTGACGACATCGACTCCGATTGGGAGGGAGGCACAACGGCTGATAGGGAGCACTTGGGTACTTTGTTGGATGAGTGTCTATCCATGGCCGCGTGAACGATCCTCCCTTTCGCTCCTCCTTTCTCTTCCCCTCTACCCCAGTTTCTCTCCGTGCATATGCTGCGTCAACCGCTGACCCATTCTCTACTTCCTGTCTCTTTTATTTTTCTGCTTTCACAGCCTTAAGCCGCTTGATATCCGTTGCTTTCAATGCGTTGCGCCTTTGTGCCTTTTTTTCACGTGATACACATACATTCATACACATTTCGATCTGGATTTACCAAAGATTGGGTTCGGCATCTTGGATCTGGCGGAGCGTCAAGGCGTCTTGGGAGTCTTTAAGGATTGCCGCTATGGCGCGCGACCCTGTCATTTCTGCATTTGGCATGGAGTTCGGAGATGCTTCTGTTTTGTTTTTGTCTATATTGAACCCTGTTTCCCCGCTTCTTTATCATATTGCTTCTTTCTCTCTTGCTTTTTTGCCTGCGATCACTATTCGGGCAGTTAGTCATGTTCAATGTGACAAATCATCTTTTTTTTTTTGGCTGAGAAGCCAATGCAGTCAACTCGAATCCCCTACTGTGCCAATTTATAACAGCTTCAGTCTCGCGAGGGGAGCATCAAACGTCCCTACCGATTACGGCCCACTTAAGAGGCGACTGTGACCGTTTTGGGGACATCCAGAGCTTGCCCGCTACGATCATCCGAGCTGCTCTATGACCCCACTATTGGTCAATTCTGGGATAAATGAAGACAGGAACTGGACATTCTATGCATGGCTGTGAGCCTGTGGATGCAAGGGATTACCCTGCGGACCTGGCAATGTTGTTCTTGTTTTGTCTATGTACTGTACATTATCTGCTGGGACGGCCTGATTGTAGGTCATTCCGGGACCGCTTAAATAACGATGACTCATGATGTTCAAGATATTTCAAGCCAGCTGCGATCGAGTACCCTGCTGACCATACGAGCGTGTTAGACTGATGAGGCTTGTGGCCGTGATGCGTTTCCCACGCCAATCTCGGGCGTTCATTGGTAGGCTTGTGACTAGAACCGAACTTGAGTTGGGGTGAAAGGGCTGCTCAAGCGCCGAAGACCGTTCATTGAGTGAGACGGTCGGCAACCATTTTAAGAATTTCCTCTGTTGACTTGCGCGCATTGGACGGGTCTTTGGATACCGACTGCCAGACTTCGCCGTGCTTCGGTTCGGTCATGCTACATTTAGCCACGACATCTGCTCGTTTCTCCTGCACGCCGATTTCGAGTCAGTCTCTGAAATACTCAAAAGAACCAGGGGAAAAAAAGAGGGGGGGTTTATCGTACCTCTGTACCGTGCTGCAACAGGAACTTATAATACCAAGCCCACCCGTCGCCCAAGTCACTGTCGGTGACAATGGCCTTTTCAAACCAGGTCATTGCCTTCTCCAGTCGACGCTCCCCCCAAAAGATGCGAGCCACCGTGATGAACAGAATCGGGTCGTTATCGGCCTTCTTAATAGCCTCCAAGCTGCGGGCCTTTCTCTGCGAGCGAGGCTCGAGGTGCCAAATGCTTTCGCTCCATAGCAGACCAGATGTGGGGACCTCTTGCAAGGCTTTGGCCATCAAGACCTTGGCCTGGGCGATGTTGTTGGCACGTCGTTCCACACGAACACTCTCTGTCCACAATTCCGGGCTCTTGGGTACTGCAAGGCGGGCGCGGTCTAGAACCGAGCGAGCTTTGACGACCGCCCCGGCCCTTTCTTCCAGCCGTGAGGCCAACAGCCAGAGCGGTACCGACTTGGGGCACGCTCTGGTACCGGTTCCATAAGCCTCCCTCGCCTGAGGATACTTGTTCTGGCCTTCGTAAATCTGGCCTTTCATCATCCATAACTTGTCGGCTTTAGGGTAGAGTTGAAGACCTTGGTTGACGAGGTCAAGCGCCTCGTCAACGTTGCCCAGTTGCCGCTCAAATGCGACACTCTTGACCCATACACGATCCGTTCCTGCTTCACGGCGGGCCGTGGAAAGAAGCTCTCTGGCCTGGGCTGTTTGGTCGGCATCCGCCTCCAATCTGACGGCAGCCAGCCAGATATCTTCGTTGTTCGGGTTCTGATTAAAAGCACGGCCGAGCACTCGTCGGGCATCGTCGATTTCTCCAGATTGCCATTTCTCTTTAGCAAGCTGTAACCACAGCTCCTCGCTCTGAGGACAGGCTTCCACGGCCTTTGTAAGCACCTGCCATAGTGCCTCTTTGCTACCATGGTTGCGCTCGAGGTCAGCTGCCGCCAGCCAGATAGTTCGGCGATTGACGAAAACACGGAGTGCATAGGCATAGATAGCCCTTGCTGTTTCGTACTTGCCGCGGGCAATACTAGCCTTGGCATCCTCCATCCAGATGTCCTTACGGTCGTCATCCTCGTCGAGACCCCATCCGAGAGTCTCGCGGATAATAGCACCGCAAGTGAGGATGGCACCCTCCTCCTCACATTTCTCGGCCTCGGCGATCCATTCCTCCCTCTTAAGCATCGCGTTCTCTCTTGCCAAGCTCTGTACAGCCCTCTTCATAACGTTAACCTTCTCGGATGTACCCATTTGTTCCTGCAACCTCGCGGCTGCGATCCACACTTCGTGGCTGGTAGGGACGGCTTTTCGAGCAGCATTAAGAACCTTCTGCGCATTTTCTGGGGTCTCGAGGCGCGCCAGAGCAAGCCAGAGCTCCACTGACAGAGGTATGATTTCAACCGCTTTTGCGAGAAGAAGACGTGCATCTGCTGGGTCTTCCTCCAGGTTGACGGCCTCTTTCCAAATGACAACGGACTGAGGAATGTGAAGAATAGCTTGTCTGAGCACATTCTTTTTGGCCCGGGGCTCGGTTTCCAGTCTCATCGCCTCAATCCATAGTCTTGTTGAGCGGTCGTTGTTCTTGATCGCGTTTGCAGCTATAACCTTGGCATTATGTCCTTCGTTGAGTCGGATGTTCTCCAGCCAGGCGTCTTCACTTTTCGGGCATAATTCGCAGCCCTTGGCGATGACATTCCGGGCCGTCACAACTCTACCGGCAAGTTCTTCCAGACGAGCCAGAGCGATCCACCCGGGAGCATGCTTGGGGTTCGTCTTCGTTACTGATTCTAAAAGAACGCGAACCCGCTTAATATCGCCGATTTCCACCTCGCCCGCCTTGAGCTCCGACTGGGTGAGGCTTGTAAGATAGCCCTTAGGGTCGATGTTGGTGGCGCTTCCCGAGGCCGAGTCGCCCGATGAGCCCATTGCAGCTTGATCCAGTCTGACCTGTAGCACCTTGTCACGCGCGGCACTTATATTGGCAAAATTTGTTATCGTTCCATCCGCACTCTCTGCTCCCGCGGCGGCACTGGTCTGCGCACCGTCGTCTGCCACGGTTGTTTCGAATTGCGTAGAATCCCTTGCACTGGCGATCACACTGTCCGGAACCGCATAGAACCGTTGGCGAAGGTTCTGCTTCGCGCGTCTGTTCTTGCCCGTAAGATCTCCCACCTCCGGTAGGTTCGCCCACTCGTCTTCGGAGACGGAGGCTAGCGATCGTTTTAGGTCGGCAAATTGCTGCTGAATCTTGGGGTTCTTGCGTTCGTAGTCCTCTCGCTCTTGCCGCTCTCGGGCTTCTCTGGTAGGAGCCAGATTCCATGTCAGTAGTCCATCCTGACACGAGGTCGCCGGGGAACCGATAAACACCGCGGAGGGAGTGCAGTCAACTAACCTTCGCATCTTGCGTCTTTTGTCCATCTTCTCATCTACCTCCCGGTAGATCCGGTCGGCTTCATCATCCTCCTGATCGAACTGTCCGTAGGCAAACAAGCCCACTTCGTTGTCCGGATCCTGGAACCGCTCATCCTCCTCCTCGTCTTCGGCTTTGTCGTCCTTGCCGCCCTTATCTCGCCCGGCTCCATAGGCAGTCGGGGGCGCGGCTCCTAGTTGTTGCGCTCGTTTCGCGAGCGCTGCCTGGATCTGTTCCGGCGTGGGCCCTTCACGCGCAGGTCCTAGATCTGAACGGGTGGTGAAACCGGTCGCACCGCGACCAAGACCCGCAACGTAGTTCTCGGGGGCGGCCTGGCTCAGGAAGTCTTTCCGCCCAGAGGCCATACTGACCGAGACACACGTCACAGAGGATGAAGTAAAGCTGAAAGACCGCAGCGAGGCCTGATGGAAGACGGGGTGGTGGCAAGCGACGTAGGCGGTGGATATCGATCGATGCTTTGCGACGGGCCATCGGGGAGACAGTCGCATTTAGATTATTCCGGCCCCGGTAATCTTATCAGGAACCTTGAAGTCTCCGCAATGCCTTTGATTTTTTTGCCTTATTCACACCGGAGTGGAGCACAGCACCGAGGGTGTCACAAGGTCTCTCTTGAAGACCTCTTTTTTACATTGCATACCTATATTACAGCAAGGCCGACCGTGGTAATTGCTGCATCTGATCACCGTCATGCCTAAGGTCAAACAACCGAAGCGCAACAGCGCCTCCAAAGCCAACCCATATGCAGACGCTGCAGCCAAAACTAAAGCAGCCAACAGCATTTTCAAAATGAACACAGACCTTGGTCAACATATCCTGAAGAACCCCGGCGTCGCCCAACGAATTGTTGAGAAAGCTGAGCTGAAACAAAGTGACGTGAGTACAGCCTTCGCTATGTACAATTCGCAGTTCTCGGGCACATCTAAAGTCTGATATACCTCGACTCACAGGTCGTGCTGGAAATCGGTCCTGGTACAGGTAACTTGACCGTAAAAATCCTCGAGAAAGCAAAGAAAGTCATCGCCGTTGAGCTGGACCCTCGAATGGCTGCTGAGGTCACAAAACGTGTCCAGGGGACGCCCGCCCAGAATCGCTTGGATGTTATACTCGGAGACGTAATGAAGACGGATCTTCCGTACTTCGACGTCTGCATTAGCAACACTCCCTATCAGGTGCGCTTTCATATCTAAGTCTTTTTCTCATCCAGTCCCTAACCTGCTTGCGACCAGATCTCTTCCCCACTCACATTCAAGCTTCTCGCTACCTCACCAGCTCCTCGAGTCTGCATCCTAATGTTTCAACGAGAGTTTGCGCTGAGACTCTTCGCCAAACCGGGCGATAAACTCTACAGTCGACTCTCGGTCAATGCCCAGATGTGGGCCAAGATCGATCACATCATGAAGGTTGGAAAGAACAACTTCAAACCACCTCCGCTGGTCGAATCCAGTGTAGTCCGCTTAGTCCCCAAAAATCCCAGGCCGCAAATCAATTATGACGAATGGGACGGACTTCTAAGAATCCTTTTCGTTCGAAAAAACAAAACAATCCGATCAAGCTTCCTGGGGAAATCCACTGTTATGGACATGCTGGAAGCTAATTATCGGACATGGTGCGCGCAAAATGACATTCCGGTGGAGGATGGACCAGCGGGTGAGACTGGAGCAGACGCAATGGACACAGGCAATATGGAAGATGAGGAAGATGAGGACGAGGCTGAAGAAGTCATGGATGTGGATGATGAAGATGACGTGCCGGACTTTTTCAAGGAACAGGAAAATGCCCGGATACAAGAGGCGCTAAAAGGTCGGCCAAGCCGAAAGAAGAGAGGAAAAGTGGGAGAGCTGGTTCGGGAAAAAGTTCGGCAGGTATTGGAAGAAGAAACGGGCCTCGCTGATAAACGTGCCAGGATGTGTGATGAGAATGATTTTCTGAAGCTGTTGTGGGCGTTCAACCAGAAAGGCTTCCATTTCACCTGAACATACTGCTGACGAGAAGGAGCGCGTATCGGGCCTTGGGATCTTCTGGTGTATACGAAAACAAGATCTCCCTAATGATTCACGACAGTCGTCATTGAAAGCCATTCTCAGGCGACCGATCTCCAGCCGGGCGAAGATGGGCACGAGAGTCCTGAAAAAGACTTTGCCATATGTAGGCTTCACTTAGCAAAAGTTCAATATCCTTCTCAGTCCAGCCTTTCGTCGGTAGGGCTTGCAGGAACATCATAATCTCCTAATTCTAGTTAGCTTGTTCTGAGCTGGTACAGCTCTTCCCATCAGAAACGCACCTGAAAGTCCATTTTCACCAGTTGATCTGTCCACTTCACCAGAAACGCCGCACACACGTAGAGGTGGAAGCGTGAGAAGCCCTGCTCTTCAGCCTATGTGCAGATTATCAGTAAGGACGTCAGGATTATGATCTCTTTGGAAGTAGACATGCAGTACCATATATGTATCCCACATCCTTATGGTATTTTGGACGCTCATTTCTCGCATGAGGAGGCAGTTCATCCATCGAAAACTGAATTGCATGAATTCCACACCCTCTTGCTCTAAATGCTTAGCCAGCGTAGAGTCTATGCGCATGGTCAAATCACGCAGTGCTCTGACTTGCCTGTGAATCCCAGGTTGAGCATAGATGTAATTGTCCTGAATTCCGTCCAGGAGTTTGGTAAGACACCAGAAGGAGTCCGCCTCCACCGCATCCAGCACCCTCCGAGGTAATTGACCTGGATCCATGCCTTCCTCGACGTTAAGATCGGTGACGTAAAGTCCAAGAAATACTTGCCAGAAAGGAGTCACAAGGTCATTGATGCCTTGGACATAGCCGCTGGCAGGATGACGTATAGCCCAGACGTAGAGTATCTTCTCTAAAGAGCGTTGAGTAGCCTCGTAGCTGTAGAGCTGGATGTGGGGGCTGGTGCGAGGAACATCTATACTAATCTGATGCCAAACCGCTTCATCTAACCCTCTACCTCGCCCTGTGACGGACGAAGACGGGTTTCCGGAGGTTGAAGGACCTCGCTCAAAAGCTTGTCGAACCCCGTCCAAGTATTCCTTGCGCTTCCTTTCAAGGGTCGAAATGCGCCGTTCACTGTTTGTCGGCAAGTACCCTAGTAGTAATTGCCAAGTCATTGCTCGCACTTCTTCTGGGACCCCTGACCACGCGAGGTTCCTGAGTTCCGCAAGAGGAACAGTGCTCGTCTGCAGCAGACGCTTGAATTTGTTGATCCTTGAGATGCGACTCGAATATAGGTCCATTTCTTTAGGCGACGCATTTTTGGGTGGTGGCGCATGATCAATAAGATTAAGAGCGTGCGCAGGGTCTAGATTTCATTAGCAGATGTGCTTGGACCTGTCTGCGCTTAAGGCTGCAATTCACCTCTCAAAATTTCCTTATACTGAGGACGTAGGATTTTACCCTCTGCGTTCTTCGCTGTAGGGTAAAGTGAAACGCCACGCTCTTCTGCAATGTCAGAGCTATTTGCCCGTTGTCGATTGCTTCCAAGGCCAACACCAAGGGTCAAATGATCCCCTATCCCCCCACCGGGGTCAACGGTGTTAGGTTGAACTAGAGCAGTGGCCCGGTTTTGCTTTCTCCGCATGCTGGTAATGCTTGGGAGCCCAAATTCATCCTCATCATCATCGTAGGCTACATCCTCCTCCTCATCTTCATCTTCCTCCTCTTCTTCTTCGTCTGCCCGATAACTTTCCCAAACTTCCAGTCCTCCGTTCATGATGCCAGAATATGAGGTGCGAGGCGACGAGACCCATACACCCGGCCGGTGTGGAGACAAGGTAGCATGTGGGTTACTGATGGAAGTCACTGGAGGTGGTGTTCGTGGACGAGTATGTGGTTGTGGGCCTCTGTAGGGCATGCATTTGGATCAATCACTAGAAAACAGGAGCAAACAAAGCGTGCGGCCATGAGACTCACACTGAAATATTGGCATGGGAATATGAAGCTCCAACGACGGTATTCGACTCCGGGGTCCTGGACGATGTCTGGTTATGCGACACCGACCTAGCCTTCCAAAACGGCGAATTGCTTTTCCTTCGCGCACCAGTTAGTGGGTAATCTATGAGCTGCAATGACAAGAAACAGCTTCAATTGATTCGCTGGGTGGAGGATTGCCAACTCAGGATTGAAACTAACGTACTCGATGCGATCTGTGACGACAACAGGGGAATTGATCAGTTGCGGGAATCTTGTAGATGAAATAAAAGTAGGTATGGAAGAGGCACGAACCAACCTGGACCATCTCCTGATAACGAGTTGACCAAGCGATCGGGTCAGCAACCCAATTATATAGTACTTTGGAAAGATGTCTGGGGAAGGGAAACGGCTGCATCGAGCAGATTAAGACTAACTCACCTGCTGCTGGCCTTTTTTGCTTGCCATTGCGTCAAGCTCTTTATGCAGAGAAGACGGGGCCTGTTGAAAAGATCATCAGCTGGTTACCAGGTGAGAAAAGCAAGAGTCGGAAGATTGAGAAGAGGAAAAAGGTGATCAGGGAAAGCTAAGTCGGGGAGGGAGAGGCAGTGCGGGGAGGGAAGTATCACTGGCACGTGGAGGTATGTATGTACGTACAGTTATACACATACAGTAACTAACTTAGTAGTAGGTAGTAAGTTTACTACGCAGTAACTACCTTCCGCCAGACTGGAGCCAATAAAGGTAATAATCTCCTCTTGCTTTGCTTACACAAAGAGGTTGCAAACACTTTCAAGTCACACCATCAGATTGAGAGGATCATCATTTGTAACAATAAGTACTAAATAATAATTAATGGGGAGACTGCGGAGCTTTATTTCGTCATGGCCGTCATGGCCTCTGTCAATCATGGTATTGCGATTACCGCAGGTCAGTCACTTACCAGAAGTCATGTACTTTACTATACATGTATTTTATATGTATAAAGTGGTCACTTACAAACCATACAGTCTTACTCGCCTCAGTTCAACCTCCTCCGCTCCTGCTTTCCTCTCTCCTTCTCTCTCTCTTCCTCTTTCTCCTCCTGCATCTACACCTCCTTCCTCCGTCCTTTCTCTTGTTCAATAAAACTCTTTCAGTTCATCACTATCTCCCCTTTACTTTTCTTTTCTGACACTGAACTTTCTAAATCTAGTAGCAGTCCGCACTGCCTGATTCAATAATATTCCCGGTCGAGTCCAGTGGCTCTCGTTTGAACCAATCCCAGTTCACCAGCCGGTGTTGGCTATCTCTACAAATTACATTACCATTCCTCTCACGCTTTCCGTTTCCCAGCTTCTTCAATCCAGTTACTGAGCGATAATGGCTGAACCTGAGGATGTTGAGGAAGACCTCTTCGCCGATTTGTAGGGCGCTCCCGTCAATTATCCCAGTTTAAGACATTATCTGACGCTCGGTATCCGCAATTCTAGGTACGATGCCGACGACACTACGGCTCAGTCGACGTCTGTTGTAGAGCCTCCACAGGTTTCAGAACCCATCACCTCCGCTCCACCTGTTCCCGCGACTGAACCTGATACGCAACATGCGGATCAGCACCATGGTGATGCCGAAGTGGGCGGATCCTATCAATATTCCCACCAGTCTGGCAATCATGTGGGAGGAGAAAATGGCGGCGCTGGCTTTCCAAATCTTTCGGCAACTCCAGTGGGCGACTCCGAACCTCAAGGGACCGGAATCAAAGAAGACGGGTGAGTACTATTTTCAGTCAAAAATCCCTACATCGTGTTTTATTCGTATCATGCACTCTTCATTGCGCCTGTGACTTTGGTCGTCACAGTCTCAAAAATGCTTCTCACCCCCCTTCCTCATTCCTCGTCTTATCCCCAGTCATCCAGAGGGGGTCAGTGTCTGAATGTTGCCACTGAGCGGGCCTCATGTTCCAAGCGAGACATGAGCGATTCCTACACACTACTCATCGGGCTTCCATTCAGCCCCAACAATGGTTCGTGCTCAATGTCGATTGAGTTCCGGTGTCCTGGTGCTGTGTGCGAAAGGGTCAGGTTCTATCATCTCAGTCAAGGATTTCTCCTGTTCTGAGTCGATCGTGGTTTCTGGATGGAAAAGAGATCTCGGCCTTGAACAAGAAATTTTGATAATAAGAGGATATCTCCGCTGGCGATGTTGAATTTCGTCTAGTGCTCACCCTCACGTTACGAGGCTCGTGTGAAAGATCTATCGGCGATACGGCAACGATATAAGACTCAGGAAGACAGTGCTCGGTTCCCTAGCTTTTGAGGCCGTGCTACGAGCGATTATAGTACACCCGATACTATATAGCTTCATGTCGATATATCATGATAGAGCACAGCAAGGGATGAGGCCTTGACTGTCTAGTTTGGAAGGTTCTCGAACAGATTACCTAGATTCGGACTTGATTAGACAGACAAGCACAAGACTCTATGGCCAAACAGACAGACAGACAGACAGACAGACAGACAGACAGACAGACAGACAGACAGACAGACAGACAGACAGACAGACAGTTAAAGAAGGGAAAGAAAATGGACTTAACCCATCCGCCTCACATGCTCAACCTGTGGTGACACTACCCGCATACCTTTTCGATGCTGGAAACCGCGCTTGGTCTTCATCTCACTGGATGGTGTTGTAAACCAGTGTTGCTTCCTGATTAGGAGACATAGTGACTGTCTTGGACGACAAGGAGATCCCTGGCAATGTATTGATGGCCCAGACCGACCCGCGATGTTGGGGTCTTTTCCCAAGACTCTCAACGCCCTTCTGGGTTCAGTCGATGCTTTTGTCATAGTGACAGAGAGGCCGCAAAATAAATCGGCTCGTGTTTAATGACAAGCCGTGTGCCGGCCAATACTCAGACCTATGCATTGGCATCTCTTGATCAAGTCCGGGGCTGTCATCTCCTTTGTCGTTTTTTCTGGATTATCTGTTGTTCCTCAAATGTTCTTCATAGCGTTTAATGCTTGAGAGATTGCAATACAGCGTTTACTAATCGTGTCATGGCCAGGAAAATGTTCATTGGTGGTTTGAACTGGGAGACTACGGATCGTATGTACTTTCCCTTGGCTGGCTGCGGCTGCTCCTGTCGCCCATAAGTTATCTGACAAGTTCGATTAGAGTCCCTGAAAGATTACTTCTCTCAGTTTGGGGAAGTACAAGAATGCACTGTGATGCGAGATAGTGCTACGGGTCGCTCCAGAGGATTTGGATTTTTGACATTCAGAGACCCGAAGACTGTCAATACCGTCATGGTTAAGGAACACTATTTGGATGGCAAGATTGTAAGAGCCTCCGTCACACATTCCTTCCCGTACTTGTTATAAAGATCCTCAACAGCTGACCATTATGTGGCAGATCGATCCCAAGCGTGCAATCCCACGTGACGAGCAGGAGAAGACCAGTAAAATATTTGTTGGTGGCGTGAGCCAAGAGGCAAACGAACACGACTTCAGAGATTTTTTCACCCAATTTGGGCGTGTGATTGATGCCACCCTGATGATTGACAAGGATACTGGTCGTCCCCGTGGCTTCGGGTTCGTGACCTTTGACAGTGAAGCGGCCGTCGAAGCAGCTCTCTCCCGTCCTCTGGAAATCCTCGGGAAGCCGATTGAGGTGAAGAAAGCTCAACCAAGAGGAAATCTGCGGGATGAAGAAGACCGCCGATTCCGCCGTGGCAGGGAGGGTTTCCGTGACGGTGGCGTCATGGGAAGCGATGGTTCGCAACCACAAGCCGGTGCTCAAGGCCAAGGCAGCATGGCTGGTGGGCTCACCCCCCAGATGATGGCACAGTATTGGCAGAGAATGCAGCAGTACTTTGCCCTGATGCAACAGCAAATGGCCGTTGCTGCGGCTCAAGGTCAAGGCATGGGCGGCATGGGTATGGGCGGCATGAACCCAGCCATGATGCAACAGATGCAGCAAATGAAACAGATGCAGCAAATGCAAATGGGGAACAATCAAGCACCACAAGAGAGTCTTAGCCCTCCGTCGCAGAGCTCAACACCCCAAACAATGGCACCGAACATGATAAATCCAGCCATGATGCAGCAGATGCAGCAGATGCAGCAGTTGCAGAATCAAGGTCAAGGCAGCAGCTCCGGGGGTATGGCCGGTCAGATGGGGGGTGGGGGCAATGGAATGAACATGGCCGCAGCTAATGCCAATGGGAATTACTCGAGTCATCGCGGTGGACCTGGCTACAATGCTCAGGAACAAATCGCCTTTGAGCAACAAAAGTATGAGCAGCAACAAGCACGCCGAGCCATGGAAAACCGGGCTTTCTCTCCCTACCAACAAGGTGGGCCAACTTCTTGGGAAGGTATGTATGATGAAGTACCTCAGCCGAACATCCCGACCGGGCCCCAGGCCATGACCCGCGCGGGGAGCATGGGACGCGGTATGTCTTTTCCTATCCTGCCATCCCCAGGTCCTGCCTGTCATTTGCCTTGTCTGCCCGAATATGCTAACACCGAAACATAAAGGTCCGACTCCGCAACCTCAAAGTGCTGCCCCAGCCAATGCTCCGACAGGCCCGAAGAATGCCGGCAAGCCAGGCGCCAACTATCGCGGTGGAGGCCGTGGAGGTCACCGGGGCTTCCACCCTTACTCGCGCGGTTGAGGACTTGGTTTTACTTCCTTCGGTCCTTGTGCTTTTCCTTTCCACACGCTTGTACATGTGCGCGCAGTCTCCAATGCTACCTCCCCCTTGGGATCTTCATAAATCAGTCAGATTTCTTGCTGGTGCCCTTCCGCCCTTTTTATTCATCGCGACGTAAAGGACCCTCCAGCAGCAATAGTGACCTTTGATACTACAAAAACCTTGAAATATGCATGGCCACGCCCTATTATTGTTGCCTATCTTTCTTCTCCCCCCCCCCTTTTTTTGACGCATCATACTGTATCTCTTACACTCTCTTCCTCTCATTGTTTTTTTTTCTCTCGCGGCGTGTGCGTGCGAACTAATCCAAATTGTGCATGGCATCTGGCATGGATTGCTATGGTCTTTATTCTGTTCTCAACCCTGTCTTGCTATCGCTTTATGTAACAAAACCCTGGGTTTTCGCGGTGGAACGAATCTTTTGTGCGTACCTAAACTATTTAAACTATGCGTAGCCAATTTGGTAGCCTGAGAGCATCAGTCTCGATATCGGAATGGTAGAACAGAGCCGGGCCCAGCTTGGTGGCAGCGTCACCTCTTTGGAGACACAGCCTACATGGAAAGAAGGCAACTCGGAGTATATGCTTAGGGTCCGTGCTTGAGATAGGCAGGACTATCAAGACCGTTTTTTGGATATGGTTCAAATAACAGACCTTTGGGGGGAAAGATGGTGGAGGGAGCTAAACAGCAAGGAAACTAGAAGCAAGGACAAACCACCACCACCACCACCACAACAAAAGTACGCTAAATTTGTTGGAAACTGACACAAAAGAATCTATGTCCAAGAAAGAGTTTTACACCGGGAGAAAAGAATATAACAACAAATCGTAATCACAATTAATCCTACAGGGAGGATCAATAAGCGAACCCATAGCCGGGGGTAGTGGCATGGTGCCTTTCAGGAGCATCATGACTGTCACGGCTCCGCCGACTCTCACGGCTTACAGCACGATCATGTTGCTCTTCAGGGTTATAGCCAGACCCAACTAATCGATCCATACTCCCAGTGGGACTCTGCCGCCCTTTGTGTTCGAACTGGTCACGATAGGGCTCGTAGGGACCGGTGAAATTGAACTTGCTCATCTCGGCGTAATCCTTACGAGGAGGGTTGTCCATCAGGAGAGACTCGCGGGCGTCCAAGGGGGTCAGATCGTCCATGTCGCGATTCATCTTGTCTGTAAGAGCAAATTGAGACGATTAGCATATACGGTTGTAATTAGGCCCAATGTTCGGAATTGTAGCGACTTACCGGCCTCTCGTCTCCGCTTCGCATGAGGATTCTCACGACAGCAGAGGAGAATCGCATTGACACAAATTAGAATGGCCAAGATGCCGGTGAAGCCAGCCTGGACCGCGATGAGAACAATTCCGGTGACCGTCTTGGTTGTCTCTGATAGGCCGAGCTCATCCACAAACACCAAAACAAGAACAACCGACAGAACGCGTACTACTTGCACACTGGTGTTGATCCATTGGCTCGACTTCACAACGTATGGTCGATTCCACAGTAGCATGACCAACATAAGCGCCTCAACGATAAGCTGACCCGCACTTTGCGCCAGCCCATGGCCATTACCTGCCGCGATAATGCACCCCTTAGCGAACATATATACAATCGCGGGTACGAAAATCCACCAATAATCCTTCTTGTAATTGTCGTAGAAAAGACTGTACTTGCGCCAGGTTTCGCTATCATCGTACAAGCGAGATGCGTCGCCTTCAGATTTTCTGAACTTCCGTGCCAGATAAGCAATCCGAAGGCCGAAGAACAGGAGCACAGCTGTGAATACAACCAGAGCAACGGCAGCCAGAATTTTTGCGGCCCAGGAATCTCCGCTGCTAAGTTGGTAGACACACCAGATGACCCAGATCCCATATAGAATCAAGATTAAATTGGTAATTGTCCGCCCGAGAAGACCCCAATAGTCCTTGCGAAAGTTGGAGAGCTTCTGAGGGAAAGACCCATACAAAGCCCATACTTCAAGGATGACCTTAAGGAGCAAAATTCCCACGGTGATGGCGGCAATGAGGATGGCGAAGATAAGCAGCACGGTCATAAAGGTATTCCCCTGCGGCACAGTCAATTGCTCTGCATAGGCCTCGATTCCCGATACCATATGTTGCAATCCACTGCTACTGCTGGTACTGTTGGTGGTACTGTTGGTGGTAGTGGAGTTGGACGTCGTGAGTTCGCGGGCGACGAGGTTGGCAGCACCAACAGTCCAGTCGACAGCACGCTTGGACTTGCTGCTTGAGTTTGACGTGGAGCCGCTTGAATACACCAGAGTGGCGTTTAGGAGATATTCGTAGCTGTTTTCCGTCAGATTTCCGCCAGTTACCCTGCGGAAGCTATCAATGGACTCCTGCATCTGGCCCCACGGGATTAGGCCTGTGCTGAAGGCGAAGTTCTTGGAAAAGCTGCGGTAGACCGTAGGATAATTGACGCTAAGCATACCATTAGTTGCCATGGTGTGGAACCAAGTCATAACATCGCCGAAAGATGGGCTGGATGATGAAGCTCCAGGGTGACCAGCAGCACCTAGAGCGGACAACCCGCTCACGGCTAAGGCCGCCCCCGCTACGCCAGCAGCAGCATACGAGACACCTGCAATCTGCATCGTCTTGCCGTTACTTAACTCTGTTTGGATGCAAGCCAGCTCGTCGTCGTTGTTATCCTTCGAAAGCAATTCGAGCTTCACTTGGCCATCCAGATCCGGAATAGCGAATGCGATGGAGGGAATTTGACTGGCAATGGAATCAGGAACCTGCATCTGTCCCTGGGCTTGAAAGCTGCCGGCCGGCACGGGACACAGGGCTGCCGTGTAATACTCGGTGCCACAGGGGTCGAATGTTTTCGAGTAGAGTTGATTTCCGTACGCATAGATTGTAATTGAGCCAGTAACATTCTGTTCTTTCGCATTGGTACCGCCGATATTATAAACGAGTTCGTTTGTTGATTTGGTGTACGTAACATCAAGATTGTTGACTTCAATGGCCGAATCCGTCAGGCATGTTGACAACCCATTAGTGCTCAATGTGTCCGCAGCGAGCGTCTGAGAAGCCCACAAGCCTAAGGTAGTGAGCGTGATATGTGAAATGAGAGTGGTCCGCATTTTGATTGATAAATAGCACAATTCGTCTGATTCCGGAACTCAAAACGCTAACATCAAGAACCTCTAGTTCCTGCGCTAAGATGGTGGTAATATTGGTGAAGCCAGTCGAGGCGGCAACCATTAAAAAAGATATGTGACGAAGCCGTAATTCGGTCAAATCGCACAGCGATTTGATATGAACGAATGTCCCCGAGGGGTCAACAGGATCAACCTGGACAGAACGGAAGGACAGCAACAAGGACTGAAGATCGGGTCGGCGATGAATGGTGGGATAGGAGTCTTAATGACTAAATGAACAGTAAGACAGTGCCCGAGATCCCACACTTACTAGACCACCTTATCTCTTGCAGGTCAAGCAGTTATGAGATACGTTCACACCGGATAACAAAGGCCGTATTAGCTTGCTAAAGAGATCTCGCAGCACCTCACAAGAGCACTAGCTGAGGTCTGATCAAAACTAGCTTAATTCTTCCGAGGCAGCAGGTGAGAAAGAGTGGTGAGCAGTGGGATGGAGCAAGAGCAAGACAAAGCAAAAGAATGTCCAAAGGGAACTGATTGTCGTCAATGATGACCAAGGCGAAAGCGAACAAAGCGAAAGCAGAAGACGGAGTAAGAAAAAGAGTGCAAAAGAGTGCAAAAGAAAGAGGAAACGTATAGACTAGCAGTAATGAGTGTGTGGGATGGGAAGGTGGGTAAGATGGAGACAAGCAAGCAAACGGTAAAGGGGAGAGAGAGAGGGAGGAGAGGAGGGGGAAGAAAGGAAGAGTAGGAAGAAAGAGAGTAGAGAGATTGCTACAACTCTGATGTTAATTACAGTTTGACTAGACAATCACGTAGTAAACTTTGGTACTGTACACTAGACTCACTGAACTTACGAGTACTACGAGTACTACGAGTAGGTATGTATGTACAGTACTACGGAGTATTGAAGAGAAGCGCACCATTATTAGGTATGTACCTGGTAGTTTCTTACACCGAGATTAGCATGACTGGATATTGAAGCGCCCGAGCGGGCGGAGCGGGATGAGCCACTAGAGCCTGATTAGTATTAGCCAGGGGCTGCAAAGCTGAGATACGGGCTACTGATTGGCTGATGGCAGCCGCCCCCCCACTGTACTGATTCAAGATTAGTCAAACTTCACTCCTGGTTTGTTGGTTCAGGTAATTGAGGTACAGTACCTTACTACTAGGTACTAATTGTCTCAATTTGAAGTTCAGATTGCCGAAGAGTGGCAATGAAATCCTGTAGAATATTTTCAAGGTGATACCTACTGAGTAACATGACTTACTAATAATTAACTTCCTCCATAATGCTAAATATAAATTCTTTCCCGACCCCTCCGCCCCCCACCTCTCTCCCCCTTTCTCCTTCTCTCTCCCCTCTTCCTTTTAACACAATACCAACCACGGTTCCTGGTTGGTGTCAGTGACGGCTCGGGAACGGACCCAATTGTTCAGCCCGTTGCTGGCACTGCCAATTGGTGCCCATCCCGGTCTAGACTCTAGACTCTTTCCAGACCACTCCTCTCACTTATTAGCGTAATTACAGACATTGGATAGTTAGGTGACGATAGGTCATCATTACTGGGGGCTATCGATATGCAACTCTTTGCTAATAGAAGGAAGGTATTCTCTGCCCACGTTGACTTAACCGCGAGAGAAGGCATAGAGCATAAAGAGCATAAAGAGGGTAGAGAAGAAAAATAAAGGGGGGGGAAGGTGAATCAAGAACCACTTGACCACCTAACAAAGAGAAGACACTCATAAATAGTTAGTAGACTACGGTGACTACCTCAGGTACTCCGTACTGCCGAGTCGAAAGACAACCAGCCAAATAAACCCCAACCAACCAACCAACAACCAACCAACCAACAACCAACCAACCAACAACCAACCAACCAACAACCAACCTCTCTCACTTTTCTTGGACAAACAAAGAAACAATGAATGCCTCCAGGCTGCCAAAAAAAAAAAAAAACAAAAAAAAAACAGACTACATTTCTATTGTTTCACTTCTAATTAATATTTTACCGCCCAGCCCCACCGTCGCCCCAGTGTCCCGGACAATGAGCCAAACGTACTCCGTAGACAGCCAGACTTAGGCCACACCCGTCCCACGCATTTCGGCGACAAACCTCCGCAGGAAAACAAATTAATGTACTCCGTACNGTACCTAGTAAACTCAGGTAGTGACGACTTTGTTACTTCCTAGTCTACCAGACAAGGACTCAAAGCAGACCAGGCAGAAT